>NC_090442.1:834593709-834909543 GCF_031143425.1 Pleurodeles waltl | reverse complement strand
TCCGGCTCCGGTGCTGACCTGTTGTTCCTCACCGTTAACCAACTCCTACAAGTACAGCTGGGTGGGTAGTAGCTCCTACTCCTTCTAGACTCTACTGTAACTCTTGGACTTGGTCCCCTCTCTCCACAAGTCTTTTTCTCCAGGAATCCACCGTTGGTTTCTTGCAGTCTTGTCTGGGTGTCTTCTTTTTCCTCCTTTTAGGTGGTTTGGGGGAAATTCCAGTTCTTTACTCCTGCTGTCCTGGACGCTGGGGGGTGTGTGTTACTTACCTCAATACTACACATCCCACTTACCTAGGTGGGGGTCCTGTGTCCACATTCCATTTTTTTAGTATATGGTTTGAGTTCCTCCTAGGGTCACTATTGGTTATTGCTATTTGCACTGTTTTCTATACCTATTTTTTGTTTACTAGTGTGCATATTTAGTGTTCAACTTACTTCCTATTGGAGGTTTGCCCTTCTACTATTTTGTGCTATTGTGTTCCAAAAATAAAGTACTTTTATTTTTGCGCAACTGAGTGTTTCCATGTGTGTGAGGGCTGTGTGACTACAGTGGTTTTGCATGACCTTTGCATGTCTCCTAGATAAGCCTTGGTTGCTCATCCACAGCTACCTCTAGAGAGCCTGACTTCTAGACAGTACCTACACTTCACTTATAGGGGAGACCTGGACCTGGTATAAAGTTTAAGTACCTTAGGAACCCACCAAACACCAGGCCAGCTTCCTACACCGACCCCTTACATAATGCACAGTGCGCTCCCTTGCTTCACAGCAAGGTTTGCACTAACAAATACCAATACATACATACATACATACTTGGGCTAGACAGTTTTGTAGCATGCTGCCTCCCACTAAGGCATGCTACAGCTCACAGTCGGGCTCTTCACTTGGAAGTTTGTGGCACAATGTGCTAGAGTACATTTCTTTAAATTCCTATCTTTGTGACGCCAGCTAAAAAGTCCAACACCACAGTCCCTTGATTTATGCCTAGGTGTGCACTCCTAAGAATATCTCTGATTATCAGAGGTAACTCTTTCAGAACGAGTTGCAAAATTTGACAATCATCTTGGAAATTAATTCTACTGGTGTCAAAAGATGCAGATGGATGCAAAAAACACTCTTAGCATTATATATATTAGTGATAAGGTCAATGTCAGTGTGTTAAATGCCCATCTCAATGGGAAACCTCAGTGTCAATATGGCACCATTGACTAGTAGAAGCAACTATTGACAAGTCTAGGCTTACACTTTCTGCCATACTTTACCCACGGTTCCACAAATGACTGGCACGCTTGCTGCCACCTTTGTCTATCTTTCAATTCTTACAATTGAAAATGTCCCCAACCACGCCTATTTGCAACTTTGGGTAAATAGGGCAGTACTCCACAAAGTGATTGTGATAGGTTTTAAGTCTATCTGTTCAGGAACACTGGTGACCATTAATCTACAACAGAGGCTCCAGACATTCTGGATAAACTCAATGGAGGATTCTTAGTCATTCAATGTTGAAGGCATCTGAAATATACCTTACACATCTACCTTTTGGCCACAGAAGTCACCAATGGGAATAACTGCAGACCCCCATCTTATGCTCCTCTCATTGAGGTCATACTGACCTGCCAGCACCTTCCTCATTCACTTTTCCTCTTTTAAATTATTTTACCTTCCTGCCTCTAGCACTGCATATAGAAAAATGTATAACAAGAGGAAAGAAAATTCTATTTACAGTTACTTATTAAATCTGTCATCTTGTTTCAAGAACATGCAGGCAGTACACATGAGAAAACTCTGAGCTAAAAGGTCTTACACAGGTCTTGACAGCGTCCAGAACAGATTGCTGAGGCTTCGGATGTAGGCCACCGGAATAGCTAGAGGGTTCCCAGGACATCAGACCAGGAATGAGCATGCTTTCCTCAGCGAGGGATTCATTGTGAGACAAAGCTGGATAAAATGACAACAAGTTAGCGCTGAAGTCAACCATTAGCCAGAAGCCTTTAGGATGCATGTGCAAATAGGTTACGGACAACTGGCTTGTATATGTAATATTATTTCCCATCTCAACATAAATTGCTTTTGCATTAATGCCACCTTTCCCATAGGGAATGAAGAATAGAGAACAACAGCCTAGTTTCTGCTCCTTCACTAAAGCGCTAAGAGGTGCTCATTTATAAGACAGACACAGAAGATGATTTTTTTTTTTTAAGCATTCAAATAATTTATTGCAAACGTTAAGTCAATAAATCTTGCAGTAACTAATTAGGTATACAATGTTTATATCAGAATCTAGGCTACTCCTCTTTCCTTGGGACTGGAATCGGAGGCCCTCATTATGAGTCTGGCGGTCCGACAGCCACATTATGACCGCAGCGAAAGAGCGCTGCCCTGGGGATTACGACTACCGTGTCCGCCAGATTTTGCATGACCACCACCATGCAAAGGCTGTTAGAGACTGCATGCCTGTGGTCCCATGGGCAGCCCAGCCGTACTTTTAACTACCTGAATTACAGGCAGTGAAAAGTGTGACACGTGCTATCGCACCTTGCTAGCAAGGCGGAAACTTCCACCCGCTAGCTCAGCGGGAAACTCATAATAGGGCTAGAGGGCGGAAGACTGAACTGGCGTCTTCTGACCTAATGTGTTTGGCGGGCAGCCTCCGCCACCCGGCAAACATGTAATGAGGCCCTTATTGTCAAAGTACTTTCATAATTAAAGGTCTTCAATGCCAGTATCTTTGTTTTGTTGGAAAATGTGAAGAAATGCTACAGGCTCTTCATCTTAACAGTTTCTTAAACATATGTACATTTATTAAATGAGATGTGAGGTGAGGTGGCCTCTTCGTCATCTGCCATTTTGACGCTACAGATTCAACTCAGTCTTGAAGTCCACATCAAATTAATCTTGGGTGCAGCCTCTCAGATTTGCTTTAGTGCTTGTTCACACTTTTGCTTATGTATTTCAGTTTTTCACCAAGCTCAGCTTCCTCTCACTTTGTTTTGCATTAGCACTGTTTCGGGTCGCCAAACAGGAGCATAGCTACTATTGGTTCAGCAGGTGCAGTGGCAGGGGGTCCAGAGCCCTTAGGAGCCACTTAAACTCTAATATTTCTGTATTTTACCACCTCAACAGCAACCACAGGGGCCATTTTCCTTACTTGTACCAAGAATCATGGCATCCTAGCTATGCTACTGCCACCAAAGTGTCCCACTGCAAGCCCTGACTTTTATTTTGGGATACATATTGCAACATCGTTGGAAAGGCGATCCCACCATTGGCCTCAAGTGTGATGCTGCTTATAAACCTCTATGCAAATGAGATGTAAAGATCTGGCATGCAGTGATGCGCTGCACTGTTTACAAACACTTTAGGTCAGGAGAAAGCCATAGCACATGTGAAATACGTACACTAGTTCTCTACGCACGCTATGAACAAGCTGTAACAGGCATACACAATGAAAAGATATGGATGCACAGATTAAAAATGGGCATTCACAAACATTTTGCAGTGCAGATCACACATCTTTCTGCACTTCTAAATTGTACCTGCATAACCCAAGTCTATGTTGCACAGCCCGACAATGTTGAGAAGTGCACCAAAATACCCTTTGCACATCAGGTGGTTGTAGGAATGAACAGGGCAGAACTGGGAACCCAAAGCAGTGCTGGCACATTTTGTCAGACCTGTCCCCTTTAGGTGCCTAGGAAGCGAGCCTGACCACTGCAATGGGGCTTGGGGGTTTCCCCACAAGAATATTTAGAAAAAAATAGCAAAAACAGTGCATTCAATGACACTTTTTTCATTATATACTCAATTGTATTCATTTTTAAAGCACAGTAAATGATGATCCTACAGTGCACCAGGATATAGCAGTTTTTATTGGGGCTCTTCAATGACTCCTTCACCATCATCCTCTAACAGTGCCTCTCAATCTCTCTCACATGTATTTCATTTGTTTTATAGGACCTCTCCAACCAGCGTAGTGTGTTGGAGCACTTTACATCACAAACACACATCGACAATGAATCATACACGCGTAAATCAGTGTATAGAAAATGTTACATAAGACAAAGGGGTCTCTAAGGTGTAGGAGTCACATGTCATCCATACTGGTATGCATTTCATAAGAGTGCTTGGGCTGGGGAAGCATGAACTCAGGATTCAGAATGTAACGGTGGTTAGGGGTGCCTTTAGTAATAGTTTACTTCTACTCAAACAAACCTTTTTAGCAAAATTAAGATAATCAAAGACTGGGAAAAAATATAAGTTTCTAACCTGTACCATGCAGTTGGCATTCAGCTCTTTGATGGCAGTTCATAGATCACTGTGCTAGATTAGGATTGTAATTTATGAACTGCACAGTAACAAAAGTATCTCTGTGAAAAAAACAGTATCCCACTGAGCACTGAACATAAAATACTGTTCTGTGGTCTGCATAGAACCCGTTCTTTGCAGCAGGCATATAAACCCTCTGCCCTACTTTACACGAGTGAAAACTGCCACTAAACAAGACACCGATCTCTCTCCAATAAGTAAATTAATTACCAGAGTTATCCTGGCACTTCTGTTGTTGCCTGCAAACTGTTGGATATACAGGGAACTCTGCAGTGCTTTTAAAACTGCTGCAATGCTACAAAACCGCCTCCGGTAACAAAAGTGCCCCCACCCTTTCAGGCTCCTGGGGAAACGCCCGATGCCTGGGGCGGCCAGTACGGCCTTGGGAATGAAGGTATTGACCTTAAGTATTTACAGTCTTGGAAAAACGTAGTGTTGAAAACAAGCAATTGAACAGGTTTCCGAACCTTTTTCATGCCTAATGGAAGAAATGCATAGAATGAGCATACATGGTGCAAGTAGAACAAACCCAGTTCGTCAGACCATCATGCATATTCTCATGGACAATGTAAAAGGCGTAATTTATGCATGTGTAACAGAGAAATTAATTAAACATGCAAGTAGAACCATAGATTGGTATTCTTATTTACAAGCACTCACTAACCGAATGCTAACAACTGGGCAGCAAAGTTCCAGTTGCAGAAATAGAGGCCAGAGCCTCGAGTGCATCCATCAGTAATAAGTCTTTCCCTTGAGATAGTACATCCAGTTTATGTGCAAACACCTCCAAGGAGCACCATACTGGTTTCACGTTAATCCTCGTTTGTAATACCCGATTGATTTCAGAAGTAGCTGCTGCCTAAAAGGATGGAATTTAACACATCCGAACATCATAAACCAGCGAGCCCCCGCTCTCCCTGCAGTGCCACCATCCACTGCTCGGTCAAGTCCTCCTGAAAACGTTCGTAAGAACTCCATGAAGTAGGTGTATAAGGGAGATCTTTATCTGCGAACACATTGTGACAATTCTATCTGGGAAGGTCGATCTGAAGATTAACTAATTCTAAGATTTGCTCTTATCCAAAAAGAAAACAGCCTGTAGTATCTTGAGACCTGCGTTCATCAGTTCTACCATTGCTGTGCACTTTGTATTGTGCAACATTGGCTACAGCCACGTTTTTGGCAGAAGCATGGACTAAGCAATTGGAAGGACGAATAGGGGTGCATAGAAACAGTCTGTGAAAAAAAGTGTGCCTTCTTGGAGTTTCTTGCTCTGTTATCAACTAGTTACAGTTCTTTAACCGTAAGCCTAACGAGGACCAGGTAGCAAACCTCAGCATGTCAGCAAACACTCTGGATGGTCTAGAGAAGAGGTCTTCAAACTTTTTAATGCCGGGACCCCCTCTCAAAGATTTTTTAGGTCTAAGGACCCCCTCCTGACAAAAGTTTCTAGAACCTGGTACTCCTCATCATCGTCAATAATAAATGTCCCCATTTCTCACAGCAAATCATTTTTACAGTGAGGAAATAATATTAATATTAAACAGTGTTTAGCAAACCAAAGGTCAGTGAGTGTGGGGGTGTGGCTAAAGGTGCAGCTACAAACAAAGGCCTTCATTTATGAGAGTTTGGCCCGGGACAGCGCCACAAGTCTTCTTGCTACACTGCCCTACGCCAATACAAAAGGGCAGGAATGGACCGTATTTATGAAATACAGTGCATTCAGGCCCTTTCCCCCTGCGCTGGTGCACAATTTGCTGCCTAGCGCCAATGTAGGCAGGATAGTTTGTGTGAAGGAAGGGGCAGCTTCCTGCACAAAAACAATCCTGAGAGGCATTGTGCCTCTTTCTATATGTGCTGCAGAATGCAACACACATGGAAAGAGGGAAAACAAGGAGAAATTAAAACATTTCTCCTCATTATGTCTGCTCTGGGGAGGCGTAAGGTATTGGCACTGCTCCAGTTTACGTGCTTTTGTTAATCTGGGGCAGCGTCAAAATCCATGGGTGTTGCGTGGGAACACCCACCACAAAGCCCACTGAACCTCTCCTTGACACAAAGTAAGGCAATGCAGTGGCTTGCGCTGCCTTGCTTACTCTATATCTATGAGGCCGTTCAGAGCCACGCAGGGTGGCTGTGCGTCCTCATACGTATGATTGAGAGGCTTGTGCTGCTGGAACGTCAAAAAATTGATGCTCCAGCAGCTCAAGCCTCTCATAAATAAACCCCAAAATATTCTAAGTTGTTTTTAAGTCTTTCACTGTCAAGTAACTACAAATAGAATAACAGCCAGCTTTAATGAAAAATAAATAAAAGAAAGTTGTTACTTATTGGGAAATGCACTGTAGTTCATTAGGAAACTTCTATTAGATAATGCACATGCTGTATAAGATACGCCACTACAAAGAGGTTTAAGATAAAACTGTGTTTCCAAAATGTAAATTTAAGTAATACCAGAATATATGCAATACCATTTTCTTTTCAATAGCTGTCCCTTTAACACCTCCAAGTAAGCGCTGTGTAACTACAATTAAAAGCACACACACTTCTTAACTCTTTGACCTAACCCTAAAAAAAAAAAATTGTCATCACAAAGCTGTGATTTGATCAGCTCGCCAGCATCCTTTACAGTTGCAGATCAGCTCGTAGACGCCCATTTGCATTTCTTTCAGGAAGCAGGCGCCCTGGTGTGAATATCCTCCTTTGCGGTCTGTGGCTTTCACACCACAGGAGACTGAATACATCAAAGTTCACCTGAGGCATTATAACAATCAGTTGGGGGAATGCGGGACCCCCTTTACAGGACTCCACGGCCCCCCTGGGGGTCGCGACCCCCAGATTGAAGACCTCTGGTCTAGAGGCAGCCGGAGAGAGACAAGAATGTAGTCTAGTTTGAATATGAAGGATGAGACCTAGATCATCTCCATTGTTGGTCCCAAGAACACTAGACAGATTGCGACTTCGTGTCAAAGAGGGTGACCTCAAGAGAAATACCATGATCTTGAAAGATTCATATATTATCACAAGTACGTCAAATTAGAGCAGGTTATTTGAACATTACTTAAGATTTTTTATGTAAAAACAGATGGTCTTATTCTGCATAGCTCTTTTTCCTGGTCTCTCAGTTTCCTTCCACAATTAATATGATTAAATTGAAATTTTACCTTCCACACATGAAAGGCTAAACTTTGTCATCTGAAACATTGTACACTCTAGAAATCTGCATTTATGTAAACAGACCAACTGAATATTTAAAGCTAAAGTAATTGTATCTTGGCACCTGGTACCCCAAGGTTATACACATATATCCAGAACTCAGCACACAATAACTCCTCTGTTCCACACTTGCATGTGTTTCCGTCATCATTGTAAATCTTCCAGGGCACCTGCAGATAGAGATGCGAGCCCCTTTCTTAGATGGGGACACTTGTTGCTTTAGAGAAGGAACGTCTCTAAAAGTAGCATGGATGAAAAGCACACCATTGGTGCTACAACTACAGCTTTGAACAGAACAACCAATATCTTTGTTCGGTTCAAGGCTCAATATTGAATTGCGTCCATAAAAAACTTAGACATTGATGGAGGGGCATAAAGAATTTGGCGGTTCCAGGACCACCATGTCGGCGGTTGAACTGCAAACAGGCTGGCGGAGAAGACCACTAAATTATGACCATGGCGGTACTTCCAACAGAATACAGCCAAACCACTGCCGGCACCGCCACTGCGGTCAGGCAGTCACGGACGACAGTAGCCTCCTGCTGGCTGGTGGAGACCATGTTTCCGATGGACAGATTATGAGGTTGCACACCGCTAAGGTTTCCGCCACAGTCACACCAGCATGGAAACCCAGGTGGAAACCAACTGTATAAAAAGAGACACTCACCTTCAGGAAGCCATACTCTACTGGAGCCGCCATGGAACCAGAACTACACGTCCTTCTGCTGCTCCTAATCACCCAGTGACTTTGGAACCAGCAACCGCAACCATGAGTACACACACTTATCAGTCACTGTTGTAAATTGGCAAAATACCTATGCACACAACATACAAATCGGGAAAGGGTGGCGAGGGTGACATCCCGACACTGACACGCACACTTACACACAGCCACATGCACACTGCACATACAGAGTACACACCCTACGGCCATCACACACACGCCTAAAACACACACCAACCCCCAGGTACACAGCACCAGCACACTCCTACACAACAACACTCAACACCATCAAACAAAACGACTACACCACAATCGGTACAGCATCAAAACATTCTCAAGGACACACAATAGACAATACCCCTTGGCAAATCATACATACAACACCCAGTACAACCACCAGGGAACAGCACACACATGCAAAAAGGGCAGGACACGACATACCTCACAAACACACTTCCCAAGGTACCATTCTCCACACCCACTCATGCGCACAGTCCAAGCCCACAAAGGCACACAATACTGCAAATAACACGTCACCACAAAATCCACACAATATCAACACTACAATATGTCCACAACATACACATGGCCATCACACAACACACCCATCACTCGTGGACAAATGCAACGCACACAACCACACATGCTGTCCAAACAAAACAGGTCGCACAACCACCCCTGACAAACAAATGCTCACACACAAACAATGTCAGCCAGGACCAAAATTGACCCAATTTAAGAAATGCAGGTCAAAGATACAACAAAGAAACCAACAACAGGTTGCTCCCAAAACAAATTATCTCCATGAAAGAAATGCCAATGTCCAAGGCCAGAGGCCAGTCCAACAATGTGTGCCCAACATGCACACAAAAGCACATGTTAGTGCCCCCAACTTGACTCCTGACTGTCAAGTAACTTCCACAGGTAGGGGCATCAAGGGGGGTAGGCAGGCACCTTGGGATTTGGGGTTGAGGGGTTTGGGCTTAAGATTGGGAGGGGGAGCTTTGGGACTAGGTTTTGGGAGAGGTGGAGCGTGGGTCAAGGCTTTGGGGAGGCATGGGTACTTGAGGGAGGGGTTGACTTCTTGGTGGGCGGGCATGGGTACTAGCGGGTGCAGGGAAGGTCTTCAAGGTGGAAGGACGGGACTTGGGGAGGGACAGAGACCATTTAGGGGTATTACGGGGTGGGAGAGGAGTAGGGAAAAGGGAAAACTCCCAAAGGAAAGCTTTCTTTGACATACGGGGACGGTCATAGCAGATGTGTTTGGGTGTGGAGGGAGAGGGAGTGGTTGTAAGAGGTGTAGTTGTAGATGTCTTGGGTGCATGTGTGTACAAGGTATGCTTGTGGGTGGGTGTCTGTTGTGTGGGTGTTTATGTGTTTTGGAAGGAGAGAGGGGTGGCGATGCTGTGGTGGATGGGTGACTGTTGGGGAGGTGACTGCAGGCATGGTGGATGTGCTGCATGTAGTTGTGTCTGTGGTGTCTGTGCATGTGGTGACTGGGGTGGATGTCTGAGGGTCTGCTCTCATGATGTCTGTGGGTAAGATAGGTGTAGTGGCTGGATCTATGAATGTTGGTGTGGTGTCTGCAGGTGTGTCTGGTGTCGTGTCTGTGATGCTGGGGGTCTTTGGGGGAATCGGGGCAGGTTGTGACTGTTGACATGTCTGCAGGTGGATGTTGCTTGTGTGCATGCCCATGGTGTGTCCTGTGGTGCTTGTGTTTGTTTGAGCTACCTTTGGATGTTGAGGTGGATGCATGCTTGTCTGTCTGTGTGCTTTGGGTTTGTCATGGAAGAGGGGTTTGGGATTGGGAAGAGGAAGGTGGAGGGGGGACGGAAGACAAAGGGTGACTGGCTGCCATCAGTGTGGAGTCCAGAACCTAAAGGAATCTCTGTAGTCCAGCCAGTACACCGTGAATGCCCTCTGGGAATGCATTACTCTGTTGAACTTGAGTTGCAAGTCCCTGGTTGGCATTCACGATGGTCGATTGACCCACAGAGATTGACCTCAGGATGTCAATAGCCTTCTCACTGAGGGCAGAAGGGCTGGCAGGAGAAGAAGTGGCTGTGGCAAAGGAGACACCCACCCTCTTGATGGACCACTGGATGGGAAGCTACGGGGAGGGCGGTGGTAGAAAGGGTGGTGGCGGACAAAGATGGTGCTGCAGTGGTGCCAGATGAGTCCACTGCCACCAGGGAGTGGCCACAGGAGGAGGATTCTGAGGATGATGATGTAGATCCTGTCTCCCCCGTGGCACTCCTCTCGCCCTCTGGGCCACTGGGTCCCTCATTGTCAGAGGGTCTCAGCACTCCAGGTCCCATGGCCGGCAGCATCCCCACTCGCCTGTGCCCTGTCTCCGTCACTTATCGATGCTGATGCAAAGAGAGAGAGGGAGAAAGGGAGGGAGAGAGAGGATGGGTGAGAGAGTCATCACTACCTTCACATACACATTTTACAACATACAACTGTAAGTATACATCTCCTGGCAGAGAAGTCACAATTTAAAACCCTCAGATCCCACATCATGTCCCTATATGATACTACAAACTCCCCCATTTGTCAATTGTCCACCAACATCATAAACCAAGTATTTGAATACTACTTTACCATTCCATCTAATCACCTGTAACTCAAAGGCAGTATGGTCCTCATGGCCTAGCCAAAGCACATATTTCATCACCATACTGCACATCACTGTCCTTCAAGTTATCAGTCAAAGGTAATGCAGTTGACCGATAATACCATATTATGGCTACTCCGACTAAACACCTGCCTAGTCCATCACCAAAGGGCATGTTCCATGCAAGGACTGTCATTTCTCATCACATACGAGACAGCATATGGCCTTCAAATCACATGCCTAGCTGATTCTTGTGCACATACCAGACACAATGGCAACATACACTGATGAATACACAACATGTGGCAGTCCCATAGAGTGTCCATCTCAATTTGATATTCCATGTCTGGAGAACAGCAATGTCAATACATGTGCCAAATCTGGCAGGATTTACTGCAGTCACTATTCACAAGCATTGCCAAATACACCATGCCTCCATGTACTGGAACTGTGGGCTACCTAGCACTCATGATACATCCACAGACAATCATAGAGAGCACAGTTACAACAACAAACCGTGGAAATCCCACTATTTCTTATGAGGGCTCATACCATTTCACCTGAGAGGCTGAATCAGAGCCATAGCAGGACAACATGTGTACACATCCTTCCATTACAGCTGACTTGATGTGCTACCCACGAGAAAAGCACTGACACAACACTTACCCCATTGAAAAGCTATGTACACATGAATGACATATGCACCTACACGACTGCTGTGTAACTGACTACATATCCCACAACAACAACATGTATTAGTGAAATGAAAGTACAGCTAAACGATAATACGCGGCTCAATAGAGGTGAACCAAGACGAAAACCTGTCCAAACAGGGCACATCAGCTAAAGTAAGTGTAGCAATGAATAGCCCACTATATAGAATCAGCCACCAAGTATCCTTTGAAACATGATGTATACAAGTAATAACAGATGTAGCACTATTATAGGTATGGCATTGGCATATCTAGCACGGACAAAGCCCATTGTCCAAGGATAAAACTGCCTAGCCACTTACTTTATCTACAACAATGAAATTGGGACACAATTTATATATTCACGTCATTGTAATATCAAGAAATGTATAGGGCTAAAACACGAGTTCCCTATTGTTGCCTGTCCATCCGTTACAAACTACGCATACCCCATTGTATGATGTTGAGTTGACTATATGGACACCTCCTCAAATCATGCATGGATAGTACTATATTGGAAAAATCAATTGCCTGAATGGGATGCCGGCCTCTTATGAAGTATACAAATGTTTCAGGGCTCTGGATAACTTGGTCCTGTAACTAATAGTTATGGGCCAATATGGCACACAGAGCAGATCTATTGTAATGGGAGTGGTATGATGCCTTGAAGGTCCATGAAACACCAATAGGTTTATTGGAACAGGAAACACTAGATGGGAAGGATGATACTGCACCTTACGGACATTTATATATGGCTGGGTAGAGTAACACATGTGGCTCAGTCACATGTTCATCTCCACATGCACTCATACATATAGCTGGGCACAGATGATCAACATGTTTCCATGTAAAACCCAAAGGCAAGATCACCATTTTTATAATGGCAACTTGAGTACTATGTATTCGCATTAGTCAACATACCTGTAGCACCTACTATATTGTCACTGCTGCTATACTGAGACAGCATGCACCAAACTAGCAGGGTAAAGTACATGATTTCAGTCAGTACTTACCCCCTGTGGCTGCTGTGCTGCCCTCAAACGCCAATCCACCTCAGGGTAGGCCACTGCCAATATGCAGGCCATAAGGGGGGTCAGGGTTCAACGGGCACCTCTCCCTCGTTGGGAGGACATCTGAGCTGGGACTCCGGGGTCGTCCGGACCCAGAGTCTCAGGTTCTCCAACTGCTTTCTACAATGAGTGCTCTGCTGGCTGTGGACCTCGAGGGTCCACACTTGCTTGGTGATGGCACGCCAAACTCCTTCTTCTGATAAGTGTTGACCTGTATGGATGACAGACAAAAGGAGAAAGGCATATCCACGTGCACCATACCAATAGGAGAGGACAGTACACATCAGTCACATCAAGTTGGCTGCTCACATGCCTCCACAATATACTATTGGCATGCACTAACACCTTCAGAAGTTCACAACAACGGTACACCGTCTGACACAACACCTATCACGCATTGCTATGACATTGGGCTCACCTGCTCTTCTGGTGCTCCATATAGATTCCCATATAGCTGCTCATACAGGGGTAGGACCTCCTCCACTAGCTTGTCAGGCTCTTCTGGGGTGAAGGCTGGGCGCCCATCACCTACAGGACGTGGCATGGTAGTTTCCAGAGGCAGTACACAGCAGCTCAGGTAGTGGAGGTCTTGCTGGCAGGAGTGTCAGGAGTCAAGTGAGGAATACAGCAGAAGATGGCGGTCACAACCGCCACGTACTTGACAGTCACCGCTGGTGGACATCATCCTTGGCCCTACTCCGCCAAAGGCAGCAATGTCATCTAATGGCAAGTTCCACAGCGGTGGTGACTGCCTATCGCCATGACGACTTCCACCGGCAGACTTAGGTCACTTCCACCTGTCAGTACAGTAGGTCAGGTGCCTGCCATTTTGAGCACATTTCATGTATGGTGCTGTTTCCAAATCTGTGTCATATACTGTACCCCCTTTTGTGCTGTACGTCTGTACGTACAGCCCTACTGTTTGGGTGACATATTATGCAAATGTGCAATATAAGCTGCGTTGTGTGAGGACATGTGGTGATAGCTCTGTACAGCTACTCAGATGTTCCTATTTGTCAGAATACAGCGAATAAGTGCACAAATATGTGCAACATATGCATAAGTGCTAACTCTTTCACACATTGACAGTTACAGTAGTTACAAAAGTTATATCCCATTGTTATGTTTGGCAGTGTGCAACAAGGAGGGTCAAATAGGATACATAGCTATGTGTGTACTGTTTAGGTCAGATGTAGTAGCCATCCTCGACAGCTGTTAGGTGTGAGGAATGTAATTAGCTGTAATAGATGTATGCATTCTTCATTTCTCATTCTACATTCTATGTTTACTTTTTTTACGTAGTTATCCTACCATGGGGAGATAAGACAACCACCAGTTTACCACCCACTGGTAGACCTGCACACCATGGAAGAAAGGCATGTCATTCAGACATATTGTCTGAATCGTCAAACCATCATGGATCTATGTGATCAGTTGGAGACAAATCTGATGCCTGTCATTCGCAATCTCTATAGCATACCACCCATCATTCAAGATTTGTCACTTCTACACTTCTTGGCCACAGGGTCCTTTCAGAATTCAGTGGCTCTTACAGCAGGAATGTCTCAGCCCATGTTCAGTCTGGTTTTGAAAGATGTATTGTGTGCATTGTTGAAACACCTGGACAGCTACATTAGGTTTCCCCACCGAGTGGATTTGCCCTATGTGAAGGCAGACTTTTATGAGCTAGGACACATTCCACCTGTGGTAGGAGCCATTGATGGCATCCATGTAGCCTTTTTACCCCCCCAGTGCAAATGAACAGGTGTATAGGAACAGGAAAAGCTACCACTTACTCAACGTTCAGGTGGTATGTTTGCAGACCAGTACTTTTCACAAGTCACAGCCAAGTATCCCAGATCTGTGAATGATTTCTTCATCATGAGAAACAGCAATGTCCCGCTGCGAATGACACAACTCTACACAGAGAGGGACTGGCTGGTTGGTAAGTTACCATGGAATTGTGTATTTGCATTTTATGTCTTTTGGCATCACATTATAGCATGTCACACATACATGTTTGTGTTGTTTTCACAATGTGTTCACAGGTGACTCTGGCTATCCAAAATGTCCTTGGCTGTTGACACCAGTGAGGTACCCAACCACGCCAGCAATCAGGCCCACGGGAGGACAAGGCATGTACTTGAGCAGACCTTTGGGCTCCTAAAGGCAAGATTTAGGGTCCTTGACTTATCTGGAGGTGCCTCCTCTACTCACCCAACAAGGTATATCAGACAATAGTTGCCTGCTGCATGCTTCACAATCTGGTCTTAAGACGCCAGGTACCATTGATAGCAGATAAGGGGCGGCAGCTGAAGCTGTGGCTGGTAATGCTGACATGCCAAGTGATGAAGAACCAGAGGAAGATGGAGCTAGTGACTCTAGGGCCGACTGCATCAATCAGTACTACAACTGACACAGGTATGTAAATTTGACCTATTGTAAAGATGTTAGTGTGCAACCAGATGTAGATTTGTGGCATCCCACCTCCTTACTTGCTTCTTCTGTGGGGGTGTAATGAGCTCCAATGCCTATGAGTGAGTTGTGAATGCAGACTAAAAGTTTGTATTGTGTACAAGACAGATTGTTCTGCATTCACATATCTTGTGGCAGATACTAAGTTACACTTCTGGTACTGAATTTACAGATCTGAGGTATGTTATGTGCAATGACCTATCCTCTTTTACTTTCATTCACAGATGTGCCTATATCCCATTTGGCTCTGCAACCTTGGCTTGGGGAATCGAGTGTCAGGAGCAGCTGGCAATTGCTGTTAGACATGAGAGGTCTACATGACAGATACCTGGTGATAAAAGTTTTGTGTAACTGGGGTGTTAGGCAAATGGCTTAACCATCATAAGACTGCGGTGGTAAACTGTTTCTCCTCTTCTTTCACCTGTGGGGTAGAGGAGGATGTCACATGGTGTATCATGTGTCTGGAGGAGTGTCTGGCACATCTGTTAAGGTTGTATCATAGCCTTTCACTTCACTATCGGTGGAGTCATTAATGATCATTATTGTACCTAGGTTTCATTTTGTTCTGACTCTGCAGTCGAAGGTGCATGTCACTGTAGACTGACATAGGTGAGTGACAAACTTATAGATATGGGACCAATGTCAGTGTATGCTTTCAGTATGGGTTTCGTCTGTTCTCATCTTTGTATGTTCCATGGGGTATGTGAATTACATACTATGGTATAGGTATGTGAAGAGCCTATACCAGGTGATACAGAGGACCTATCGTTTTGGCCCTGCTATGTAGTTAGATCACCATTAGCCTGACTTTTGTATCCTGTGTCTTTGCATTTTATGACACCTTTGCATACATCCTGCTGGTACGCTCATGCTGTATGTGTTGACTGCAATATTGACTTAACATTTGTATTCACCTGGATTTCGACCTGTTATGCATCTGTCCTGTAACATTTCTGTTGTAAGAGTCTCCTGCTGAAGGTATCTCCATGTGATAGCCATTAAAACGTATGTTCGAAATGGGGGGAGGCGGGGGATTACCACAATAAATAAAGGCATGCATTACTTTTGTAAATGGATTATAAAGGACACATACACAGTACCTGTGTTTAAGTGTGTTTTATTTTGCATATAAAGAGTAAACTGTAACCATAATACTGATACTGATAACAGTGATGGGTGAAATCATGGTGGATGATTTCATCATGGTAGCTGCTACACCAGTTGGTAACACAAGTCCAGTGTCCTTGTACCATGGGAATATGGAGTTAGGTTTCAGAACAGTCAACAGGGTGTACCTGTGGCACACAAGGGGGACTAATCAGGAGAGATTCACTTTCTGGCAGTAAGTTTGGTCTTGGCATTTGATCCTGCTGGATGTCTGGGTGGACGTCCACATTTGCCGGGGGGGTCTTAGAGACAGAGGGTGAGGCATGAGGTTCCCCTGGTAGGGCCTCCATTCCACTAGCAGCCGCAGATATGGAAGGGACAGAAGTTACATTGATAGTGGAAAGTGCCTGGTGTTGTATTGAGAAACTAATCAAGGTGGTATTGATGTCCCTCAGCGCCACTGTAATGGTAGCCATGTGGACATTTTGTGCCTGCCACTGCTGCATGACTTACTGGTGGTGGTCCCTCTGCAGCCTTTGACTTTCCCCCAACAATATGATGATTTGGCCCATCCTGTCTTGGGAACTTTGGTATCCACTTGAGACCCCATCCTCTGGTCCACAGCATCCCTCCCATGCATCCTACCCCCACATGCCTGTACCCAGTGGTTGCAGGTCCATCATAGTCTGGGGTCACAACAGGAGACTCTGTACCTGTACTGGGGGGCACAAGATGGAAGACACTGCCCTTGGGAAAACAGGTTTGGGGGTGAATGGTTGCTTGTGATGTCGATGCAGCAAGGTTGGTAGGAGTTGCTGTGGGCACAGTGAGGCTGAGAGTCGCTGATGACCAGGTGTCCCAGATGGACCAGGTTGCT
Source organism: Pleurodeles waltl (assembly GCF_031143425.1). NCBI lineage: Eukaryota > Metazoa > Chordata > Amphibia > Caudata > Salamandridae > Pleurodeles > Pleurodeles waltl. The sequence continues at coordinate 834,892,437 of NC_090442.1, read as the reverse complement.
CGACAGTATCCAGTCATCCAAAGCCGTTGTCCTTACTGGGGCCTTCATCCTGATGGGGACTGACAGTCTCAGGTATCCTCTCCATGGTTGCAATGGCAAGGTTACCTGTGGAGTGAGTGCGACAGAGTTCAGTATATATTGTGTTCAGTTGCATTTCTGTGAGATGCAGACAGTGGCCTAACATGATTTCCTGCAATGACATCGACAGCTGCTGCACAGCATACCTTCGTTTTACATACTGCTCTGTTACTAAATTTCCATGCTCTATGTTTGGAGTTGTTATTCTAGGATGGTACAGATTGCACTGCAGAGGTGATCTGTTTATTTGATTGACTGTTACCTAGTGAATAGTCAGGCTTGCTAGATGTCACACATAAAAGCTGCACAATGCACAAAGTATGTGGGTATGCAAGGGAAATAGTCCTGTATGTAGATGTTGTGCATCGACTCAGCCATCTTCCTTTCCAAACCAGGTCAGTCTGATATTGGTTTTGAATATTTTATCTGTGGCCAGTAGGAATGGTGACTTAGCTGTAGCTGTGTTTTGCTTTGGTTGCTATTGTGAGTGTGCCATTGCATTGCTGTCATTGCCAGGTACTGGTCCTCACTGAAACAATCTAGATGTTATAGCTAGTAATTGAGTTGTGCATGCATTACATGTGAAGTGTTGTGCATATTCCAGGTTTTCACAACAATAGGTTAGTGCGTTCTGCGAGTCGTAGTGATATGATTAGCCTGTAGTTCACGCGTCATTTCCAAGGGCTGTGACGGCAGTTGGGGTCAGTGGAGAGGTGGCATGCCAGAGAGCGGTACTAGGTGATATGGTGAGAGGTGTAGTGGCTTAAATAGTTAAATTGGGTGGTGCGGAAGCATTCAGGACAAGAAAATTGTGTGACATAAACGTTGTGGTTACTTATCAGACTCCAGTCCCCCCGGTATATCTGTGAGGCCCTTTGGGTGCAGTATGTCCAAGACCTTCTCCTCCCATGATGTAAATATAGGGGGTGGAGGTGGGGCCCCACTGACAGTCTTCTGTATGGCTAGCTGGTGCCTGGATGCCATGAAACACACCGTCCCCCGTAGGTCTTTCCACCTCTTCCTGATGTCGTCCCTTATGGGAGGATAACTGCCTACAGTACTGACCCTGTCGACTATCTTTTGCCACAACTTCATTTTCCTGGCAATAGAGGTTTGTTGGACCTGTGGTCCGAACAGGTGGGGCTCTACCCTTACAGTTTCATCCACCATGATGCTCAACTTGTCATCAGTGAAACCTGGGTGTTTTTGTGGGGACATGGCTGCGTAGACGGTGTGTGGGGTTGTTGTGAGTGTAAGGGTGCAGTGTTGGGTAATTAGTGTGGTGTGGGTGCTGCAATGTGAGTTGGTGACGGTCCTTGCGGATTGTGTGTGTTAGTGATGCGTGTATTGTGCTATTTGTGCTGATGTGGGGTGTGTGCTGAGTGAAATGTCTATGCGTGCCTATAGTGTACAAGTGCTAAATCTTGGTATTTTTGCTTCTCAGTGTATGTGTATGGCGTTCTGGATGCAAACGATTTGGGTTGTGTAGGGGTGTGTTATATGGTGCTGTGAGTAGGTATACCTGGTGTGTGGATGTGAGTCAGGTGTGGCGATTTCAAACTATCTAATGTGGTGATGTGTTCTCACAGAAGTGAGTGGTGACTGCCGCGTTTGACTGCCAATGGTTTTCCGCTATGGAAGAACCGCTGTGTTGATTTGTAGATCATAATTTGGTAGGTGGAATTGTGTTGGGCTGGTGGTGGGACCACCTCTTTTCCTTCCTCCAGTGTCCTGGCGGTTTCGGAATTCCGGCTGTTTTTTGGGGAGTTCACAATGCGACTTAATACAGCAGTTGGATTACCACCAACATGGCAGTCTTTTGGCGGCCGCCACCATGGCGGTCTTGGCGAAGGACCACCAACGTCATAATGAGGCCCCATGTTTTGAAGGTTCTAACATAAAATAGTTGCTCATGATTACAAAAAAAGATACTAGGGTAAGAAAGTTTCCAAATTTACACAATGAAGTTCAGTGACTTAAGCTTGTACATGGTTTTCTTATAGAAATATTCTGTACCTTTTACGCTATAAATCTTGGGAATTTTATTAAAGGACAAGGTGAGGCTATGCAGCCATTTTCAATGACTAATGTCCACCAAATCAGAACAAAAAAAGACATATGCTTCAAATGAACTTTTCCCCTTCCAGACTGAAGAAATTAGATCTCATTAACTTTAAGTACCAGTAAACCAATTTGTTTGAGGGGTGGGAACCCACTATGTGAAAAGTTTGGTCCCTCTTCACAACCCCTCTGGAATCATGGTTGAACTGAGACAGAAAATAGGCTTGTGAGAAAGTAGCCTCTTTCCAGCATGGTTATCCCCGTCATTTTTGGCCTGTTTGTCAGTGTTAATCATTGTGTTTTTGACTGTGGCACTGGGATCTTGCTAGTCAGAACCCCAGTGCCTATGGTTTATGGCCTGCTTGTCAGTGTGTTTCACTGTTTTCTAAATTGTCACTGGAGTCCTGCTTATCAGACCTCCAGTGCTCATGCTCTCTTGGTTTCTACATTTGTCATGACATACTAGTGACTCAGTATTTCACTCCAAATTGGCATACTGGACCCCCTTTAGAAGTCCCCAGTATATAGTACATAGGTACATTGGGCATTGGGGTTCCAGGGGATCATTATGGGCTGCAGCATTTCTTTTGCCACCCATAAGGAGTCCATGCAAGGGCTTCTACAGGACTGCCATTGCAGCCTGTGAGAAATAGTGCATGCACTATTTAACAGCCATTTTCACTGCACCAGGTCACTTATATGTCACCTATATATATCAGGTCTTCCAACGCTGAAGGCTGGGTGCAAAGTACTTGAATGTGAGGTCACCCCTGCACTAGCAGGTGTCCCCAAAACATCCAGGCCCATTTCCTGGACTTCGTGAGTGCAGGGACACCATTTTAAGTGTGCACTGTACATAGGTCAATACCTATGCACAGCTTCACAATGGTAACTCCGAATATGGCCAAGTAAGGTGTCTAACAACTGGGAATTGTACCCCAATACTGATTCCAGTATTGGTTGCACAATTACATGCAGTCAGGGGGCTCCACCGTGGACCCCCAGTACTGCCATACCAGTATTTCCTTTATGAGAGGGGAGTTACACCCTCTCCCTTTGGAAATAGGAGTTACAGGCATGGGAGTGGTATCCTCCTTGAGCCTCTGGAAATGCTTTGAAGGGCACAGATGGTGCCTTCCTTGCATAATCCAGTCTACAGTTCCTGCTCTGGTGTAAAACTGGACAAAGGAAAGGGGAGTGACCACTCCCCTGTCCATCACCACCCCACAGGTGATGCCTAGAGCTCCTCCAGAGTGTCCCTAGGTTTGGCTATCTTGGAATCCAAGTTGGTTGGGCAATCTGGAAGCATCTGAGTGGCCAGTGGCAGCAGGTGACATCAGAGACCCCTCCTGATAGGTGCTTACCTGGTTAGGTGACCAATCCCCCTCTCAGGGCTATATATGGTCTCTCCTCTGGGTGTTTCTTCAGATATGGATTGCAAGACTCCAGCAGGAATCCTCAGCTCCAGGAACTCTACGAAACTGCAACAAAGAAGCAAAGATGACTTCTGCAACATTGTAACTTCAGCTCCTGTCAGCAACTGTAACAGTTTCCAGGTTATGCATCATCCGAGGACCTCCATCGGTCTTCTTTGGTGCAATTCTGACTTTGTCTTCTCACCAGTGGTTCTTCTTTTGCACCTTCATCTGGGTTAGTAGGGGCTCCTTTCCTCCCTGGACTCTTCAGTGCTTCTTGGACTTGGTCCCCTTCTTCCACAGGTCTTCAGGTCCAGGAATCCATCATTGGTGTATGCAGTCTCTTCTGGTTCTTGCATTGTCTTCTATCATGAATTCTGGTGTGTTTTAGGAAACTTGCTGTGTTTTACTCCTGCTTTGCAGGGCTCTGGGGTGGGGTATTTTACTTACCTTCGGTGTTTTCTTACATTCCCAGTGCCCCTCTACACACTACACTTGTCTAGGTGGGAAAATGACTTTCGCATTCCACTATTTTAGTATATGGTTTGTGTTCCCCCTAGGCTCATTGCAACCTATTGTGATTTTCTCTGTTTGCTCTATTTTCTGGCTATTTACTTACCTGTTTTTGGTTACTAGGGTATATATTGTGTAATTTACTTACCTCCTAAGGGAGTATAGTCTCCAAAGTATATTTGACATTGTGTGACTAAAATAAAGTACCTTTATTTTTGTAACACTGAGTATTGTCTTTCACGTGTATGAGTACTGTGTGACTACAGTGGTACTGCAAGAGCTTTGCATGTCTCCTAGTTCAGCCTTGGCTGCTCTGCCTACAGCTACCTCTAGACAGCCTGGCTTCTAGACACTGACTACATTTCACTAATAAGGGATAACTGGACCTGGAATAAGGTGTAAGTACCTTTGGTGCCCACTACAAACCAGGCCAGCCTCCTACAGATGCAAAAATAAAAGTAGCCCCATTAGTAAATTAAACAGTGTGTGTGTGTGTGTGTGTGTGTGTGTGTGTGTGTGTGTGTGTGTGTGTGTGTGTGTGTGTGTGTGTGTGTGTGTGTGTGTGTGTGTGTGTGTGTGTGTGTGTGTGTGTGTGTGTGTGTGTGTGTGTGTGTGTGTGTGTGTGTGTGTGTGTGTGTGTGTGTGTGTGTATATATGTAAATTGGAACAATTTTAAACTTCTAAAGACACGTTTGATAGATGACAGTATACATTTGTCTTTGCTACAGGCAATGTTTATGTTACTATCAGTGAAATCATTAGTAAAAATAAGCCAATTAGACTAAAACTCAGGCACTCAAACAGTTACAAAGTACCACACATTTTATTGGCATTGCCAGATTGCCCTATCGGCCAGTCCGACCGGCTCATGAATGTAAAAGCACTAACTACATTGTGATTAGCTTTAACAGCACCTTACTGAAAGCTGAATCGTGTGAGTTGGGATAATAAGTGTGTCATAGCACTTTTTTTGTGGCTTCACAAACAATGGGAGGGAGGGTCTGAGGGAACAAGCAACAGGGACAACAGGAGGGAGGGTCGAGGGAAAAAGCAACATGGAGCTTGGGAAGGACACCAATCAAAATGAAGCAATCAGTCCTTGGTCAATGCTCCAAAATAAAGAAGAGGAAGTGAAACCAGCACACCCTCCCCAATTAGGAGGCGCAAAATAAGAGTAACAATGAAGCCAACAAATGGTAATCCATGGGCTGGCTCCAAGACCCTTTTAGTAAACAAAATGTATTGCAGGCGCTAGGGTGAGACCTAAAAAAGAGCACTATGAAATTAGATGAAGGTTAATTATTTAAATATATTATGGTTGTCTAAGAGCTCTTTAACAGTAGAATCTGCTTCTTTCATAACATAGAATAAAGCCTATGGATGCTATAAAAATGTGTAAAGCCTAACACAGCTAGCTAAAAACATGAAAGCAGACATGCAATAAAATTTCTTGCAAGAAATTAAACTTAGAATATATATCTTTCATGGCAACAAATACAAATTCAGCAGAACACAGAAAAGTACTTAAAGAAGGACCCAAAGCCCCTAAAATACTTGCAACAATACAACAGAGTTATATACCTGTAAAATGGATTATTGCATGATACTTTCGCAGGCTACCTGTTACAAATAATAGTTTCTATTCAGTACGTCTTGGGTGAAGTTGATCCGCAGATGTACCCCAAGATAAAAGGCAAAATTTATAACAAACAGTGGCGGCTCCTCCGTATGGGCGGAGGAGCGTTGCTACCCTGCCAGCAGCGGCAGCTGCTGAACCTTTTAAAGAAAACAATAATAAACTATGTTTATTAGTGTTTTCTTTCAAAGGGGTGGGGCCAGGGCTGACGTGCACTGCACTCCCCCTCAGAGCGTATGTGTGTTTGGCTGGCCGTCTCGGGCCGGCCAAACACACATGCGCTGTAGGATGTCTCCAGCCTGATAACTGTGTTGCCGGCTGGAGAGACCCTGCACAGGCTCTCAGTCTGCCTGGGAGCACCCAGCCAATCATGACCCTGCTTTGGGTAGCGTCAGGATTGGCAACAGGGCAGGCTGGGAGCCTAGGCCTGTGCAGCCAAAAGGGAAGAGGTGCCCACGCCTTCTCCCCACCCCGCCCCTTCCACAGCCCGCGAGCAGCTACTGATAACAAATGCAGTGGATTTACTAATCGTTATGCAGGGCTTTAAGTGAGATGAAAAAACTGAGGGGGCTCTAAAAGGGTGTTACCTGCACAATTAGGGGTGTGGCCTTAATAGAATTGTGCATTGTGCAAAATAACCCTTGTGTTTATTTTAAAAGCTTATAATATTGCACCATCTGTAATAACTGAGGGCAACTGAGGGCAAAAAGGCCAAATATATTGAGCACGCTGACTTGGGTTCAATAATAGCATTGTCAACAGTGTGCATCAAGAACGTTTGTCAGTGCATGTCTAAAAACTCTTATTTTAACGCCTCTCTATACAGTGATCTAATGTGATGCACTAAGGTAAAACACACTTTTTAATTTTTAAGACATTTTATCAAAATCAAACGTGATGTTTGTTGCACAATTTACATTTACATTCTAATCCTGACCACAACAGGCGCTGAGTACACCTAGTCCCTTTAGGACACAAATATATGCAAGCAGAAGGCAAGGGTGCTCCCACGGGAAGCTTACCCTGCAATGTAGTGCTTTAAATTGTGATATTTCTGTAACATCTTGTGTTATTTCTCTCAATAGCACGTGTGCATCAGTGTGCTGTGTGTTGAAGGCAAGCCTCCATCTCATTGATGTGTGCATTGGGGCGCATGACACTCCAAGCCTACTCGACCACCTTTGAGCAGTGGCGGTGCCAGTCAATGAATGAACAAACAGGACATGTGGTCAACCACTGCCTACAGAAGCATCTCTCTTCCATGCCATATAAGTTAATATATAACATAAGTGAAACTTTGAGAATCCCGGCTCATGCCTTGCATAACTTGTTTGCTTTAATGTAAACTTGGCACAGTTTGACGTTCGCATCAGCAGAGCTCTTACGGCGCTCCGCATCATACTGGAGGCTAACCTGCTACCTCTTTAATTTTCTGGCTTGCTTGATTCTGGAAGTGGTTACGTCCAGCACAAAGACGGACGTATGCATCCACCCTGGAATTCTGCCTCTAAAACTCTGAAGGTGATCTGGCAATGTCAGGCAGTGAAAATGAGGAAATGACACAGCAAAAAGGGGCAATGCACAAACTTGAATTCATTATTTATAAATAGGTCAGTCCACTCCAAGTTCCAGCAGTGACTCACCTTATTGCCAATAAGGTGTCTGCCCCCGGATGATAACTATTAGCCAACTACACCTCAACCAGCACCAAAGATCAGATTTGCAGCAAAAAAAGTTGGGAACCACAGCGGACAGATATAGGAGGCTCCATAGTGTCTCTAGCCATGTTGCTTCAATTGAGCAGAGAAAGGAGGCATGGTGGGTACAGAATTCCTTTCAAACAACATGCCGCGTAGTCCTCTTCCAGGTACACTTCATGTGTCCTTTTTGTGACAGAGGGGAAGGTGAGACTTGTTATTAAGTGTGAGTCGCATAGCATGTGCCGCGTTTTCTATGTCTGCCAACCACTTGTAGTTTCAGCCCATTAAAAGGCAGAGCATAGAGGCACGCGAGAGCCGCAATCCAAGATGGCCACCTGACCTCAGAGCTCCGTGTGTCGGACACTTTTTTTTACAGCCGGAGCCAAATATTTTAATTTGTTTTGATGGCGCTTGGAATATAATGGCCCTTGGATGCTTTGGTGAGCATTTTTAATGTTCTTATGGTCGCCTAGCTAATTTTCTGACTCTTTAATTACGCTTTTACATTTTTCCTCATGAGAGCGGCCATTTCGAATAATTTTTGCTCATCATTACAATGTTCTTATCTCTTTTTTCTTTGAATATTTGATGGCTCTGATTGCAGTATTTTGCGCAAGCCATGTCATTTATTTTTGCTGTCTCATCAACATTTATTTGGAGTTCCTGTGTCACTCTTCTCCTTATTGAACGCTTTTATTTTTATATGGGCAAACTAAAGAAAATAAAATCTCTGTTGCATCAGTTCTCCTCAACTGACAAACTCTTGCAGCTTTTACAATTGGACACTTCTGCTAAAGCGTCTTCTTCAATGTCAAAGATGTCTTCCTCATCCTCTTCTTTGCCTAAAGTTTCTCAGAATATTTCTACAACTACTCATAAAAGGGTCAAACAGGACCCACCTTCACCAGTAAAATCTCCCTCACCAATCTCTCTTGAGCTTGTGCTTGACGAAATACACGCATTGCTTCCTTTTATCGAAGAAAAAAATTCTCGGATAAAAAATCTTGATACTAAGTGGTCTCAAATGGAAGGGAGAGTCTCTGCCTTGGAGCAAAGAGTCAGTGACGTGCAAGAGGAAACACATAAAATTGCGAGTTTGGAGAAGGAAGTGGCAGCTTTAGAAGACACTTGCGGACGATTTGGAAAACAAACAGACGCAATAATCTTCACCTTTATGGATTACCGGAGGGTCTTGAAGGGAGTGACCCAATTTCATTTTTCACCTCATTCTTTCCACAGTTGCCTTCCACCTTCTACAGTATTGAACATCCAAAGGGCGCATCGCATTGGTCATCGTCCTCCGCACTCCTTCACATCTAAACCAAGAGGCGTGATTATTTTCTTTCTTGAATTTACTGATCTGTTGAAAATTCTTAATGCTGCGAAAGGCAAAAAAACAAATCTCTTGGCAGGGAAGTAAAATTTTCATCTCACAGGATGTGTCCAAATCTACAGCAAACAGGAGGAAAGAATTTTTGGATCTTTGTCTACAACTTCGTGACTTGGGAGCTCGTTTTGGATTATTCCATCCGTGTTTGTTCAAAGTGACATATCAAAATAAGACTACTTCATATACCTCCCCTGCTGGTCTTCGTGATTTTCTACTACACTCTACAAACTCCCTGGAGACAGCTGGTCCCTCTATATGTTGACTATCTACGTTTCTTAATCTATTATGCCCTTGTTCATTACCAATACGATATAGTTGATAGTCCTTCCTATGCAGTTTATACAGTATACTATATTGACGTGACTACAGGCCCTCTTAGTTAATATATTGTTTTCTTTTCACAGGTTCCTGGTGTTCTATAATCATTAGTCCATAACTTTTGTCCATTGATGCTTTCCGTCCCGTTCCCTTGCTGTGCCGTCTTCAGTCAGTGCTGTCGTCACCCCTCCCCCATTGTTCATTCATCTCAGGTATGTTTTTGCAGTCTTTTTTTTTTCTTGAATATTTTCCATTTTTTTCTTGCTGTTTTCCCTTTACTCTTCTCTCTCTTTGTTTTTCTTGTTTTCCTTTCCCCTATATGTACTTTCAGTTATTTATGGTACAAGACCTTTTAAGTATATATATATATGGTTATGTGACGTACGAATTCAGAGCTATTTCTTGGAATGTTAAAGGATTTATTAACCCAATTAAAAGGCAGAGAATTTTATCTCATTTAGCTGAATATAATCCAGACTTGGTTCTTTTACAAGAGACCCATTTGACGGATTCTGAAGCTCAAACTTAAAAGAGGTTGGGTGGGCAATGTTTTTACTTCTCCTTCATCTACAAAGAAAAATGGTGTAATTGTGCTCTGCCATAAAAAATTATCAGTTAAGGTTATTTTGCAAGACTCAGATTCCGATGGTAGATGGCTCTTTGTGAAGCTAAGTATTAATGGGACTGTTGGTAATATTTATGGCCCTAATAACTCAAATTATCTTCTTTGGCCTAATACTACTAAACAATGTTTGCATTTTAATGATGATTTTTTTTCTTCTTGGGGGGGGATTGCAATCCAATTATTGATCCTTTTATAGATAGGCAATCTGTGTTTAGATTTTCTCCCCATAAAATGCATAAAGAATTTAAGGCCTTTTTCACACAACATCATTTAATTGATTCATGGAGAACTTGTAATCCTGATAGTAGGGATTTTTCGTTCTATTCTTCACCACATGGTTCCTTAGCTAGACTTGACCATATTTTTGTTTCTAAATCACTATCCCAAAATCTTATTAACTTCTCTATTGAACCTATGGTAATATCTGATCATGCTCCAGTCATCACAGAATTTGACTTTCTCCCGGTGCATCCCAAGTCCAATAGGTGGCGATTTAATAATTCTTTGTTGCATGAGTCTAAATTTTCCACTTCCTTTGTTACCTTTGCAGAGGAATTTTTCCGATTTAATCAGGATTCTCACGTTTCTCCGCAATTGTTATGGGATTCGTTTAAGCCTGCAGCTCGTGGTCATATCATAAATTTTGTCTCGAATAAAAAGAAAACTTTTAATGCCCAGCATCAATCTCTGTTTCTCAAAATTAAACGGTTAGAACATCAATATTATCCTTCCTCCTCTAATTTTAATCTACAGGAACGTATTCCATCAAAAATGCAATTTAACAAAATCTCAACGGATAATGCATCCTCTTTTCTTCTACATAGTACTGCCCGTTTTTATGGTGGTCGAAATAGATCGGGGAAACTTCTGGCTAATTATTTAAAAGTACGAAAGCAACGCCATACTGTGAAGGCTATAGTTACAGATACTGGTAAGTCCCTTTTTAGAGATGAAGATATCTTAGCTGAATTTGTTAATTATTACCAGACACTTTATAATCCTGAGTCAGTCCTGACCTTCTTGCAGATTGATGATTATTTAAAGAACATTTCAAACCCTAATAAGACACTTGTTGATGCTACTTCACTTAAAGTAGATATTTCTACGTTAGAAATTTTTAAAGCCCTTCAATCTCTAAAAAAACGTTAAAACTCCTGGTCCGGATGGATTTACAGTGGAATTTTTCTACATTTTTCTGATATTTTACTTTTTCAGCTTTTTTCAATTCTTCATGGGATCTGGTTGCACAGGGGAACATTTCAAGAAGCTTCGATTTGCTTAATTCCAAAGGAAGGTAAGGACCATACTTTTTTTAAAAATTACAGACCAATCTCTCTTCTCAATAGAAATTATAAAATCTTTGCTAAATTATTAGCTTTACGTCTTGATACCCTTTTACCTGCGCTGATAAGTAAGGAACAAACGGGTTTTGTTAAAGGCAGACTTGCTTCTGACAACTCTAGAACATTCTTCAATGTGCTCAGCAAAGCTCCCACTCTTTCGTACTCTTTAGCAGCAATTTCCATAGATGCTGAGAAAGTGTTTGATCGGTTAGACTGGTCTTTTTTATTAAAAGCTTTAGCCTGGCATGGTTTAGGGCCTCATTTCATTCGTCTCTTTGCTTTATCAATCTCCAATGGCTTCGATCTTGGTAAATGGGAGATTTTTCAAATACTTTGTATTACGCTGAGGTGTACGTCAAGGGTGTCAGCTCTCCCCACTCTTATTTATTCTAGCTCCCGAGTCCTTTCTATACTGTATTAGAAATAACATTAAAATTGAGGGTCTCTATTATGGTAAGAAACACTTCAAATTAATGGCAAATGCAGATGATATACTTTTATATATCTCAAATCCTGAACTCTCGATTCCATTTCTACTTCGGGAGATTGAAGACTTTTCTTTAATTTCAGGTTATAAGATACATTCGGATAAAACTGAAATCCTTCCTCTAACAAAATGTTGTTTTAGATAATCGTTTGATATTTCTGGCTTTCACTGGAATTCTTCCAAGATTAAATATTTAGGTATTTGGTTCACCTCATCCATTAAAAAGTCCATTGAAGTCAATATCTCAGATGCTTTAGAGAAGGTTGATATATCGATTTTGTCATAGAATCCCTTATTTTTATCTTGGTGGGGTCGTCTTGACTATCAAAATGATGATTTCTCCTAACATTTTATATATACTATCCATGATTCCGCTTCCTCTACCTGCTACTTTTTGTTAAACAATTGGACTCCAGATTGTCTAAATTCCTCTGGAACAATAAGAAATCTAGAATTTCCCTTAGTCATCTTCGTCATTCTAAACAGGAGGGAGGAGCTAATTTTCCTGATTTCAGACTATATCACAAATCCTTTTGTCTGCGTCAAGCTTCTAAATGGATCTCCTTGTCAGGTTCTATGTTTACTCCCTTATGGTCGGATTTTGAATGTTCTTTTCTTCTGCCTTTTTCCCCTCGTGAGGTGGTATCCTTTTCTTATAATATTTCGCTTATCTCCTCCCCGCTTCTTAGACATACTTGTGCTCTTCTGCGTTCTCACTATTTACCTCCATCCGTCACTTACTCCTCTTTTCTGAATTCTCCTATTTGGCATAATTGTCTCATCACTATCAATTAAAAAACATTATTTTGGAAATCCTGGAGGCAAAGGAATATAGTGTGGGTCAAGGATTTATTCTCCAATGATATTCCACTTTCTTTTTCACAATTCCAACTTCTATTTCATTTTCCCAAATCATTTATGCCTAAATATCTTCTTCTTATTAATATTATTCTTGATGTACTTTTTTCTTTGCCTTCCCATCCTCCTTCTTCTGAATTACCCTTTTCTTTGTCCTCCTTTCTTACCTCATATCCTAAGGCATCAAATATTTATAAACTTTTCCATTCTCCTGTTTTGACACGTCCTAAATCTAAAATTGAGTCTCAATGGGAAATAGATTTGGGTTGTACTTGGACTGTTTCCTTTTGGAATAAGGTGTGGCATTGATGTTATAAAATATCTAGATCAGCTTCTACCACACAGTCACTTTTCTTTCTTTACCACAGACTTTATTTTACCCCTTCTACTATAGCAACATTTTCTGTATCCTCTACTTCAAACTGTTGGTCCTGCGATAGCCCAAAGGGAGATCTTATGCATATCCTTTTTGAATGTCCCCCCCATTGTCTCTTTTTGGAGAAAGGTTTGGCGTCAGCTTACCTCCATTTTTCATTTGCGATCCCAATTATCTCCCTCAGTACTTTTTCTAGGTAGCCTCTCTGCGGATATTATTTCAGATGATGATAATTTAAAGCTGTTGGATCTCATGTTAGCTTTGGCCTTTCCGCAAATTACTCTTAATTGGAAAAATTCATCCAACATTTCTTATAAGGCTTGGTGGTCTAATGTTTGCCATTACCATAGACTAGATATTGCTTTTACCTCTTTATGCCGCCCCTCCATAAATAGAGATTTGTAATGGTTACCTTTGACTGATTATCTTAATGTTGCTGCTTGTAATTCTACTAATTGTACATTATCTGAGAATTTTAAGCCACCATGAATTCTTTATTTTCTCTGGTTTTAAGTGATTTTAAATTTTTGCTTAACTTTATGCTTTATTGAATATCACTTTTTTCTTTTTTTTAGCTTTTTAAGATCCAATGTACCTTTCTTATTTTAACTGGTCTTGTTCCGTTTTCATTGTTTCTCCCCCATTTTATACTTTAAAATGTTAAACAGATTTTACAATTCCTTTCAAAATTATATTACTATCATTGAGACAGATATCTTATATTGTTATTATGTGACCCATATGTATTTTGATTTTAATAAAGCTGATTTACCTTAAAAGGCACAGCATAAAAACAGAGTCCGTTTTTAAAACGGACAGTGCTGAAACAAGCAGGACTCAGCCCGCTTAATGCCCTGTAGTTATGAATGATGACTAGACTTTCCTAGGTCAGCAATGGTATGCGGGTCTCCTCTCTTTCCGAATATAATCATGTTGAAAAGAAATACAATGTAATTTCGAGACCACTCCACTGTATATAGCGCTCCCTTGTAGAGGCCTGCATTTTTGTTGCATATGTATTAAGTGGTGACAGTAAGAGGCAGAAAAGCAGGATCTGGGACAGTGTTTAACCTTTTGACCTCTGTGGACTCCCACTTAATAATTACTGGAACTCAGGGACTTCCACTGAATCATTATTTGAATCCAGAGACCCACGCTGAGTGATTACAGGAAGCGTGGGGGGGAGCCTAAGCATTTTCAATGATTTGAGCCAAAAAAATACACTAAAAATACAGAAACAAGCATTCATCAAATACAGCAAAAGACTAAATATTTTTTCATTCACACACAAAAAAAAATCTAAAAGCCCATCTGAAGAAATAAACTTCATTTTTAACTTCAAGTTCCTTCACAACATAATAGAATTTTCAATTTCACATTTTGCTTCCTTATTTATAAACACCATATTAATCTGTTAATAATAGGTAATATTCTAAGCAGCCGCTGACACCCTGAGTAGACTTTTGGAATCCCAGGACCACAAGTTAAGAACTATTGATCTGGGTAAAGAGCCCTGACTGTCTCAACCCACACCCCTTTTTGACAATCTTTGTGTCTGTTTGTAATCTACTGTATGGAAGAACACCTACCAGATCCATCTATAACCAACTATAGCAAATAGGCTGCACTAGCAGGCATTTGGAAGTCAACTGTGCTCATTTAAATAAATGATAGTGAAAACACTTCACAAAACATTGACAGGTAGATCGCAGATATGGTAGCTAAACAGCAAGAAAGTCGTCTCTAATTTACAGCAAAACAGAGTAATTACTCATTATGGACACACAGCAATACCCATCCATTGGCCATTCATTGAAACAAACATTTTCAATGCAATAGGACTCACATTTGTGAACGTTAGAGATATTGGCATTGTAAATGACAATGTCTTTTACCTATGTGCTTTGGTTTGGCATGTAGTGGATGTATGCCAGGTGCCACAGCAACCCTTGCAGGCCTGTTTCTGCAGGAGAGAGGACACAACAAGGCCACCATTTTGGGAGTGTTGTTGCCTCATTAGTACAGACTGGCTGTGATACCCTAGAGATGCAACCTTTCAAATGTTTTTACCTAAGCTTTTATAACACCAAACAAGCCACAAAGAGGCACCTTTGTGACATTCAACCTGAAGAATTAGGGGGGCAAAAGAGTTAGAAGCAAAGTAAAGGGGGCAACAACATATGTGTGTTAAACTTTTAAAGGAATTATTCCACTACATTGGCAATACCAGCCTAACTTTAAAAAACATTGATTGTATACAAAGAGAATAACAACAGGCATCTTAACTGCAAATTAATTGTATCGATTTTGTTAAGAATGGCACCTGCTTTGCAGCGCAATGAAATGGCAGAACCTGTATTACCAAATGCTATGTTAATAAAAACAAGTTATTTTCGGACAGCCCTTACATGCACCAGACAAAGAACCCTAGGGGAGAGGTTGTGGCATAACGGCGAGAGCTGCCGACTTTAGAGCTGAGGAACACAGTTAGAGTCTCAGTGCCGACTCAACATCCTGTGATTCTGGGCAAATCACTTAATCTCCCCTTGGTACTAAAAATGAATTCATTCTTGTATGATGTAACTGGTGCCCATGTAAAGTGCTGTAATACCCTTGTATTGAGTTTGTGCAACATAAAACTGAAAAAAAAAAAAAAAAGTACTCCAATACTTTCATGTCAAGGTCGTACTACATAAAACTGCAAAAATAAATAAATAAATAAATAATCCTGACATAGCTTCTTCATCTCTGCAAGGTAATTGCAAATGAATTATAGCAATTTTGTTAAGAATGGCACCTGCTTTGCAGTGCTATGAAATGGCAGAGCTTGCATTACCAGGCAAGTTATTCCCAGACTGCAACACGCACCAGACAAAGAACCCTAGGAGGGAGGATGTGGCATAAGGGCCAGAGCTGCCGACTGGAGCTGGGGAACGTGGTTTGAGTTTTGGCACAGGCTCAACATCCACCGACTCTGGGATCTTTTGCTATAAAAAATGAATGTGTTCTTGTGAATTGTAACTGGTGCTTACGTAAAGCGCTTTTGAGACCTTTGTATCAAGTTTATGCTATATAAAACTGCAAAAAAATGAAGCGCTCCAATACCTTTGTGTCAAGATCGTGCTATATAAAACTGCAAAAAATAAAAAAATAAAATATAAAAGACCCCAGAGACATCACAAAGAAACAGCAAGATGCCCGAAACCAGGGAAGACGAAGTAACAACATACAGCCGTGGGCCAAGCGGCGAGGCAGAAGAAAAAATAGTGCGCCAACAGAAAGCTATCGGGCCGATCGTGAAATAATACACTTAACAAACCAGCCTCAAGGCAGAACAAACAAAGCATTTACCAATGACATCAAGGGATTTTTGAAAGGCAGGCCCAGGAACAAATTAAAGTGATTGGCATGGTTAAAGCCCACAGAATAGATTACAACAGGTCTAAAAGCAGCGCTTGTGTGTTGCTATGCTCAACCTAAAATCAGCCCCAAAATCATGACAGAAAAACTATAAATTAGAAAAGTATTTTGGGAAACCACAAACATTTTAACACATCATTATCAAACCTGATACAATTGGTAAAAATGCTACAGTCAACTAAACTTAAAATAATGACTCTATGCATTCCCTAGATACAAGTAAAAATGTTATCAAATCTTAAAAGTAATATATATGCTGTTCCAATGTACTTCTATCAGGCCTCCAATTGCTCTAGCTAGCATTGAACACCTGATCAAATGCAGTTTCAAACATACCTTCCACGCAATTGCCACAAATGAAGTCATTGTTATTTTGATGGAGGTGGGGTCAGTGGTCCACATCTCACAGTAGGAGCAGCATAGTTAATGCCATACTTTTAACCCCGTGTTCGTTTAACCAATATACAGACCCTTAGCCTTGGCTCCTCTACTTGTCGCAGATTTAAAAAAAAAAAAAAAAAAAAAAAAAAAAAAAAAAAAAGAGGTTTTCCAAATTTATTGGGCCGTTCAGATGGCAGTTGCAAGTTTCAAACTCTGCCAAGTTCTTTGCTGATGGTAGCATGTTACAGCTGTTGCACTCAAATATCTTTTAGGAATGTTTCCCAGTATCTCCACACATGGCTGTTGGTTGTGCAAGTATCTTGCCAACAAAGCTAAGATATTTTAGCTGTAAATAGACTTCTGGTTGTCAGTCAGTGAACTGCTATGCCCTAAGGATGCAGGGCATTTTCCATGCTTAAAATACACAGGTTCTGCATCTGTATGAAATACGGCTTTGAAGGTTTTTCTGAGGTCAGCTATTCTGCCCAATTTTTGTCAACCAAGTGATGGAGGAAGTGGTCATCCGATTCATTACATATTACACAAGGCTAGTTGAACTGTTCTCTAGAGTTGACTTGAATGGAAATCTACTTCAAGGGCAATTGATGGAAAACGTTTTGGAAGAATCATCATTTTCTTCCATATTGCTCTTTCACCAACTCCTGTCCATATGCAAGACCTTCATTTTTGCCACAGTTTCTCTGGTCTCCCAGTCCAATGCAGATGAAAAACAGATGTCCACAATTTTTTGTTATTGCATACTGAATGGTGTCGGCTAAGGCAAAGATTTGGTCTATAGCGGAGAGACATTCTTGAAAGCCCCCCTTGAAGCAGGGACGTGATGCTGCTTTTCTACAACTTTAATTCCATAGAGGTTGACATTCGAATGCTAAATAAATTCATGTTTCTCAAGCTAGTGGGGTATCAGATTTTGGATCTGAAGCTGGGAGGTTCTTACAGATTAGCACCATGGTACTATATTTTTATGATTATGGAAAATAATTTGATATTGAAAAAAAGAGAAAAGTATTTAGAATTGGTGTCCATCAAGGCTGTGAAAAGAGGAAAACCTTTTTCTTCTTCAGATTCTTCCTTCATAACATAACATGTTTGTAAAAAGCACATTCACTTTGAAAGGTATTTTGGTGCTGATGTTTATTGGCAACAAACTTAATATTACTCAAATAACGACCTAGGAAGGATGAAAAGCTGAGTGGGTCTGTCAGGATTAGAACCTGTGACCACGAGGTCAAACACATATCTCTGCAGTGGATGCATTAATCCATTGAGCCAACAGACCCAGCTTTTAGAGTAGGAAAAAGGCATATCCTACTGAATTTCTGGGCACACGAAAAAAAATTGATAACTGAAATTGGTTGA
Source organism: Pleurodeles waltl (assembly GCF_031143425.1). NCBI lineage: Eukaryota > Metazoa > Chordata > Amphibia > Caudata > Salamandridae > Pleurodeles > Pleurodeles waltl. Next base: position 834,874,456 of record NC_090442.1, on the reverse strand, counting down.
CACTCGTTTCTCCATCAATTTAACCTCAATGTTTAATTTGTAGGCTCTCATTCCTTGGACCAGCATGATTCCAAGAGTCATTCTACAAAGCTGCCTTCTCCATCTTGTTCGATCTGTTTTTCCATAATTCCTTCTTTAAGTTCTCAAGCAACACTTTGGATTCCTTGTGGGGGTTCCTAATAAGTACTAGGAAGAAGCCTGTTTTAAGGTCTTTTGCATTTCGGTCTTTTCTTTGCATAATCTTCATCATACTGTTGTGCCACATTGTTCACAGATTACATTGCTTTATGCCTCCCAATGCAATGCTGAAGACAACAGCAGAAGTGACTCAAACAAATCTCAAACCCTTGATGAACATCTGCACATTTTGTGTACTCTATAGCACTCAATTTCTTAACTAGCACACAGGCATCATTATCACTGTACCATTCCTCTATCATGCAGATCTTGTCCACATGTAATCTTTAAACGGGATGCAATTTCCAATTGTAGGGTATCCTTTTTAAGAGTTTAAGCTTGAACAACCTACAGACTAATATCAGGGCTCCCTATATAGCTGAAGAGGCTATTTTTACTAAAGCCACTGACATCTCCATATCTGGGCAGCTTAGGCAAACAAGGAAAAACTAATCAGGAGATACATTAAATAAATACCTGACCTTGATGGCTCCATGTTAGGCAGTCCGTACTTCGGTAATAGGACTGCATGTTTAGGATGGCAGCACTGCCAAGCGTGACACTGTTAGTAGCTGTCAGCCTAACTCCTGACTAGCTCTCAGAGCCTCACCCAAACCTACAAATCCACAGGTTTAAGTGGTCATTATGGCAACCTGAACATGACACTGCTATTCCCAGGGAAGTTGTGGAAACTGATCATACCCCTTTTGCTCAATTAATCACACATGCCATGGTGAGACACAAGACGCACAATAAATCTTCAATACATTTGTGGGAACAGTTGCAATCTAGTATAAAAAGCATATATTGTGATAATTAAGCAGAATAAACAAAGCAGGGTAAATCAACATTGCAATCAGGGTAAAGAAAACAGATAACCCCACATGGATGTACTTGATTCTAGTGGTTCTAGAGACTCTTACCTAACCCTATGTCAGCTACTGAGAGCATAGTGGTTGTACCCTTCTACCTGGCCTGATCTAAAGGATTGGCCACAGCCCCATACCTGGATAGAATATCAGAAATCAACCTGTCACGTAGATGACAATCCTTGCGAACCACTGGTAGTTTAGCATCTGGAAACTGTCTGCCTTGCAGCACGCATTCCAGGATGGTTATGACCGGAATGCCCTCTACCCTCCTTGGTTCAGTGTACAGTTATATAATAACCCATGCCACATTGGGACCACAGTTTTGATGTAATGTTGGGTCTTGGAGACAGAAGCGGGCTCCTGGATTGGCAACACAAGGTAGCATATGGTGTACTGCGTTTAACAGCCCTGGACAAAGAGTACTGATCATATATAGAGCACAGGCTAATTAAATGAGCAGCGTATTCCTGGCTTTCCTAGAATAAAGCAAATGATAAAATGTGTAAAACTATTACTAAAAATCAGTCCTGCTAACATGAATAACAAGCATTGGAAAAGCCAATAGGTCTCTCCTTTGGGATCTATTTGCTTTGTCAATGGTTTTTACCTAAGCTGTACAGCATTCCTAATACTTTGCAGAATGGCTAAGTTAGAAAAAAAGACAATTGTGTCATTGTGTTGCCACACACACACACACACACAAACACAAAAGAGCACAAACACACAGGCATAGAGAGACACTACTAGACATACATAACATACTGTCCAGGAAACCTGTAACCCACAAATTATTATTTTTACAGAATAATTATAATCAAAAGTAAAACGTCCTTGTTGCTGCTCAGACCGAACCGTCCAATGTGTTTTTTTCTCTGATCAACAACTAGTGCATCCAACAAATAACACCAAACCTGTCTGTGTCCAGCTTTATTTAGATAGGTTTGTTTTACGAATGTGGGACTTCTTAACATTATATTTTGTGTGTTCTTGCTGGTCCTTGAGGGGCATTGGTTGAATGTAGAAGACACATCGCTGAATGTCGTCTGATCCATTAGACAACATCCTGCCTCTAAATTTGTATGTGTTTCTTTATTTTCCAAGAGAAAAAAAGAGAAAAACAAACAGCAAGTTGGGGAGGTTGGGATTTGGGGGCACAGAACAGGCACCACGGAAAGAGTCTGACATATGATCTTGGTCTTTGACTGCTCAGAAAATGTGAAGAGGTAACAGCATGAGATGAGCAGGAAACTAAGAAAAGCACTGGCAAAGCCAATAGGTCTTGCCTTTGAAATAAGTTATTTTTTTGTTTTCTCTTTTCTACATTAGTTGTGTGTAAAGTAAACATAGATCGTTTGTGTTCATAAACTTGTTTTTAATGTTTTGCTGATTACGTGATGTATTTTAGTAAAATCCCACTGACTAAATAAGTAAATGTGAAACAGTTTAGGGAGTTCATGATTGTTTCATAACCAAGTGCACTGTACTCTCTTGCACTTAAAACCCAACAAACTGAGCAAAAACAGTTACAGTGTTGGAAAAAAAAAAAACAGAACACAAAGTTAATATATAAATGATACTTTAGATAAGCACAGAAGGAGCCTGAAATTCAAATTATTGCAGACTGAAATTAACAGGAGCAGCTCCCGATGAGGGGGTTCGATGTTTACAACATAATGGTGGAGAATAAGGGCAAGGCCTTGGCTCAGTGGAGACCCTCACAGCATGCCGGAAGCTCTAGAAGGCTCATGGTGGGACTTGAGAATGGTCAATCGTAAACCCTGTATGAACTGCCTCAGCCCCACCACCCTCTTGGAATGCTACACGTTCCCCTTGTAAGGCAGTTACGTCTTCGACAAGACTCACTGCTCGGCCCAAACTTTACACCTTAAATGCCCCCATCACTTTTTGTTTCTAAAGACATGATCTGTTTATTTCTAAGGATCCACAAATAAGCTATTTGTTACTGATGTCAACTGGAGGCCCGCTGTCCTGGAAACAAAGGTTGCCAAGGATGTATTTTTGACCAGCTGCTGTCCTTGTGGCAGTGGGCTCAGCCTACGGGTATCCTAATGTGCCTGAACTGACCCCGCGCTACACTCAACAGAGCTGCAAAAAATGGTAAAGCATTCACCAAGATTTCCTAGAAGGCCAAAGCAGGCTAGTGCCGTTCATTTCAGTGAAGAGCCAGCAGCGCTCTCAAGCAGGTGAAAGGTGTCACCCTGACTTTGATCTTACTATGCTTCAAGACACTAGATGCAAAATGCGCTACTACAAGGTTTGTAAATGACAAACTGGCAGCATATATTTGCAGTATGTATAGAAGGCAAGCAGCTTCTTTACAATTTCTTTCCAAAGTGATTCCACTCTTTTTTTTTTTTAAACATTTAATCCATGGTGCACATACCGCACGTTTATCTACTAGAAACATTATGATGTGCACATCAATCTTGTGGCATGCCAGACCTATGTTATCGGCAGTTTTCAGTTTTATAGCAGTACTAGAGGCTTCTTTCTCTTCAGTGCCAGTAAAGTACATGGAAAAAAACTGCATATGCCAGGAGTCATGGTAACATGAGTTAGAGGATGAATAAATACCCAAGCAGTCCTATATCTGGAGGAGGCATTTAGAAAGAAAACCAGCAATTTTTGGAGAGATGATGTGGCATAGCATCCAGAGCTGCAGACTTTGGAACTGGGGAACCGGGCTTGAGCCTCTGTGCTGGTTCTATCCATAAAATGTTTTTTTGTTTATATAAGTAATCAACTGCTGAGCTCAAAATTATAGATTGAAACTTTGAAGTTGATGCTTACAGATGCTTTGTTTCAGTTTGTTTTCTGTTTAAAACAATTGGACAAAACACAAGGAGCAGGGGAGGCAGAACAAATCTGCACACAGCCCCAATGAAGCAGGCTCTGTCGCCAGCAGATCGCTTCAAGCGAAACAAAAATAATTCATGAAACTCAGTCACTCCCAGCAAACACACAATCACCTATTCCCAGCAATATTCGGAGAGAGGTTGTTGCATAACATCCAGACCTGCCAACTTTGAAACTGGGGAACCAGGTTCGAGTCTCTGCATTGGTTCTCCCCGTGCCTACAAAAAGAACAATTTAAATACATGTCCATTGCTAACAAAATAAAACAATGGGCAAACGGATAACAAAATGACAATGCTAATACAAGTATGTTTATTAGCAGTACGGCAAACAAACTCCCGTCGGTGCACGGGCAGTAACTAAATTTTAAAAAAGTGCCCTTAAACAAATCTGCATGCTCCAGGAGAGGAGATGACATGACACACAAAAAAACGAGGGACATATAACCTATATTGACCACAGAGAAGCAAGCCTTTGCGAAGAATACACAAGGGAACAAATTAAAAGTGATGGGCGGGTTAGTAGCTCACAGAGTAGATACAGCATGCCTCGAAGAGACAGCATATGCGCTGCCTAGGCAAGAACTAAAAGTGAGCCAAGGAGATTGAGGGAAACTGTGCGTTTGTAAACTAAAGATTCAGTGTATGTTTGTAAACTATAAATGCCAACAGCTAAGAGTGATTTGTTTGAAAATCCCCCCAAAAATATGCCAAAACACAAGCAGAGTGAATCAGGGAAATGTGTGCATTTGTAAATTAAAGATGCCATCAGCTGAGCACGTTTTATTCAGAAAACTTTCCTAAAAGACGAGCTGAGGCAAAAATCTAAAAATTGTGTGCTGAAAATAACATAAATGACCAGAAGAGTAACACTACATGTAATAGGACCAGGGTCCATGGAAAGGAACAAAACACCTAAAGGGGGGTGGGACAAATATAAGCAATTCACCACAGAAAAGCAAGAATTTACAAAGGGCACACAAAGGAACAAATGAAAATCGATAAGCGCGCTCTAAGCCCACAGAGTAGATACAGCATATCCCAAAGAGACCCAGCATTCACTGCCTAGGCGAGACCTAAAAATGTGTATAAAATGTAAGTAAGACATAAACCATAAACACTAAGCTATAACAAGGGTGTCAAACCCCAGTACTAAAAGGGTCCGTGTGACAATATCATAGCCAAGCAATGGGTTGATTCATAATTGGATCTTCTTTTGATAAGTAGAGTTTCTCAATTCCAATTCTGCAATTTTCGAAGGTCAACCAACCCTCATTTTTTATAAGTACATAGCTGATGACAATTGCCTCTTGCAAAATAAGTTAGAAGATTCAGCTGAAAAGGATCAAAAGAAGCATGGGCTCATATAAGATGTTTGAGAGTGCAAAACGTCTGTAAAATCTGACCTTATGCATCCCTTATTGGAAAATCATGCGGTGTATTACAGATGCTATCAATTAATTGACAATGAAGGATCAGTTTCCTTCGCTGGACACAGGGTCCAAAACCTCACTGCACATAGTATCCTACAGCAGTTTACCTTCCTTCTTGTAGACATTACTGCAGATGTTGATAAGTTTCAGTTTCCAGCTGGACAGAAATACATCAACTAACAAGATGCTGTCAGGTGGGATCTTCATTTCAGTTCCCTCCCTACAAATACCAGCTTTAGACGAGACCTGTTATCCTGAGAATTCTCCCCTACCATTCACTGATCTATTTCCAGACGCTATAGAACCCTGTGCATGCCAAAGTCAGAGAAAATAATGGATTTTTTTAAAAAATGAGCTGGAGGGTTTTCTTTTTCATTAGCCATGAGAACTATATAATAGTTGTAACAGCCTGTTACGAACACCTGGAGACAAATATTTTCCGATTTGGAAATGATGTATATTTTAAGGTATGCAAGTCACGATGAGAAGCGGAATATGAGAACAGTGGAACCGTTTACTAAAATTGCAGCTTTTGAACATATTTAGACCATTGTTACTTTGTGTGTTCCAGGGAGATAAGGATGTTAAAACATGCGACACTCTAGGTAGATTTTATCCTTTTATGTTATGTATAAAGATTTATTTAAAAGATTGGTTTCTTGTGCATTTCATAGGTATATGATATATAGGTATAAAAATAATGCTTACTTTCAATATTGTACAAAACAAATTTGATGGATGATGGTTCTCCCAGGTCTCCCAGGCAATTTTCAAATACTTCTAAGAAATATTCCATATTATTTTTCAGGTTTAACAGCTGAATAGTTGTGGTAGACGCTTCGCCAACTTCCACTGTATCATTTGCAGTTTCATGAAGCCGATAGCCAAATGTTGCATTGGGGCCTGAAAGAGATCTCCAGGTGACTACAGGCAGAGTTCCTTTCCTGTTCAGCTGGATCTTCAGATCAGATATGGAACCGGGACCTAGCATTTGAAGAAGATGTTGAGTGGATTAAGTAAAGATTGCAGTGTGCACATTTTCGAGCTCCTATTAGCTATGCACTTGACAGGCACATCAAGCTTATGAACCATTGAGTTTTTCAATCGAAAGTTGGACTATGCACCCCCCAATTTCCAACTTCCTTTTCTCTCGCTGCAAATCAATGAAGCTAATAAAATATAAAACTGATACACATTCTCGAGCAGTTTGACTTTTCATTACACACATTCTGGAATCGTAGTTATAAACTTAAGAATTAGGGTAAAGACGTTTTTTCTGCAACAAGGGTTCTTAGACCATTTCCTTTTAGTAGCCAGGATTCAATGGATGTCCTGGCCCAAAAACCTTGAACTGCAACCTTTAAAAAAATGGTTCATTCATTGATTTAGTCTCATCGGCTCACATCATCACGTCTTCTTTTGAACCCATGAAAGTCCCGACCTGTGGGTATCAGAAATATGTTAAAATGTCACCTTGGCATGTTATAATATTGTAAATGACAAAAGAGAAAACTGTTTAAAGGACTACGAAAAATCTAATTGCCGTAATTTTGGTAGTACTATAGTGCACTTCTGTTTCTATCTTTTACTTTATTCATACACTCGAGATGACTGGGAACACTGTGCATATTTTCTTTTAAATACGCAAAAGGTACATAACCTTCCAAAGTAGAGCAACTAAAATCAACAAAAAAAGTGCTGCAATTAACATATGTACAGATGAACATCCTACACAGTCCTACATCAGATGTTTTTAAAAACCTTCCAGTTCTGTAAGCTTAGACTATTCTGATTTTAACGCCCCAATTAAAGAGCCTTAATGTCCATTGTTTCTGGTTCTGCTCTTCTCCGGCAGACTTCCTACACCGGGGTGTAGGTGCAGTCTGAAGATAGACCCTTGCTAGCCTACTGCAAACATTTCGGAGACTTCTGCTGCATGAGAATGCTTCTGAATAGTACTCCATAGACCACAAGGAATTTCTTAATGCATATTGTAAACAGCAATGGTTTGGCTTCCGTAAGCACCAGGGACATGATACTAGCATGAACAGCTCTTCACAAATAGGGAACGACCGCCATCCTACATATCAAATGGGGATGGCAAATTGATGTTTATCAAAAGCAAGTAGGCCACCATAACGATTGTGACGGCTTATCACAGTACTGTATCAGTTTTTGCAAGAAGATATTAAAGGACTAATGGCCATATCACCATGTCTGGGAACTTCTGAGCTCCCCATCTATTATTGCCTCTATGCCAAAAAAAGTAGGTTGTTGTTCCGGAGTCGTCGTTCCGGATGTTCCCTGCCAAAAAAGTGTCTTCGGTGCCTTTGTTTCGAAAAGTTACTGTGCAAAAGTGCCAGTGAAGTGGTCAAGGCTTGACATATGAATATGTCGCATTTCGTATGAAAATATACTTATGTGTTTTCTGGCTATAATTTTTGGTGTAGGAACGCTTCAGTGAGGGTTCCCATAAGCCAGACAAATTCCAAGACCCTGTGTCAGCCTTGCCTACTGAAGAGATTTAACCATAGAAAAGCAGCAGCAGCAGTAGAAGAATTGACAACCAGAGGCTGCTTCAAGTAAGAAAGGGAACAATGTGGTAATAGACTCTCACATTTGAGGTCACCTAGAACAGTTTTCCAGCTAAAGGCATCAGTGCATAGTGCTTCCTTGTATTTAGACCTTAATTTACTATAGTGATGAAATGGATCTGCATTCACCTATTCTCCCACTCTCTCAGAGATTAAAAGGAAATGTGAAATAAACAGTGTTTGCCAATGGAGCTGGCAGGGGAGGCTGAACCACAATGGTGCTGCAGCACCTCTGGCTGACTCAGTTGTTTCCATGCAGTCACACCCTTTCCTGTTAATGAGTGGGGAGGATCAGCTTGCAGTCGAATACATGGATGGAAGCAACTCAATGCCTGATATTCTCCAACATTGGTCGCAGGTAGCAGCATAATTCATTATTAGGGTTTAGTTTGTGGTATTTATTTGTTGACACTTTCATCTGTATTTAGCTATATTTATTTTTTTGTTAAAATTTTATTGTGTTTATCTATTTTTTTAGGGGGTTCATGAAACTGAAACTAGTACATTTTTTCACACTCATACCTGAATTCCTGACATGTTTCAATGAGATGAATATTCATAGATGACAAATTAATACACTCAAAGTAGAACATGAACATTATAGTATCTTTCTTTTGCATATCTACAGTGGTTTTAACCTTATTAGGAAATGTTTTCTCTTTTTTAACCCCGTAAATCCGTGCAGCCTTTTTGCCTGGCAGTCGTGGGTCTGGCAGTATTTAAGTGACTCAAAATAGCAAACAAATGTCCATTTTATCCCTATTTAAAAATATATTCAGCCAGGAAAATGGATGTTTTTTATGTCTGCATTTATCTGTAGAAATCAGTAAGAACGGAAAACTGTGACTTTTTATTATTATTTTAGAGGTCAAGTCATGAGAACAGTGGGAGGATAGAATGAGGAGTGTGGTAAATATTGCAGATTGTGTTTGTGTTGAAGTGCCATGAGGTGTGTGGGTGATGAGGAGAATGGGAGGTTGGAAGTTAGCAGGAATCCACCCACTTTGCGCTGTCCTGGACACAGGGAATAGGCTACGCCTCAAGGTCTCAAATGTGAGGAGAAAGAAATGAACTATCCAAGACACACTTGGAATGTCATGGTGGAAAATATCCCAGTCGTGTAAGGTTAGTCACCCACAATTCTACATTTCAAGTAACAATACCCTTTTGTCAAAACCTGGAACACAAAAGTATGGAAGGTGCCTTCATCCTCATTACCTGTATAATCCCTTATAGCAACAATGCTGCTACTCGATTTTCCGCAAAATGCTTCCAGCGTATACTCGTTTTCTGTACAACTCGGCATCCCTGTAACTAAGTAGCTGTTGTTTCTGATAATCCCATGCAGCTTCCCGCCCACGGTGACGTGAACGACGTGATACATAGGCGGGGCGGTCCAAGAGAGCAAGGTGCCATCTGCGGTTCTATTGTGGGAGACGTCGATGAGTTCACCGGGACCTGTGGAGAAAAGAAAAAAAAAAACACACACACACACAAATGTCCTTCAGGTGGTTGAGGAGATTGTAGGAGCAAGCAAAGCTACATTTAAAGCCACGATGTAATTCATGCGTTAAAAGCGGAGTGAAACTCGCTCTTTTTCTATGGAACGTGGTATGCCAAAAATCGGACATCACTTCTCCAGCAGTTTTAGCACTGATCCTGACCGGTTCATGCAGTGCATTATCAAAGGCTGGCAGATATTCGGAAAATCAAGACAAAGGGAAGACCGACAAAAGAAGAAAGTCTGGTACCACAAGGGTCATTGGACTTCTGTTTATAGAGATGCGTTTCCGTCTAAATGTAAAGATATGAAAGAGGAGCAAAGCTTGCCAATGAGTGACATTCCATCTTTCATATGGGGGAAAATTGAAATACTCACCCGATTGCACCCCCAAAATGAATCATTTTAGGATTGTTAATCCTCATCTGTAGACTATAAACAATCAACTCTTGTGTCCTTGGGGTGGCGCACATTATCTGTAATAAGCCACGCCGACCAGGTCTGGGCCTGGTCCAGGCTGTTATAAGTTACACCGCGGTGCAGACAGGGCAGTGCGCCGTTTTCAAAATACGCCCCGATGTGTTAATACAATGGAACATTCAGCAGATGCTTACCTCAGATTTCAGGTTATACAGAGCAGACAAATGTATAAAAATAAGCTTCTTTGTTGATACACGTATAGGAAGTATTCAAAGAAATCGTTTACAATTCACTATGTCTTCAATATATACTTTCCTGTTTACCTCCCTGTCCTTCTTTGACAACAGGATCGATATCTCCTTCTACCAAGTAGCTCATCAATGACATCATTAAGTGATTTTTTTAATCGAGTAACTGATGCAGCATTTACAAACCACCAACTCCTCAGCTGCCAAACCCTGCATAATGTCAATATGTTGCTGCAGATTGTGGTCCTGGAGGTGCCAGACCAAGTCATCGGCTGCAAGTATATGGTGTTGCAGCAGCCAGTCAGCGGGATTGCTTGAATTAATGAATACGTAACAATATTTTTGTTTTGAGATGTGTAGAAGCACATTTTGGTTTTCGGAGATGTGGGAATACACCTATTTTGATTTTGTATTGCTTTGCAAATGTATGGGGGTGCTCTTATGGGATGGGCACTCTCTCGGCACTCTTGGTCAGTTACATTTTTCTTATTCTCCTGATCTTTTTGCAGCTACTTAGCTACGCCTCAGACTCCGGCTTTGCGCAAGAGTGACATCCGCTAGCAGGTAGCAGCTGTGAGGTTTATGTATGATGATTTCACTACATAGGCTAAGGCGCACACCCGTTACTGCTTTGAATAACGCAGTCTGCTTATGATCGCTGATGAGTATTGATTAAGAGCAGAACAATCCAGGTGACATCTTTATTTAATGAGGATGCAATTTACATTGTTTTGTTCCCTTGCAAACGAAAAATAGTAAGCTGGTACACAACAATGACACTGCTATAACAATCCAATAAAAGGTTGAGGTGAGAAGAATGACCAGCTATCAGAATAGAAGCCAGATTTTCTCCATCCTTTTCCTGCGTGGTGCCATGCCCTGGACACACCCATACACATGCTCTAGCACTGTTACATTTTAGAAGTCTGTTTATGATCCCCTCTCTACCAGTGTTTCATTGCATAATATTCCTCCTTTATTCTCTTCCTTAGACATTCGTTGGTATTGAAGTAAGATCCTAAACAGAACTTTCCTGGAATGTCTTCATTCGTGGTTTTTAAGAGTTGTCTGAGATAGCGCATACGCTGTCGCTTGTGAGTCTGTCGCTCTTTAAAAAACACATCCTTAAAAAGGACCGTTACTTACTATTAGCTTGCTTCAACATCACTCATTCCCTTGGTTCTCATTGGTCTGCTCTGTCTGTTTCACTTTCTCTTAGTGTATCTCTTTGTTTCGTGGAGCATGGACAAAGTATATCTTCCAGTCTGTGGCTGGTGTTCTGCTACTGGTCACACGCATCTGGAGGTACGTTTTCTTTATTTGACTTGTTGCACTCCATAAAAGTGATATGTTTGCTGTCAGTCCTCCTCCCACCCTCCGCTGGCTGACCTTCTGTTCTGGTGTTGCTTGCTGTCCCCTTGCCACCGTCCTCTTGCAGGTCATGGTGTTGCTTGCACCCTCCCTCCTTCTGCTGTATGTGGTCTTGCTTGCCCCCACTGGCCCATAGTATTGCTTGTTCTTCACTCCATCGTCCTGCTTTGTTCACTTTGCTTCCCCAATCGTTCTCTCTCCAGTTTTGCCTGCCCCTCCCGCACCGCCAGTCTGCAAAAAAAAAAAAAAAAAAAAAAATAGTAATCATTGGCAAAGCCAGCATATCTTGCCTACACAAGAACTATTAGCGGTGCCAATGTTTTTTTTTTTTTTTTTTTAGCTATGTTGTGCCTCAGGGATGCAATGGGTATGAGCACCCAGTTTCTGTGTCCCCAGAAAACGTTGCTATTACAGAAAGGGCTGCAGACACTTGCACATCTCCTTCTGTAATACAGATGGTATAAGCACCACATGTGCATCAGAGTGATCTCCAAGAGGCATTCCCTCAATTCCACTGGGGGAGGGCACCATGCAAATGAAGGACACTCCCCTGTACCTCTTTACAGATGAAGGCACAGAGGCAAATGAGAAGTTAGATGGGACACTGTGCATCACTATGAGGTAGCCCACAATAACTGCACCCTCAATGCTTGGGAAAGGGTCCCATGGATGCCCCAGGCCCCCCCAGCCCCCCTTGCAGGCCAGTGCAGTCACTCGCTGCACCAACCTGCAGAGCTCTGTTCCCCATTAAAAGGCAGGCCCGGTTGCTGCCTGCAAAGTGAAAGACAGACCTGATCCTTCAAACAACTGGTCCACCTTTCACTAATGCACATCCACCAGGGCTGACTCACTGCATCTGTGGTGAACACATCACATTCATTTTTAACTGGGCGCACTGACCAGGTCTGTGACCAGTGCCCCCAGTTAAAGGTGCACTGCAGTACAGAACAGGGCACTGCATAATAAGGCACCAGAAAGATATGTCACTACGGCCATTATGTGATTGTACTGACCAGAACATCATTACTTGGTACAAAACATTTATTTTTGGGGGCTCTTTTGTTAACTAAGAGTGCAGTTCTGGAGCTTTTTTTGTTTCTTTACATACGAGTCATCATAGTTCTAGAAATAAACTCCTGTAAAGGATAACTACTGCTAAATGTTGAGTCGCCTAGTTGAGGCAAGTAGATCATGTTATAAGGCTAACACGCAAATCATATTCGCTCGAAGTCTCTCAGTGGATGTGCTATTGCCAGTGGTGTAACCTACCATGTGGATAGCTAGCAGCACAGAGACGACCTCCCAAAAAGGATGCAGCTCCGATCATATCCGTCATGGCAGCCATTTTGTAATCTGCACTGATTTAGAATGCTGGTGTGCGGGCGCTCAAGCGAGCCTGGGAGCATAAACATGCCAGTGTGTGGCAAAGTGCACCTCTTGTATATAAAAATAACATATGCGGACAGTGAGCTCAGCCATAAACCGTCCTCCACTCGAAATGAAGTGGCAACGCAGGGAGGAAATAAAGCTGATTTAGTACTCACTGGTAATGAAAATCGAGGATTCCATGTGACTTATCCTTCCTACGTCTCCAGGCCTGAGGGCCCGTCGCCGCTTAACTATTCATCCAGGACTTGATCTGTTGCCACTTCAATAAGTATATTTCACAGGCCAGGCTGCTGTAGTTTGACTACATTTATTAATCGAAAGCGGAACCCACAAGCTCCGTTTCAGCAGTATTCAGTTTAGTCGAATGGGAAGCAGGAGGGATTCCGTTTCAGATTTTCAGTCTGTTCAAATGTGAATGTATAAGCTTCTTCTATGCTATAGGTAGTCATTGGTTATCTTGAAAATCATATACGAAGATTCTCTACTTACAGGTACCACACCGTGGATGGTGGGCAAACAGTTCTCTATGTTCACACGATCTTTGTGCCAAAAGGTAGTCTCAAAAGCAAACCTATGCAGTGCTTAATTTGTAAATAAAAACGTGCCGGTGCCCAAAGCCATCCTCTTAAACACGCGGCTGCTACAATTAAATGTGCAAATACGGAATACTGAGGCAGTGTAATACCTGAAGCCAGCTCGGGTCTCTTCAATTCATTTAAAGCCATTCCCCGCCCCTTCAGCTCACTCCTGCAGTTTTCTGCTTTCTCCCTTTGTGACGCTTTTTAGGGTCGAGCCTGCGTTGCATGCGCTCATGCATGCGTATCGCAGCGAGACGCTTTTGTATTTAGAAAAGGTCTCGGAGCCCTGTCAACTTCACGTCAGTGTTTTTTATTGGTTCGTGGGCTTGCCTAATAAAATCCGCTTGCTTTCATTAGTCGAAGGCATGCATACGTCATGCCTTTTCCGGTGGCTAGCCCTCCTCGAGCGTAGCGACCAAGTACAGAAAACATGCAAGGCTTTCTGTTTTCCAACGGGCTCGTGGACTTCTTTTTCTCTAATTTACGAGCGCGATCTCGCTTGGCAGAAGTCGAGCGCTTTACATAGTTAATTTAACTTTTTCGGGTTATGTACATGAATGCACTTTTGCCCGATGGGTGAAAAGTCGGGTTAGGAGTTTACAACGCAATCAGCTCTAACATGAGCAAACGTGAGACCCGTTGCATTGTAAATGCTTGTTTGTTTTTCTCTTCCTCCGTCTTTCCCATATGTGTCTTTTGCTCGCAGTAAATGGTTGAGGCAGAAAATAAGTGCCAGCCCTAAAAAATAATGGCGGTGCTTCGCACTGGAAACAACAAACACAAATTAAGCACTGGACATATGTCCTTCTCCATCACATGCGACATCCACACACTTTATAGAAGCATCCAGAACTTGCAAGTGTGGGCATTTTTCGGGTGTCTCACCAACCCATTGCGGCGTTCTAACAGTAAGTAGAAAGAGTTTACTGATGGATGCTAATAGTTCCTTTTGAAACGAATCTAGTAAAGAGCAAGGTAGAGTATGATAAGAATCTTCGGGCCTTGAAAACTTAAAATCCAGATATCCGTTTTACTGTTTTTTTACAGCCAATTACAGACAGAAAACAATGGGTTTCCTGTCCGTATTTATTTTTTAAATCTGTAAAATACTGAAAATGCTGCTTCTGATGAGTGGCTTTCCATGCTGTCTGTTGTGAATTCCAAGACAACATATGAGCAGATATCACGGGGGAGAAAAAAACAGATTAAGATATCTTTAAGTACAGGCGCGTGTTAAAATATATTATTAGTAAATTGCTAATATTTACGTGTGGGTGTACTGTTTTGCTACATTTGGCTGCTTTATTAGTTAAATCGTGACAGGCATCACTGTATGATTGCATGTTCATCAGTTAAATAAATGTGGAAGTATTTCATTTTTGACTCCACTTATTCATAAACCACAAAAGATATGGATAAATACTAGTAATATAGCCAAAACATAAACGTGGATAAATAGACGGAAATTTTTAATAAAATGACTACCATAAAACCGGAAGCCCTAGTTTTAATACATACATATTTGGAGTTCGATTCACAACAGTAAATATAAAAGTGATGATCTAAGCACACTTTTGTCTGCCCTAAAATCTCCACTAAGATGAAATTCAGTAATTCTGGACATTATAGAAGTAGGTAATGGGATGTGTGCAACTCAAAATACAAATATAGAGTTAATAAGCAGTCATTTTACAGGTGTCATTTAGGCGCTAATCTGCCATTGTAGTTCTACATAGCGACAGCAAAGATCTTCACCTGCACCATGTAGAAATACAAATTAAGAATAGGGGAACACGCATTACCCGAGGAAAATAATACAAACCTGATAATCATCACAAATGGAAGCATCGAAATTCAGCCCATACCCATGGCTTTGCCCTCTTGCGCCTGTACTGCAAGATATTCTGAAGTCAGAAAACACCTACAATTACGTTGTGTGCGTGTGATTTTGGGGCTCTTAATAGGGTATGATGTGTCTTCGAGTATGTGTAGAGTAGTGTTAAATGTGAGGCAAGTTGTGTTTCTTTTTATAACATTACCAATTGACATATTTCTAAGAACATACATTTTTAGGTTTAAGTTTGAATGAGCAGGGCTTACAGGGAGCTGCGCAGAGTTAGAGGGAACCTGGAAACCTAGCTAACTGAAGAGACAGCCACAAAATAATGGAAACTAAGACTTATGAGAAAAGTGGGTAGGTTATAAGCACACACAGCTCAGCAATATAGGCCCAATAACATGATTTCGGCTATAAGGGACAGCAAGGGGATACTGCAAACAGCAGACTGGGGAATTATGCAACCATGCAACTTTACAATGGAGATGTACTAAGCAACTCTTCTTTACAGGATAGGTACTTGGAGGGAGTGTGATTCCTTGCCATAGCTATAGAGCTGAGAGAAGAGTTGGGAACGACAGCTACAGAATAGTTCAGGAAGGCTATCAAATCCTTACCAAATAGCAAAGCCCTAGGCCTGATGGGTTTCTGAACTACGTCTACAAGGCTTTCATCGACATATCACCCTTACTGGTTATGGTCTTTTATTCCTTTGTAGAGACACACACACAGTCATTTCAGGCACACTGCAGTCCACTCTGATATTAATACTAAAAGAAAGCATACATCTAGACTCCTTTTTCTCCTATAGACTGACTGCGCTCTTACATAGCAATGCAAGATTTATGCTAAAATCCTAACTTTGAGGATCAGAAATGTACGGCCCATACTAATCTCACCTTAAAAGTCGATATATGAAGGAAATTGCCCTCTTTCTTGGCATGGTTACCCCCATTTTCTGCCTGTTGTCAGTGTGTTGGACTGTGTTCACAGGGATCCTGCTAACATGACCCCTGTGATTATGCTCTCTTCTCTAAATGTGGTTGCTACTAACATTTTCTCCCTACAATTGACATACTGGTGCCTCCCTGTAAGTCCCCAGTATATGGTACCTAGGTGCCCAGGACACTGAGGTTCCAGGGCCCTATGGGCTGCAGCAGTTATTCTGCCACTTGTAGGGAGCCCGTGCAAAGGGTTCTGCAGGCCTGTCATTGCAGTCTGTGTGAACCGGGTGCACGCACCCGGTTTGACTACATGTCACTGCACCAGGTCACTGTAAGTAACCCAGAGGGCAGGGTGCAGGTACCTGTGTGTGAGGGCACCCCTGCACTAGCAGAGGTGCCCCACAAACTCCAGCTCCATTTTACTGGACTTCGTGAGTGCGGGGATGCCATTTTACGCGTGTACTGGACATAGGTCACTACCTATGTCCAGCTACATAATGGTACATGTCGGAATCATACCCCAAGTATTGGAAGTATGACACCATGCACTCTGGGGGCTTCCTTAGAAGACCCTCAGCATTGCTACCACCGGTCTTACAGGGTTTCCCCGGGCAGCCCAGCTGCTGCCACCTCCAAGACAGGTTTCTACTCTCCTGCTGCTTGACCTGATAAAGCCCAGGAAGGCAGAACAAAGGGTTTTCTTTGGGAGAGGAGGTAGCACCCTCTCCCTTTGGAAATAGGTGTGACTGACTTGGGAGGGGTAGACTCCCCAAGTCACTGGTTTTGCTTTGAAGGGCACATTTGGTGGCCTCTATGCATAAACCAGTCCACACCAGTTCAGGGAGCCCCAGTCCCTGCTCTGGCGTGAAACTGGACAATGGAAGGGGAAGTGAGCACTCCTCTGTTCATCACCACCCCAGGGGTGGTGCCCAGAGCCCCTCCAGATGGTCCCTGGGTTCTGCCATCTTGATTCAAAGGTTGGCAGGGAACTCTGGGAGCATCTGAGTGGCCAGGCCAGGCAGGTGACGTCAGAGGCACCCTCTGATAGGTAGTTACCTGGTTAGGTGATCAAGCCCCTCTCTTTGGGCTATATAGGATCTTTATCTGGGGTGGGTGCTCAGATTCAGCTTGCAAGACCCCAGCAGGACTCCTCTGCAACCTCTGCTTCGACTTCTGGCTTCAGGAACCGCAATTGGACCCTCCAGGAACCTACCAGCTGCAGATCCATGAGGAAGATTCTTCTGCAACATTGTATCCAGAAATTCTGCCAGCTTTGCAATATTTCCCCAGTTGTGCGTCCTAAGAAGACTGCAACTCTTCAGCCTGCACAAGAAGAAGAAGGAATCTCCCTTGGAGTGAAGGCATCACTCCCTTGTAACTACAGTTACCTGGCTGCATCAACGACTGGCTGCGTGGATCTCCCCTCATCCTGAGTGACATGGGTCCTGCATCACAAGTGGTGGTCTGGAGAATCTCCCTTGGTCCTCTCTACCAGCTGTCACACTTTTATGGTGGTAAGTCCTTTCCACCCCATGCAAGACAGTACCACCGTGCACCACGTCCTTTGCAGCTGCCAAGGTTTGTTGCTTTGCCTCCAAGGGGAACTCCAGGCGACGTATAGCTCCAGCCCCAAACACTCCCTCTTGCAACTTCCGGACCTCTGCATGGTTCTCCAGCGACGTGGGAGCAACTTCTGTTGTGCTCTGTGGGCTACTTCTGCAACTTGTGTGTGCCTTCCCTGTGGGACACTTGTGGGTGCTGCCTCGCATCCTGTGCTTCTGCAACACAGAGGGTCCCGTGACTCACTCTCCTGGGTAGAGTCTTCCTGGACCCTGCTGGTCCCCGGCAGTACCTCTTTTGCACCAACCACGAGTTTGCCTTTGCCAAGGCTTGTTGGTGGAAATCCTTCACCGACACCCATCTGCAATCCAGCTTCTAGCGTGGGGCACCTTTTGCATGCATAAGGAACTCTTCTCCAGCTTCTGTGCTGACCTGTCTTCCTTCTTTGTCGACCAACTCCACTACCTCTGGGTGGGTAGTATCTCCTACTCCCCCTAGACTCCACATACACTTATGGACTTGGTACCCTCTCTCCAAAGGTCTCCATCTTTGGTTTTCCACTGCTGGTACCTTGTAGGCTGTTCTGAGTGTCTTCCTTGTCTTCCTTTCATCATTTGGGGTGGTTTTGGGGAAATCCAGTGTTTTACTTCTACATTCCTGGTCGCTGGGGGGTAGTACATTACTTACCTGTGTGGTTTCCTAGTACTCCCAGCTCCCCTCTACATGATTTACTTATCTAGGTGGGGGCCCTGTGTTTGCATTCCACTTTCTTAGTATATGGTTCAGGCTGTTCCTAGGGCTACTATTGCATATTGCTATTTTACAGTTTTCTAACCTTTTCAGGCCTATTACTGTTTATGAGTGTATATATGGTGTATTTACTTACCTCCTATTGGAGGGTTGCCTCTCTAGTATGTTCTGATACTGTGTTCCAAAAATAACGTACCTTATTTTTGTACAACCAAGTGTTTTCTTTCTTGTGTGTAAGTACTGTGTGACTGTAGTGGTATTGCATGAGCTTTGCATGTCTCCTAGATAAGCCTTGGCTGCTCATCCACAGCTACTTCTTGAGAGCCTGGCTTCTAGACACTGCCTGCACTTCACTAAAAGGGGATACCTGGACCTGGTATGAGGTGTGAGGCCAGCTTCCTACAGTATAGTATTAGATAACCCTTAAACGTAACCAATTAAGCCAGTGTGAGCCACACCAATGTACTCTTTCTATTGCAGGATGCAGAGATGGCGTTTGAGAGACTCAATCAGGAATACCTCAAAAACCTTTGACTAGGATCTCGCCTTGGCCCGAAATGTAATTTCCTCTAGTATATTGAAGGTAAGATCTTGAGTTTCAGGCTCTATTATGGTGGCAAGGCATACAGGGCAGGGGTGCCTATTGTCTCCATTTGTGTTTTGCTTTAACAATGGAACCCTTTCATCAAAAAGTAATGGTGAATCAAATTACAAGAATACCTTTGAAAGTAAATCAGAAAAACAAGTACTGTTGGCTGATGAAATGCTTTGTTTTCTGACTAACCCTACCATTTATCTGCCGTCTCTACTGACTGAGTTGCAGACATTCCAAGCAGTTGGGGAATTTATGATCAATTACCAAAAAATTCAAGGGGAAGGAATTTGGTGAAGGTATAGGAGAAAAGAAAGTCACACTTTGTGTAGACCCCACACAAATGAACTATCTGGTGTTATTCCCCCTCCCTTTAAATGAAAACTAGGATAGCAATGCCTTGCTGTTGGTTGACCTATTGTACAAAAATCTTTACAAGAGGTGATACTTGAAATTTCTAGGATGGGGAGAATTGTGTCAGGATGAACCTTATACGCAGACTGCTGTATTTGGCCAGAACCTTACCTATACTCTTTCCACCAGATGTGTGCAAAGGTGTATAGGGGAACATTTTGGATTTAAGAGAACCAGGCACCACAAATCTCCAAGTCACTATTATGCAGAACCCCAGCTGATGGAAGTCTAGATACTCCAGATGGTGATGTATACTAGCAATGCAAATTGCACAGCACACCAACTGGTACTCCACTGATAAAGAGACGCTCTGATGCCAGCCGAAAAAAGAAGAATATTAGGTGCCCCTGCAACATTTAATATAGTTCTTCCCCACAATCTCAGACTGCAGAACTATTTTGAGATACTGGAACGGAGCTGTTCAGATTAGAGAAATCACTACATTTTCATCTTCCTTGACCCAAGTTATAGAGAACCAGGCATGTAAGACAGAGGCTACCTGAGCTGGACGGATGAAGAAAGTTGTGACTTGGCTCCCTGTTTGAAGGGCTTCCACCTAAGAATGAATGATATCTATTGTCTAACTCTTCTCTTTTCTGGGTACGACAGACATCTTTGAGCAAAGGAGAAAGTGGCAACATCACTAAGGGTGCAGCATCATGAGCAGTTTCTTGACAGTACTGAGCTCTTGATAAAAGGCTCCCCTTACAGGAATTAACATACACCAAAATTAGTGGTAAGACCTTACACAGGACATACCTGAAAGATCATGGATGCTAATTTGGAAGATGGCAGCTAAGCCCTTTAGTTACACTCAGCATTAAGTGCATACAAAATTATGCAATTCGGCAATGTGTTAGAGAGCTTATGAGAGAGGCGCTCCATATATATATATATATATATATATATATATATATATATATATATATATATATATATATATATATGAAATGCCATCAAATCAGGAACTTTTGGTGTGAGATCCTGTAGGAGACGTTGACAAGGCTGAATTATATCCCCCATTCACACCTATAATTAAATTACCTCAATTTATATTGCCAGTTAGACTAACCATCATTTTACAGAAAGAGAGAGCACTTGAAGGCTTACGATAAACCTATGGTGGTCACACCCTAAATGATAAAATGGCTAAATTCATATGGGAACTTTTAAGAGGAAAGATGCATCTTTGGTGGAGGCTACACCAAGAGCCTGACTTTTTTGGAGTGCCTGGATTTGTTCCCTCGCCAGAAATACTATCTGATACAGTGGTTAGTAATATGAATGCAAGGGAAATGTCACTGATATTTGAAAATTTGGGCTACTGTTCACCTGCTTGCTACTTTCTTCAATCCGTCCACAATTACTTTCCTGCCTAACTCCAGCACTGACTCTTTCTTTTGTTCAAGCTCCATCTCATTAGTCCAGGTTATTTTTCCCCGTGGCTTTAATGTTCCCTTTTGGTCTTCCTGCCTGCAAGCACTGCACAGTGACTACTGGATGGCGTCGCCCATACTCCGGACAGGCCAAGGGCAGGTTGAGAAAACTTCCAGCCCTTGACCTCAGTTACATCACCCACGTCATTTGTGCATGTCTGTTCTTGTATGTTTTATCACATCTAAAACAACATTCTGGCTTTGTTAATGGTTGCTTTTCATAGCTATTAATTGGCTTCTGACCAATCCCGTTCTTTCATTTTACACACATAGAAGCCATTCTGAGTATACATTTTGTTTTTTCAGACGAACGCAGAGTATGGAATCCATTTGTTTTATCTATATTCAAAACAACACGGGCCACCTGTTTAAATATGGTGACTGGGACAGGGCGAAACTGCAACTAAGACTAAGAAGGCCAGTCTACCTTATTCTTTCAATATTCTGGAAACTTCTTTCATGAATACACATCAAACGGCTCAGAGAATATATCTTTTCTTATTCATTCCATTCATTATTCAATGCAAAAATGTATCTTCATGCTCCTCAAAATTTTATTTGAATTAAAAGATGCAACTCTAGTCTTATCAACTGGGGTTATATTGAAAACACGATTACAGTTCTTAAGAAAACCTTAACTTTCTTCTCATCCATACCCATACATACTTTTCTTACTTCTCATCCATATAGCCAATGATTAAACATCCTTTCTATATCATTAAAAGTCTTGAAGATATTTCCAGAGAATCCTCTTGCATCCTGATATCTAATTCAAAAGACCACTGTTACATTAATCATATATGTGATCACTTACCTTTTAAATTATTCAACTCTAGTTTTATTTTTTACAAGTGATTACTCTATTCTCTTCAAAAACTGTGGCAAACATTTAATGTAGTCAAGTTGCGTTTTGGTGAATAAAGCCTTCATCAGGAATGCCACTTGTTATCAAGACCACAAGAACACGTTTCCAGAACCAGGTTTGCTTTTCCAAATGAGGAATAATGTGAGGCAATCAATCTGGAGGGAATCCTTAGAACAATGGCACAAAGTCCTCACTTGTCTGAGTAGTTCCCAAAGAGTCATCAAAAGGACAGGAAGAAAATCTTTCTTGAAACCGGTTGTCTCCTGTCCTTTCAATATTGAATTACAACAGCAGTGATATCTCTCATAGCTCATGCTGTAACCGCTCCTCTGTCTCACCCTGTCACCCCTACGGTTAACGCTCCGACAATGGGGAGCACACTTACACTTATCCAAGGGACCCAGGGTCTTAAAGACACCACTTGGTGATGAGGACTCATTCCAGGTGAAGGCCTCCAGCAGGGTCCAAGGAAAGTCCAGTTGAAACTGGCCAGCTGGGCTCTTCTTGAAAGTAGGTTTTTTGCAGCTTTTTGTGGCCCTGCAGCTTAAGAGAAGGCTAGCCAACTAGCCCTTGTAGTTCACTCTTCTGTCCTCGGTACAAATGGGACTAGGTCCAGCCCTTGGGGTCTCTCTCCACAGGTCACAGTAGGTGCAGTCCTTTCTGAAATCAGGATTCAGTTGGTGCAGTCCCGTCTTCCTCAGGCCCAGAAGTGTTCTGAACGTGTAATACAGGGGTGCTACATGTATGTCTGGCACTAGATTGTGGGTGAAGGTGACTTCCTAACCAACAAGAAAAAGTTACCAGGGAAACCCTACGAACTTTGACATAATTTCCTCAGAGATTGGCTCTAAACAGTCCAGCAGGGCCCGACTCAGCCAACATCCAACATGGCAGAATCTTTCTTCCCTTGGTCAGAGCTCTGGGTATACCCCTGAGATCTATCTAGGGAAATTAGGAGCTTCCCTGCAAAACCAGTTTAAGGACAGGTTTCCCCCCACTTGGATTGGTGCCACTCTGATTATTTAAACAATGGCAGGGTCAAGCCTAGTTGTAAGTTACATCTGCCTGGGGATGGGGCTGCCCCTTTAAAGCTTGACAAGTTGGTGGTCACTTCCCTCAGGCCATCCTGTCTGAAGAGATCACACCTCCTACAGCCAAGGCTCTTTTGTTACCTTTCCTGAGAGCAGTTAATGCCTCTCAAGTGCTGCCAGGTGACAATCGGGGATCATCTCTGAAAGGGCTACTAGAGGGCTTTAGGCAAGATAAAAACAACTTTCTGAAAGTGGCATTTTGTAAATAGTACTTCAACTTTAACTTTACCTTTACATTGGTTTTTAAAATCCTGATAATTTGAGTGCTGGATTTATCCTTCTAGATATTCCCAAACGGAGGTTTCACATTATAAGGTATTATAACATATCCAGTGCTTTTCTATGGGAGAGTCAGCCTTTTCACAGTGACAAACAACCTTGGTGATATTTCACTGCCAGGACATGTAAAAGTTAAGTACACATATCCTAATTTTTAGTATTAGGCACCCTGCCCTATGAGCACTTAGAGGTGACATAGGTATTTAGAAAGGGAGGGTTTATCTTGCCAGGCCAAATCTGCAGTTTTAAAACTAGACACTCAAGCTGCAGGGGCCGGCCTGAAGACTTGATTTGCATGGACACTTTAGTGGTGGTGAAATAGGTGCTGCAGTCCACTACTGACACTTAACTTACAGGCTCTGGGTATCTGGAATATCACATACCAGGGACTCACATGCCAGGTAAGTATGCCAATGAGGAAATATTCAGGTCTATGTGTATTAGAGGTCAGGGCACATCCACTGAGTGCTGTACTGCAGCAGCCCCCCAGCGCCCTCTCCCAGTATTCTACAAGTCCATACACCAGCAACATGAGTCAAAACATTGGTGGATTATCATGCAAACAAGTGATATTTCCATACAGAGCTCATATATAGCTTTATCCTAGTTAAATCCAATCTCTCACACAAATACCTACATTTGCAGCATCTCAGATTCTGCAAACACTTAGAGGTGCTAATGTTGATTTGGCATAGGATTCCTTATGGTTTGTTTGGGGTTCCAGAGACCTAATTCAGGAATCACCTGATCTAAAAGTTCCACATTATCATACACAAGAGATGTGATATCAGCTACAACAGATCCTGAAGGCTCATATAAGCCAATCTCCGACTTATGTCGCCTTCAAAATCTGACACTCTGTAGCTATTGACAACAGTTATCAGCTTCTTAGAATCCTCTTTCCACGCTGGCAGAGGTGTCAGTTTTCACTATTAGTTGTTAATGTTATTTACACCAGCACCAGAGGGCACCGTTTAGAGTGACAGCTGTATCTTCTTAGTTCAGATACAATTTTCTTGTTGTTGCAGGTAATCTCATGGAATGAGCCTGTGCCAAGAAATCCTTAAATACATCAATTCTCAGATTCAAAGAGGGCGTGGACCAAATAAATGCCACCAAAACAGTAGTCTAGCTACATTAAACAAACTTGTTATGAAGAGATTTGACAATTGAAGGGTGGGTTGAAGTAAATAATAGAATTATTGGTTGTGGGGGTGGAAACCCCACTCATTCAACAACCACAGTACAGGTCAGGGTGAACATCAAAAGTCACTAAATTAATCTGTGCTTAACCCTCTGGTAGCTTGGCACAAAGCAGTCAGGCTTAAAGACAATTTGTGAAGTATTTATGCACACACAGGCAAAGTGAAAACACAACACAACAAAAGTCTCAAACCACTTTAGAAAAAAAGAGTAAAATTTAGTAAATAAAATAGCCCCAAAATGAACAGAATCCAATTATTAGAACTAGAGATATTACATTTCAATATTGTAAGTAAAAGTAGCGCCAAAAAGCACAAATAGCCAACTGCGGTTGTCTGGTCGCCCTGACCAGGGCAAAGTCACAAGCTCAGGTTTGCAAAGGAGGGCAGGCCGGATACAGGTACAATGTTCGGCCTGCGGGGCGATGCACCTTGAATCCTCGATGTGAGGTCGATTTGCGTCAATCGGCGTTGGTTGCGATTAGGAGCTGCAAGGTGATGTCCGGCATCAAGCTGCATCAGCTGTGATGAGACTGCTGAGTAGGAGCTGTGATGAGAGGTCTGGCGTCGAACTGTGATCAGAGGTCAAAGGTTGAACTGTGATGTGAGGCCCGGCGTGGAGCTGTGTCATGCTGTGTTGGTTCCGATGAAGCCACCGATCAGGAGCTGCAATGAGAAGACTGGCATTGTGTCAGTGTCATTAAAGTTGCTGGTAAGGCGAAGAGGTGTACTCTCTGATGCCAACCAAGGACGGAACTAAGGGAGAACCTCTTGGGAGATCAGGACTCACTCCAGCAGAGGCTGGCAGTAGTGATCAGGCAGGTCTAGTTGGGTCTGGTCAGCTGGACAGATGTAAGACAAGTTTCTGAAGGTTGTTGTGTCCCTGTAGCTCTCACAAGAGGTCAGCCAGCTAGACCTTGGAGTCAGTCTGGTGGTCCTGGTTTTAAGAAGTCCAGTCTCTCTTCTTCAGGTAGCTGGGTAGTCTTTTTAGCAGTAAGGAAACAGGGCAGTCCTTCCAACAGCAGGGCAGCAGAGTAGTCCCCCTTTTGAGTCTTCCACAGGTCCAGCAGTTATCTAAAGAGTGGTTTTGGAGGCCTAATATTTATAACTAGTGCCACCCTTTGAAGCAGGGGCTTCCCTATCCTGTCTCTACATCTGGCTCTGGAAAGTCCTTTCTTTCTCCTGTCAAGGCTTCAAGAAGTCTGTGGTGACAAAACACTAGTGCAAGGTTCCTTTGTGTGTGCTGGAGGCAAACCTTTTAATGTCTAAGTGCAACAAGCCACAGCTTCACCTCCAGCTAGCCTGGCAGGATGGTCATTCCTACAAACATATAATCCCTTTTTATGTCACTGTCTGAGAAGACACATACCCAAACAGAAGAGCTATTCACAGTCATGTGACCCAGAACATGGACAGAAGGCACCAATAGTTAGGAAAAGAAAATGACAAATTTCTAAAAGTAGCATTTCCAGAATTGTGACACAATCAAACTTTACCATTAAAAATGGTTTTAAATTACAATTAATTGGGTGTAAACATCATTCTCCTATCTGCTTCCACACTTAAGCTATCACGTATTAAGTGTAGTAAGGTAGCTCAATGTCATCCCATGGGAGAGATAGGCCTTGCAATAGTGCAAAATGACTTTAGGAGTTATTCCAAACAAGGACATGTAATATGTAAACCCACATTCTACTTTTTGAATACCATGCATCCTGCCCTAGGAGCTTTTAGAGTCTACTATAGGGGTGATCTATCAGTATTACAAAGGATGGTTTAGGCCTCCCAAAAGTTGTATTTTGTAAGATCGAAATGGCAGTTTAAAACTACACTACAGGCTGCAGTGGCAGGCCTGGGACATGTTTTAAAGGATTACTTCAGTAGGAAGTACACTTGGTGCTGCAGGGCCACTAGTAGCATTTAATGTACAGGCCCTGGAGTCCGAAATTGTACAGACTTGCAAGTAAATTAAATGTGCCAATCAGTGTAGGCCAATTTTACCATGTTCTAGGCAGAGAGCACAAGCACTTCAGCACTGGTTAGGAGTGGTAAGGTGCACAGAGTCCTAAAGTCAACCCCCCCCCCAAAAAAAAACCACAAAACAGGTAGGGTGAAGGCAAAAGGTTTGGGGTTCACTCTGCAGCCAGGTTGTAGAGTTGAATAGACACTAATTTCCATGAGTACTAGATTTATTTATGCAAACTTGTACCAAAATCGTTCTAAGTACAGCTTCCAGAATGCCCAGAATTGGTGTGTTAGGGAAGGACACTGTGCTTTTTGGCTGTTCACTAGAATACTTTTAGGTAGCTTTGCAATGGCATAATAGCTTCGACTGTTCAAAATGAAAGCTGGAAATGACTATTTGGGCAACCTGGCCTGCCTGAAAGGTGTTTTCTTGACCTTCGCAATCATGGTACCCAAGTATTCAATTGCTAAGTCTTATACCTGACAGCCTTACAGTGGTATTTCCTCCAACGTTTTGCCTACCTCCTCCATTTTACAGAGCTAATTTTCACTGGCTTTAGGACAATGTTCACTTTACCACCTCGAACCAGTGCTAAAGTGCTTGTGTTCTCTCCCCTAAACATGGTAATATTGGCTTACCCCCAACTAGCATTTTGAATTTACTTAGAAGTCCCTAGTATAGTGCACTACATGTGCCTAGGGCCTGTAAACTAAATGCTACCTGTGGCCCAGCAGCACCGATTGTGCCACCCACTTACATAGCCCTCAAAGCATGTCTCAGGACTGTCATTATACAGCCTGTAAGTGCAGTTTTACATTGCCACACCAACCAGGCAAAGTAACCCTTTTGCAATGCCCAAACCTTCCTTTTCTATACATATATCACCCCTAAGGTAGGACCCTAAAGAACCCAGAGGGCAGGGATCAATGTATTTAAAGGGCAGTACACAATGTATTTAAAAAGGCAGGACATTTACTTTTAGGTTTTAGTTCATTTTTCACTAGAGCAAAGCCCACCCCTCCGATGGTGTAACGTTGGGATTACTTTAC
This sequence comes from Pleurodeles waltl, assembly GCF_031143425.1. Lineage (NCBI taxonomy): Eukaryota > Metazoa > Chordata > Amphibia > Caudata > Salamandridae > Pleurodeles > Pleurodeles waltl. The sequence goes on along the minus strand of NC_090442.1, from coordinate 834,847,012 downwards.
TACATCTTGTAAGTGAAGTTCACAATCTGGAAGAGATACGTTTTTTCGAGTTTGGTGTTTCTTGAATCACAATGTAAAAATCACTACTTGAGGTGAGGTTGGATTTTTAAATTGCAATTGTTAGAAATGGCCCTTTTTGAAGGGCTAACATCAAACATTTTGCCTCTGACCTCCTGTTTTTGACTATGTGCTGCATAAGAGGAGGAAGAAGGGGAAGAAGAGGAGGAGGGGGAGATTTTTTCAGCAGGCCTCACTGGGTCACTGTATCTGGGCCATGCTGCGTCGCAGTCGGCCTGAACTTTTGACTTTGTACCGGTTCAGCACAACCAGATATCCCCTACCGGCACTTCTTGCTTCTATGCGCTATTTCACAGCTGAATCTTTAAGAAATCTTAACTCAAGTTCTTCTTAATGGATTTTTGATGTTTTTGTATTGTTTTATTTATTAAATTAAGTTCTATTTTTCTAACCTGGTGTGGAATTTTTTTGTGGTGTTTTCACTGTTTGAAATGTTGCACAAATACTTTATCCATTACCTCTAAGTTAATTCTGATTGCTCTGCATCAAGCTGTCAGAGGGTAAAGCACAGGTTAATTTAGGGTTTCTCTGACACTTACCCTGACTAGGCCTAGCAAAGGCCTCCCTCTCAATGGCTGACCAAGGCTTCTCTTTAGGGGTCAGCCTTCTACTTGTAAAAGCAACAGGGTGATCCTGACCCTCTTCATTTGGTTGTGAGAGAACTGCCCCTAAACCTACCTCAGAAGCATCTGTTTGGACAATGAATTGTTTGGAGTAATCAGGGCTTCTTAGAATGGGAGCAGAGCACATGGCCGGTTTCAGGTCATCAAAGGTCTTCTGGCAGCTTGCTGTCCACAAGACATTGTTTGGCATCCTTTTGGGTGTGAGGTAATTTAAGGGGGCTGCAATAGAGCCATACCCTTTAATGAACCTCCTGTAGTACCCAGTCAGACCTAAGAAGGCTCTGACTTGGATTTAAGTGGTAGGAGCAACCCGATCCAAGATTGTTTGGATTTTGTCCTAGAGTGGCTGAATTTGGCCTTCACCTACCAAGTGGCCCAAATAAACCACTCTGCCCTGCTCTATCTGCATTTTGATGCCTTGGTTACAAGGCCTGGCTTTTTCATGGCCTCAAGTACATGTCCAAGGTGAACCAGGTGGAGCTGAAGACAGCTATATCATCTAGATATATTTCACTAAAGCTTTCCAGGCCTTGGAGAACTTTGTCCAGCAACCTTTGAAATGTTGCAGGGGCATTCTTCAAACCAAAGGGCATCAGTGTGAAGTGATAATGCCCACTAGGTGTTGAGAATGCGGTTTTAGGTTTTGCATCCTCTGATAGTTTGATCTGCCAGTATCCAGCAGTCAAATCAAATGTGCTAAGATACTTGGCAGCAGCCAGAGTATTTATCAGCTCATCTGCACTAGGGATGGGATGAGCATCAGTCTTGGTGACTGTATTGAGGCCTCTGTAGTCAACACAGAATCTCAACTCTTTCACACCATTTTGGGAGTGAGGTGTGGGTACCAAAACTACAGGACCAGCCTGGGGGCTATCTGAAGGCTCAATGACTCCTAAGTCAAGCATCTTTTGCACTTTAGCTTTGATGCATTCCCTGACATGGTCAGGCTGACTATATATTTTGCTTTTTACAGGCAAACTGTCACCTGTGTCAATGGTGTGTTCACACCATGTGGTTTGACCAGGAGTGAGGGAAAATAGTTCAGAGAACTGACCCAGGATATTTCTACAGTCATCCTTTTGTTGGTCAGAGAGGCAGTCAGCAAGAACTACCCTCTCTACTGAGTAATCTACTGGGTTGTGGGAGACGAGGTCAGGGAGAAAGTCACTCTTCTTCTTGTCCTCCATCAGTGGCCATGAGCAGTCTCACGTCATCCCTGTTGTAGAAAGGTTTTAGGTGATTCACATGAAGAACCCTGTGGGGGCATCTGGGAGTGCCTAGGTCCACCAAGTAGGTGACCTCACATTTCTTCTCCATAATAGTGTGAGAACCACTCCACTAATCTTGGCGTGCCCTAAGAGCCACAGGCTCCAGGACCCACACCTTTTGAAAAACTGCTAAGCAGTCAGTACAGCCTTTTGGTCACAAGACTGCTTTTGCAATTTTTGGCTGATCTAAAGTTTTTTAGATGTCCTCTTCATCTACTTGGCCATCTTGAATCTGAGGCTTAGCACATAATCTACTATGTCCTGTTCGGGGGTTTGAGAGGTTGCTCACAACCCTCCCTCACAAGGGCAAGTGGACCCCTAACAAGATGTTCAAACAAAAGCTCAATGGGGCTGTATCTCACTCCTTTTTGTGGAACTTCCCTGTAGTCAAAGAGGAGGCAAGGCAATAGTACATCCCATCTCCTCCTGAGTTTCTCTGAGAGTCCCATGGTCATTCTTTTGAGGGTTTTATTGAATCTCTCAACTAGCCCATTTGTTTGTGGGTAATAAGTTGTGGTGAATTTATATGTTACAGCACACTCCTTCCACATGGCTTTAAGGTATGCAGGCATGAAGTTGGCACCTCTGTCTGACACCACCTCCTTAGGAAAACCCACCCTCGAAAAGATTTCCATGAGGGCCTTGGACACTGCAGGAGCTGTAGTGGTTCTAAGGGGAATTTCTTCCGGGTACCTGGTGGCATGATCCACCACCAACAGTACAAAGCTGTTCCCAGAGTCAGTTGGAGGGCCAAGGGGACCACCAATATCCACCCCTACCCTCTCAAAAGGGTACCCCAACCACTGGTAGTGGAATTAGGGGGGCTTTGGAGTACCAACTGTCTTGCCACTGGCTTGGCAGGTTACACAGGAGTGACAAAATTCCCCTGTATCCTCAGGCATGTGGGGCCAGTGAAAGTGAGGGACAAGTCTGACCCAAGTCTCGTTTTGCCCCAAATGGCCTGCCAGGGGAATGTCATGTGCCAGGGTAAAAATAAATTCCCTACATTTCTGAGGCATGACCAACCTCCTGGTGGCACCATGATTGGGGTCTTTTGCCTCAGAATAAAGGAGGTTATTGTCCCAGTAAACCCTATGGGCCCCACGGACAGCCCCAGTTTCTGAGCTGCAGCTTGCTGCCTCAGACTCTCTCAAGTAGGACAGGACCTCTGCTCTAGACTGAGCTCTTCCCTGGCAGGTCCCCCTGCATCACAGAGCTCAGCTGTGTCAGTCTGAAGCTCCTCTGGTTTAGGTTCCACCCAAGGAATATGTTCCTCTCCCTCAGGAATGGGATCCTCATTGGAAGTCTGAACGGTGGGTAGCTTCTTACCCTGCATGCCTTTTTTTTAGGGGGCTTCCTGGACAATTTTTCAAGGTTCCAGTGCTCTCTCTGCTTTTTCACCTGTGCGCTAGTTAAAGCAAAGATGTGCCCAGGAATACCCAGCATTTGCTGCATGGGCTTCCAACTCCACTTCAGTCCAAGCTGAAGTCTCCAAATCATTATCTAACAGATACTCTACAGGTAGCTCAATGGATATCACAACTCTCTTTGGGTCAGTAACCCGCTTCCCCAGCTAAAGTCAACAACAGCCGTGGGGTGGCACTGTGTGGTGTTGTGAGTGTCAGTAACTTGGTAAGTGTAACCAAGTAGGTGTTGTTCAGGTGACACCAGTTATTCAGTCACCATTGTGACACTGGCCCCTGTGTCTCTGTAGGCCTCAGCCTCAACACCATTTATAAGGGGATGCTGCATATACTTACCCATATTAAGGGGACAAGCAGCTAGGGTGGCAAGGTCAATGCCACCATCAGACACCAAAACTGCCTCAGTGGTCTCTCGGACTAACTCAGAGCCCATTACAGGCCCCAGGGTAAGCCGAGCTATACTCTTGGACTGACTACTACTACCACTGCTGCTACTACTACTGCTAGGGTCACTAGGGGGAGAAGTTGTAATGGTAGTAACAGGCCCGGTTTTCTTTTTAGGCCAGGTGCTGCCACCTGCCCTATGGCCTTTTTGTCTGCATATGTAGGACCAAGGTTTCTTGTGGGAAGAGGAAGAGGACTTTGGCTCACCCCCAGAAGGTTTTTGTGGGCCTGATGAAGACTCCTCATTGTTTGATTTGTCCCAGCCTTTGTCCTGATTCTTGGAAGGTCTTTGTGGTCATCCCCTCTTGCAGTTTTCCTAACCACCCTGGTGCAAACCCATTTGTCTGCCTTCTTACCTAATTCTTGGGGAGAGGTCAGATCTGAGTCCAGCAGGAATTGATGCAGTCTATCAGATGTGTAATTATTAAGAATGTGCTCTCTCACAAGAAGATTGTACAAGCCCTGAAAATCATGCATATTGCTGCCATAGAACCAGCCTTCCAGGTTCTTGACAGAACAGGGAGTGCATTCTTAAGTGCCTCATAGGTATCTGCATCCTCTTCTCTGACAGTGTGGAGTTTGTCCCTGCCTTTGACAGAAAAGGAAAACCACAAGATGGCTGCCCACTGCCTTTGAGGGAGCATCTGAACTTTACAGGCCCTCTCCAAGGCAGTGAACCACTTGTGGATATCATCACCAACCTTGTAAGGTGGCACACTTTTACTTAGGTTACTGGAGTCATAGGACTCCTCCCGGACCGCGTGGCCCCTAAAGTTATTGCTGCCACATTGGGTTGTTAACCCCAAATTCTGCCTTTCCCTTTTTACTGCCAATGCCTCCCTATCTAGATCTAACTGTTGCTGCTGCAGTCTCAGCCTACCATCAGTTTGCTGAACTCCCTATCTCGGGATTCCCCTCTGAACTAGGGTGGTTAGTCTCATCAAATACTGCTGAGACATGGGTATGGGCAGATGAGGAGGACCTACCCCTCCTCCTGGAGGCTCTTTGCACTAACCAACTGGGTGTAAAAGTAGGTCTACTGGTGTATCCCCCTTTTACACTGCCATGAGTGCTCCCTGCAGGACTAGTGTGTCCTGTTTCTTCCTGACCCTTGCTCGTCAAGTCTAGGTCTACCCTATCGAAGACTGGGAGTCAATCTCTTCCTCCTGTCCCTCCTAGTCTGCTGTATTCTGGCTATCAGCCTGGAGGAGCAATCCTAAGAGGAGAGATTTGTTGGGATTTCTCCCTGTCTTCAGCTTCCTAGAAGCACATATCTCCCTCAATTCCTGAAAGCTAAGTTACTCATACTGAGAGTCTGAGACCTGAGCTGTGTTTTCTACTGAAGACATTTCCCTATAGTAGTGTGGTTGCACCTACAAACTAAGTAACTAGACTATCTAAAAGTGTTTAGAGGAGGGGCTACACTAGACCCCCAACTTACCTAAACTAGAAGTCTAGTAATCCTAATTACTAAATGTAGTGTACCCTATAGGCTAGTGGTGGACATTCTTGTGGAATGTTACCAGTGAGAGAGTGGTAAGGCAATTGCAAGTGCCTTATCCTACCACTTCACCACCAAGGTAGTAAGCTGGTCTGTTGTGTGGTGGAAACCTATGGTGTTTGCACCTTATACCAGGCCCAGGCAACCCCTATTAGTGAGACAGTGTCTAGAAAGCCAGGGCTCTCTAGTGGTAGCTGTGGTGAGCAGCCAAGACATATCTAGGAGGAGTGTAAGGCACTTGCAATACCACAGCAGTTACATAGCAACTTATCACACATGAAAGGAACCACACAGTGTTACAAAAGTAAAGGCACTTTATTACAGTAGCACTGAACTAGATTACTTATATGCAGTCCCCCAACTGGAGGTTAGTACACACTATATGTATACACAGTAAATATTAGGAATTAGCATATAGAAACAACAAGCATTGGCAAGTAATAGTGGAAAATAGCTAGGGCCATGTGGAGTGGGTGGACCATATACTAAAATAGTAAAATAGTGGAATGGTAAGTGAGGTCCTCCACCCAAGGATGTGGAGTATTTAGAAGAAAGGTGGGAGAACTTGGGACCCCAAGAGGTGACTACCTAGGTGACCCACAGCAATCAGGAGATCAGAGGTAAGCTCCCTTATCTTCACAAAGACTAACAGGGAAATTGGAAAAGGAAGATTGCAAGACCAGGACCAGTCCAGTGGAGCCCAACAGTGGATTCCAAAAGAAGAGGAAATGAAAAAGAAGGGGACAGAGTCCAGTCCACGCAGGAGTGTCTAGATGGGGCAGGAGCCAATGCCCACCCTTCTGTTGATGGAGATCCGGGTCAACGAGGGAAGGCAAAGGTCAGCTGTGGAGCCCAGGAGCTGCAGATGATGTTCCATGACGTCGATGGTCAGTGGTCAGGAGGACCACCAACAAGCCTTAGCAAATGCAAATCTGGGCAGAAGAGGATTTGCAGAGAAGAAGAGCACCAGTAAGTTCCAGGGGAATCAACCCTTGGAGAGGAGTCTGGGCCGACCCTCAGCAGTTGGGAGAGCCAGCAGAAGCAGTCCCCACGTGCATCCCACTGGCAGCAGGCATAGTAAGTTGCAATGAGGCCCAGTCAGCCCACCTGGAGAGGAGTCTCATGTCGCTGGAGCAGCAGAGAAGAGACTGTCCTTGCAAGGATGGAGTGCTGGAGGCTGGGGCTGTTTAGAGCCTGAAGATCCCTTGGCGCAGGAGTCAACAAACCTTAGTTGCTGCAAGAGGTGCAGTGCACAGTGGTACTGTCCTGCAAGGAGAGGCCAGGGCTCACCAGCTCCCATATTGGAAAGCAGGTAGCGAGGACCAAGAGGACCACTCAAATCCACCACCAGTGTTGGAGATTCACTCTGGAGCTGGGTGGCAGAAGAGCCCAGCAGCAGGTCATTGTTGCCTTAGGTACCTGTGGATGCAGAGGAGAGACTCCTTCACTTCAAGGGAGATTCTTTCTTGCTTCTTTGGGGCAGCTCAAGTCTTGCCAACCCCAGAGGATGAACAGCCATGGAAAGATTGCAATTACTGGAGAAGCTGAACAAACAATGTTGCATGGCGAGGTCATCTCAGGAGTTGCAGGCTTGTTTGGTTCCAATGAAGTCCAGCAGCAGTTCCGGTAGTCAGGAGCAGAAGAGGTCATTGCAGAGGAGTCCTGGTGGAGTCTTGCATACTGAATCTGGGGACCCACCCACAAGGGAGTCCATAAATAGCTCTAACAGGGGGCTTGGTAACTCTGCAGGGTGACCATCTATCAAACGGGTTCACCGATATCAGTCATCTCTCCTGACCAACCAGATGCTCCCAGGGGCCTCTGCACATCTTGTTTCCAAGATGGCAGAATCAAGTGGCCACCTAGAGCAGCTCTGGGCATCACCCCTGGGGTGGTGACAGACAGGGGAGTGGTCACTCCCCTTTGTCCAGTTTCACGCCTGAGCAGGGGCCGGACAGCCCTGGACTGGTGCAAACTGGATTATGCAAGGAGGGCACCAACTATGCCCTTCAAAGCAAGTCAGTGGCGGGGGAGGCTACCCCTCCCCATCCTTGTAACACCTATTTCCAAGGAAGAGGCTATTACCTCCCTCTACCACAGGTAATCCTTTGTTCTGCCTTCCCCTGCTTGAGTTGGTCAAGCAGAAGGAGGGCAGAAACCTGTATGAGGGACTGCAGCAGTGTGGGCTGCTCACAAACCCTGGAAGACTGGCAGGAGCAATACCGGGGGGTCCTCTAAAGAGCCCTCAGAGTGCATGAAATCATGCCACCAATACTGGTATCAGAATTGGGTTATGATTCCGACATGTTTGGTACCAAATAGGCCTAGGGTTCAGAGTTACCATTATGTAGCTGGACTACAGGTCGTGGCCAGTACGCGGGTAAAATGGCTTCCCCGCACTTACGAAGTCGAGTGCATTGGAAATGGAGTTCATAGGGCACCACTGCTCACTCAGGGGTGCCCTCACACACGGGCACCTGCACCCTACCCTCTAGGCTAGGAGGGCCTACCATAGGGGTGACTTACAGTAACCTGGTTTAGTTACCAGCAGTGAAAGGGTGCATGCACCTTTTCACGCAGGCTGCAATGGCAGGCCTGCAGACATAGTTTGCGTGGGCTCCCATGGGTGGCATATTATATACTGCAGTCCATGGGGGACCCCTAGTGTACCAATGTTCTTGGTACCAAAGTACCATATACTAAGGACATATAGAGGTACACTAGTATGGCAGTTGTTGGGTGTAAAGTCTATCAACGCAACCAAATTTGGAGGAGAGATCACAATCACTGCTTAGCAGGGTCCCAGTGAACACAATCTAAACACACTGATCAACAGACAAAAAGTGGGGGTAACCAGGACAAAAAGAGTGACTTTCCTCATCCACTATTTTGCAAATTGTTAGAAAAATCGCTTGATGCAGGGTATTTTTTAAATGAATAGTTGTTTTGACTCTGAGGTGCATCTCTCACATACAAGCACACTTACAGAAAATAAGTCAGGCTACTTTTATGGGTGAATTGGAAAACGAAACCCATTTCCAAGGAAACCTCAAATGTAAATATATTTGATAAGTATTTTCAGATTCCCTGATCACTTTCAGACATTCGTACAAATTCAGCAACGATTACACACATTAAAATTACAGTGTTTTTAAAAATACTAAATTTTACTATTTTCAGATGTAGACCAGAAATTTGTCTTACATCACATATTTATTTATAACGACAGGGATCACAATTTTCGAGTGAATTAACTTGCAAATTAAAGCAATGATCACCCTTAAACAGCACATTAGCTTCTACCAACTATATAAATGAACTTTCGATTGGAATCAGTTAGCCCACATGGAAGTGAACAACGCCGGCCCATTTTTAAAGATAGAATGCTGAATAATGAATATGTTCACCTGTGACTGTGATGGCAAAGATTGCTCGACTGCTTTTCCTTACATTAGAATCACATACTGTCCAAGCAGAAATGTTCACCTGCTGACAACTTGGAAGTCCAAGAATGGTGAACTCTTTCCCATGCTGCGTCAAAGTGAATTTCTTCGACGTCTGTTGCACAATGACGGCCTGAATTATGCGTGCTTCTAGACAAAATGAATTATATTTGCCCAAGGAGGGTTTGTCCCAGTAAACCGTTACACCAGTGGAGTTGGCACGCAAAATAGTGAAGTTGGTGGGTGGCAATGGATCTGTGAAAATAATTTATATAAAGAAAAAAAAAAAAAAAAAAAAAGAGACAAATCTCATGTGGAGTCATTGCTTGATATTTCATACAAATGACGGAAAAACTAAAGAGAAATTAATTTAATCACATTCCAAACTAATTAAACTACATTGCCTAAAACAGGGAAATGTCAGATGCTAATTTATATTTTCGATCTGCGAATTATTTTGGCATGAATGCCTTAATGATCCTCAATATATTTCTTTTGGAAAATCCAAGAGACTAAACAAACCTAATAGCGACTCAGTTTCAAATAGAGGTAATGATCCCACTTTCGAACAGTGGTGGCTCGTCTGCTAAGGCGGAGGAGCGTTACCCACTGCTTGTGGGGAGTAGAAAACACCGAACGAGGCCGCTCACACCAATCACAACGCTGCTGTCATGCTGGTGACAGCAGCATAGTGATTGACTGAGGAGAGTGTGGAAGCCTGTGTGCTTCCTAGAAGAGGACAGAGGAGATGAAGCCATCTCCCGACGAACCAGGTATGTGTTTTTTAAAACCTTTTATTATTTTTGTTAGGCCCAACCCCTCGTTCAGTGGCAGCTGCCTAATGTGCTCTTGTCTGACATGCTAACCATTACAACACTAATATTAGCAGCTCAAGATGATTTGCAGCGAACATAAGCAGCTCTTCTTATAGAAAAGGTTGGAGACCTCCATACTGTACAATAGACAAAATTATTTTCCAGGGTCTCACATTTCAGTTTTGTTTACTACAAGTTGGCCATCTGTAAGGAATATTACAAAATGATTGATTTTCTTTCACTTGTTTAATGTTCACATGTACTGTGATGTTGCATTATATTCATCTAGTCTACATCTTGTGAAGTCTAGCGTAGAAACAGATTTTATTGTCTTGCCATACTAATGTTATGAATAAATGATATATGTTCAATGAAAAAAACAGATTATAGAGAGGTTCTATTTAGATATAGTGGTAAGATCATATTTTCCATTTAAAGAAAACCCTCAGAAATTCACTGAAAACAAAACAAAGGTTAAAGGGACATCACAGTTAGGTAAATGTCAATTTAAATGTAACATTTTAAACTAAAAACCACCCCTGAAGTTCAGCGGTTATAGTTATTTCAAGTAACTATTCCTCACCCCTCTGCCATGCACATTACCATCAAGGACCAGAAATTGCTAATTTTGCCATTCACCAACAACCGCCTTAAACTATCCACAACCATATTAACACTCTCTCAGCAAATGCACACTACTCACTTACCACAAACAAACCCTATCCACATTACAATGTCTCATCAACCACTACAAAACCCCACAAACCACACCTATACACCCTTCTACATCAACTATCACACTATGGCACCTTTATTCACACACAAAACATCACTCTGTCCTATACCACTAACAAAGCTACACATCGCCAAACACAACACAAATCCACATTACGTTAATGCATCCAGATACACACTTCCTATTCTAACAAAACACCAGCTCTAGCCTCTACCTCCTCTTAACAGACCCCTTTCTAGCACCACCAAATCTATACTCAGCCTACCATCATATCATCCACCAACACCCTCCTCCTTTATTTTTCCAAAAAGCCACAAACAATCCTTACACTCCACCACACATTACCTCTTCCAGTGATCAAATCCAGCACACTCATAACTCTTGTCCGTCCCCTCTTACACACCACATACACTCTTTTCCAAAACACATCACCACTCCCTTTACCATTCAAACTCCACTCACCAACAGTACTTTATAGGTAAATCCTTCTCAGAAAACCACTACATTATTATCTCCCTTCTTTCCACTCAACAAAAACAAAACATAACACACACCTGCACTTCAAAATCTCTCACACATACACTTTCATAATAATTTGTTACAAATTAGAAACATACACCCACTCACTCCCTTACGACTACACAACACATCCTAAACCATCTTTACTCCCAACTTCTCTATCTTCACTAACACCAACCACAAATACACCAGCACAACAACTCTGATTCACCACCTCTCATTCATTGCATACTTCAGAGCCTTAAAATATGACCAACATGCTCCTCTATCTCTCCTAACTAATACACCTTCCACCCTAAACAGACGCAAACATAATAACCAAAATGCCAGTCTTCACAACCTCACATCTCTATGTCTATTACACAACAGGGCTACTCTAGAAAAACTACACAGCTCACCAATTCACTCTCAACTACCAAATCCAACACACAAAGGCCCAACAAAATGCCTTCTATGCCTTCTCGATGAGGAATACAATATACAAAAACACTATTGAAACCTTCATACAGTTAATACCAGCACTAATGACAACCTGGCTATGAGTTTAAAATATACAGCTCACTCTTCTAGAAAAGAAAGTCACACCTCCACCAAAACTCCATCTCTAAACTGCCTGCTAATAAATGCTCAATCACTCTAAAAACAAGCACCACATCCATGACCTACTCACTGACACACAACCTGATTAACACTTCATTTCTGAATCATAGTGGGGAGATGACAAGTCTCCAGTTTTGCATGAAGCAGTTTCTCCAGGGTATCAAACTATCACACAAAATTGTGCAGGCAAAAGAGGATGTGGACTAGATGTTATATTCAAGCAAATAATACATTTCACCAAAACTGACAACATTTCCATACAAGGTTGTGAGGCCCTCATCACCTGATGCAACCCTACACCAACTTCCTTCTGTAATTTCCTACTCTTTCACAGACCACTACCTTTCAATAAACATTCAACAGTTTCAAACATTATACCACTACACTTCAACCTATGCATTATTGGGGAACTAAATATTTGTTTTGACAAACCCAATATGTCCCATTCAAACATCATCATCAGTGGCCTAGTCACACAGAAACTACATCAGATCACATACAAACCCACACACATTGCTGGACACATCCTTTATGTAATTGTTGCGAATCCAGAACTAGTTACCTTTTAAAGGATTACTTCAGTCACATGGTCAGACCATCATCTGGGAGCTTTCCAAACCACAAATTACCACCCAAGACCACCTTACATGCATCCACCAATTGACAATCGGCAAAACTCAAGTTTGAATACTTAGAAACACAACAGCCAACACAGATCTAGAAATAATAAATGTAATTAGAAAAATGCATGAGTGGCTACAGGAAGTTTTCGATATACTAATACCACTAAGAGAAACTAACAGCCAACACAGATGTAAAAATAATAAATGTAATTAGAAAAATGCATGAGTGGCTACAGGAAGTTTTCAATATCCTAATACCACTAAGAGCAACAAAACAAGGCAAAAGAAACAAGCACCTGTGAGAAATACAGAACTAAAAAAGATAAAACAACAAATCAGAAGGCTGCATCAAAACAAACGGCACACAAGACAAACTTCACCTACGCAAACTTAACAGAATATACAAACTAACAATCAAAAAAGCTAAAAAAAACATACTACTCAGACAGAATTCAAAATGCAAAATGTGCAAATACATTTTTTTTTTTATAAAATACCCACTAAATTTCATAGACCTAAATGTATGGAAAGAACTCAACCCATTACCCAAGAATTCAGACAAAATGGCAAATCATTACACAACCAAAGCAGACATGTTGGACTCCTATTTAAAACAAAAGTAAAACTACCAGCACCAACCCATTTCCAACAGTCCAACAGGAGTATGCTGACCCAGCCTCTGCATTCCTTCAAACAAAAATCACAAAGTGAATTTATGGATGATGAAGTCAAAGCAAGCAGGCCTTCCAGGCTACCCTTCTGACTCTTGTCCACCACACATTTTCAAGGACATTATCTCATCTACCTCTGCTGCCACACTAGTAAGATGGATCATTAATAATTATTTAATTACAGGAATCTTTCCATAAGACCTTAAAAAGGCATACATATGCCCACTATTAAAGAACACAAACCTGGACCTTTCATGGGCAAACTGATAGAAAGAGAAACATTTACCCAGATGTCACAATTCATTGAAGATAACTCCATGATTTAAAACTACCACAGTGGATTCTGCCCAGGAAGTGGCATAAAATCTTCCCTCCTCTCCATCTGGGATGACCTTAAAAACACAGTGGACTTCAATGGGGTTGCTGCACTACTTCTCTTGGACCTTTCAGCTGCCTTTGACACAGTTGACCATCACACCTCAATACAAACACTTTATGAAGCCAGCTTAGAGAGGACCGCCCTCAGCTGGATCCTACCTTCAAAACAGAACAAGTGTCATCCAAACTCCCCCTTTCTCATCCAAACCATACGTCACAAAAACATGGGTCCCTCAAGACTCAATCATCTTAACCATACATTTTAACATCTACATTAAGTCATTACTGGCAATGATCAATTAATTTCAGCTCACATCACATGCTACAGCTGTGCAGATGACACAAATACACCTTAAACTGGAAAGCCCCGAAACCATTGGAAACTCAGAACTCTTCAGTTGCCTCAGAGCCATTGATCAGTGGAGGAAATGGAGTCATCTCAAAATGCATGCTTCCAAAACAGAAATACTTACATGTGGCGATTCAAAAGATTATGACCCACTCTGCATCCGGCCTTACGATCTGGGGCCACCTCCTAAAATATTTAAGGAAGTAAGAAACCTTGGAATTACCATGGACTCCAAGTTAACAATCTATGCCCACGTGGACAAATTAGCAAGATCAGGCTTTATTACCATGAAAACTCTGTGATGGATCTTCCCCTACCTGGGATTTCCACCCAAGGTCCAGGCTACTATTTCACTTGTATTATCTAAACTGGATTACGCTAATGGCCTCCTCCACGAACCATCTCTATCAACTACAAAAAGACCACAACAGATTCAGAACTCTGCTCTCAGACTACTCCTACATGTAAAACCACAAGCCACATCTCCCTTGCCTTGAGGGCCCTACCTTGGTTACCGGATGCCAGAAGATCCACCTTCAAGCTGCTTTGTATCACCCACAAAGTGGGACAGGACTGCTTTTCATCGGGAATAAAATCAACAAATACATTTAACAAAGGAACTTTGCTCAAGATCGGCACCTCCCCTCAAAACCCCATAATATAAGAAAAAGACACTAGGTGGTACATCTTTCTCTGTTCAAGAAGCCAAACTATGGCATTCACTACCCCGAAATACAAGATCCAGGGATAAATATCTTGTCTTCAGAAGGCTCAGAGTTAGCAATTTCCTACATAACCACCATACTCAAACATTAATGTACAGTATATCCATGTGTATGTAAAACATTTATAATTTGACTATAAGTATATATCTAGATATGCATATTTCTTTGTACAAATATGTATATTAACTATGTTTTTTAAAATATCTAGACACTCTTTAGGAATACTTAAAGGTATAGATTACTTACAGTTAAATATATATATCATTCTAGACTTAACATGTCTATGGATCATTGCACGTTTTTTTAAATAAGTTGTTGGATTAGATGCTTATTGGTCTCTTCTTTCGCACAATAGGTAAATATTATCATAACTATTTATCTACAAGCATTTCACTATTGAAATATTAAGGAAAAGATAAAAATGAAAAAAGAATACATAAAAAAAAGCCTTTGTAATAAAAACAATTCACAAATTACCTCCAAGTATTGCAACATGTGAAAGTATGCGTTTATACAATACAACTTTAAATCTCAATATATTATCTTCCTTATACATATATACCAGTGGCAGCTGCTACTCAATGTGGGTGGTGAGGTGAGGAGGGGCAGGGTATTAAAAAAATAATTTAAAAACCCACTTCCCTTTTCCGTTGGAAAGAGACGGTTCTGTCTGTCCCTCATCCTCTTCTCTTTCCAGACTCCAGGCAGCACAGAAGCACACAAGCTCCCCGACTCTCCTACTGCTGTCACCAGCATGACAGCAGCGTTGTGATTGGTCTGAGCTGGCTGGTTCGGCACTCGGACAGTGAATGGGAGCCTGTGCACATTCTCCTTCCAGCTGTGCAATACAGCCCAGTGGAGAAATGCTAAGTGAGCATGACCGTTTGGGCGGTCCAACAGGGTTGGCCAAAAGGTCAGGTGCACTTATGGTGCACATACCCCTCCTCCCTTTGAGGAGGCCCAGCCCTGTCCCGCCCTAACCTGGCTCCAGAGGGAGAATAAAATGATAATAACATTCTTTTATTATCATTTTATATTTACTTATTCTGCACTGCTCAAAGCTGTGGGGGGGGGGGAGGGGGCACTCCTCTGCCTTAGCAGAGGAGCCTACGCTGATATATACCCTTTCTATGTAGTCATGTATCTATATATTTATTACTTCACTTCTTCTGTAGAAGAAAAATAATAACAACAACAACAAAAAAACTGTCAGTCTCTCCAGTGCACTACTCTGTCTCACTCTACAGTATACCTCTATCAATCTATCCTCTACCTTCACTCTCTGAAGTATCTCAAACCTAATTCTACTACTATGATCTCTCAAACAACCATTATAAATTCTTCCCTTGTGTATCTCTCCTTTCACTCATCCCAAACCTAATTTAATACCACGATCTCCCTAATCCCTTTCTACAGACTCTCCCCTCCTCCATCTCTAGTTTTACGCATCGCAAACTGCATCTTACTAAAATGATATCCCAATTGGCATTTTTTAGATTTTTCCCTCTTCTATCCCTCCATTATTCTATTAAATCCAATTAAAAGACTCATATGTCTCCCGCTCAAATGAACTCATTATTTCCCTATATTAATCCACCACCAATCCTTTTGGGTTCCGAAGTAGAGTGGTAATGCCAAAAAGCACTTTGATGCCTCGCCAGGTGTAGTAAGCACTACACAAATAGAATTACAATGATGTAATTTGAGATGTCAACAGTGATTTTATCAAGGACATCTAGAGCATGTCATAAGTGATGCAGTATATGAGGTCATAAGCAGTGCATGGCAAAGTAGTGAGTTATAGTTACTTGACTATAACTGGTGATTCCGTGTTTTTTTTTAGTTTAAAATGTTATGTTTAATTTGACATTTGCACCTAAGTATAACTTCACTTCTATGTTTTTTTATTTTTTTAAATAAATGTTTTTGTTCAATTTGAAGTAATATAATATTTAACTATCACAAGAAACATTGCAACTCCCTGCTGTTGGTTGTGCGCAGAGTGTGGGGTTGGCTGAAAGGCCTGTCTCTGGGCAGGCCCTGCACCCAACCCCCTGTAGACAGCCACCCTGCCACACATGGACTTCAACCATATGTAGCATGGTGTTGGCTGCAAGCTCCACCAATGGGCAGCCAGCCTCCCACCATACACAGCCTTCAGCTGAGCATGGCATGGGGTTGGCTTTAAAGCCTGGTATGGGGTTGGCTGCAAAGCATGGCCTGTGGTCAGGCCCTGCACCCAACCTCTTGCAGGTGGCTACCCCTGCCATCTAGAGCCATGCGGATACCTTCTGTGGCAGGGATGAGGGCAGTTTCTGTGCTCTCGTTGTGTCTGAAATCATACTGGGTGGTGTCAAGGAGTTGATGGTCACTGAGTTATTTGGTGAGGTGTCTGTTCATTTTCTGTAATACATTGGCAGGCAATGGTAGCAGGGAGATTGGTCTGTAGTTGTGGAGCATGTGAATGGTCTGGCGAGGGTTTATTTAGCAAAGGGAGGAGTTTTGCATGTTTCCAAGCATAAGGGAAGTTTGTGGAAGAGTTGGAAGCATTCAGAATAGGTGTGAGCATGGCAATGGTGGGTTGCAGTCCACTGAAGTAGGTGTGGTGGGGACAGAATTCCGATGGGGCCCCTGAGGGGATGGACTTCATGGTAGCAGCAGTTTCTTCTAGGCTGGTGATGCCCTATATGGATAACATTGGTTCTTTGGATAAGATTGGGAGGTGTTTGGCGAGATCTGTCAGGTCCGGTTGTGGACTGAAGTTGCTGTTAATGGTTGTGATTTAATTGCTGAAGAATTGAGAGATATTTTTGCAGATGTCACGTGAGGGAGTGATCGAGTTGGAGGTGGCCAATGGTGAAGTTAAATGTTTTACAATATTTTGTAGCACTCCAATCACAGTCCTAGATTACAATAAAGGTGCGACAAATAAACATGTCTGAGACTTTCTTCAAAACAACGAAGCTTCTCATTGGAAACAACATTTAGAGCGCAGCCTAAAAGGACAGATTGCAATTGAGATACAGGGTATATACAATATCAAGGGACGAAAGAATATCAAGCAGACTAATTTCCCAATCAATCTGCCAAAAGTGCTGCAAACCTCAATAAAATATTACTTTCAGAACACACTAAACTTCAAAGGTGGACAATGCCATAGCCTTAAAACATGTGCTTAAAGAAAATTTACCAACGCAGTAGTTTTCATGTCAAACTGCACAGGGCATCGAATAGCCAGCAGAGACTGAACTAACTTAATTTCACATCATTAGGAAATTCTTCAATGTAGTAAGAGAGAATAAAAACGTTCTGTAAAAAGTGAAAATATAGACTGCCAATATGTCCATCATATATAAATATCTCCTTACAAAAAAATTACACCGGTTTACAATTTCAGCCAAATTCACTTCCTCCCCATTGTAGGATGCAAGTTTTATACAAACGTATTTTTAATACTAATATTTTGCCAGTCTATATTTTTAGGCAATATTTTTCAGATTATATCCTGTTCATTTTATAAAAGCGACGCTCCTCTAGGTTGACGGGGATTAGTCATTTCAATTACAACAGTTCGCATCTTCAGGCTATGGATGATTCTCAGCACTCACATAAACAGGTGCACACGCCACAACTTGTGACAAACTGCAAGAGCAGTCGTGGCTGATTCTTTTTATAGTGGTGGGGCAACCCAAGGGGCACTCCAGGAACACCTTTAAACCGTAAAGCTCTCAATCATGGTCCTGATATACAGTGTGTATAACGGGCCACGATTTAGAGCTCTGGAGTCGAGAATGAATGCGGTCCGACTGTAAAAATAAATTAAACAGCAAACCTAAATAAAATTAAAGTAAAAAAAAAAAAAAAAAAAAAAAAAAAAAAAAAAAAAACATATCCAGTCCTCTCAGGTACCGAAGTTGGGCAGCAAGGGGTCTCTAAGCCAACTTCCCTAAGCAATCAAAATGCTGCTCTCAAACTGCGCATCAGCATGAGAGAAGTGCCTGAATTGGAGGGAGCAGCCTCTCTCAGCTCTCCCAAGAGCACAAGAGGCCTGTACCTGCTCTCCACCCAGCTGTTTAAGACAGCTTGGGTGAAAAGGTTTGCATGTATGGCTGGCCGTCGCAAGACAGCTGGCCAGAGTGGCATGCGCACTTTAAACTTTGTGTGCTCACTCCCATGCTGCCAGTCAGCAGTGATGACCCACCCCAGGACTTGGCTCAGGCTGGACAGCTGCACTGAAAAATAAAACTGGACTAAAATCATTTTATTACCATTTTATTTTTCATTTTTGCTACACCGGCGGCAGGGTGACCAATGCTCCTACATCTTAATGAAGGCACCGCCTCCATGCAAGAGGTGCATCATTGTCAATCACGTGGAGTACATTTTGGACACAGTGCACACCCGGAGAGAATGTTGGGGCTGTGCAGGCTCACAGGAACGCTCCTATCCAAACTTCAAGTCTTCAGAATTTACAGGTAATGAGAGTTTCGCATCCACCTGCCTCGAGCTCACTGACGGTGCACGTTTCCACCTTGTCTCTTTCACTACCTCCTCTTCTACACTTTTTAATTTTAATTCTATCTGCCCCTCTCATCTGTTTCCCATCTCCCTCCATCACCTTCATTACTGGTTCGTATAAAATGATATTTCATGAAGGCTCCTTCTTGTTCCAAGTTATGCTTTTCATTGATATAGCGGATTTATGTTTTCTTTTACAGAAAAGAAAACCAAACCTTTCCAAGGTTCAGCTCCCTGAGCTTACGAGGCATTTTTTTTTAAAATAGGACTAATTAGATGCCCAATAGGAGATGCCATGCTATACTATTTTCACTATGCCAATAGCCCTATAAACATAGGGAGGGACTATCTTCTATACTGCAAAGTATAATACTGTAGTAACGAAAGACAATCATTTACATTTTGAAGGTTGACCTCTCATGGATGGCAGTGCAGGGGTGCTGTCAGCAGTGACTGGTGGCGGGTGCGCTGCTCCGTTAAGACGTTGGTGATTTTCCGACCAACTGCATAAATCCTACCACTCCCTGGAGGGCATTTCAATAAATAAATAAGAATCTGAGTGGGCTCTCCTGAATATTCAAAGCCTAAACTGATATGACAATATGTGCACTTCCACTGACGTTCAAATAGTCACCTGTGAATGTTCGTTGGTCAACTTAAAGAGAATTCCACGGTTACTCATAGCTGAAGTACTTAGCGGCTTTCAAGACTATGCATTTGCAAGTGAGGCGCAGAAATGGTGGAACGTAAATGCAACCGACACCCAGCAGGCTTTTTGAAGAGGCCGGAGCCTCGGGAGCAATAACATTTCTTGAGTAGGTACAAGAGAGTGAATTATAGGGGTGCACGAGCAAAGAGACTCAGAGATGCTGTTGCAGCGGGCAGGCAGTTGGCTGTTTAAGTAGGCCTGAAGGTTCTCATCTGCCCCGAGTGTAGTCAACACCAGGTTTGGAAACCCTGCTAAAGTGAGAAACAAAGGGAAGGGAAGTGAATAGTTGGCTGGGCCACTGCCAAGTGATAATTTAGAACATATACGGAAACTGCAACTGTATCCTTCAATCCATATGTGAAAGTCAGTAGGCATATGAGTGGATTGATATTAATCTATTTTAAAGCCGCAGAGAGGCACGTTAGTCGTCCTGTTAGTGACAGCATTTGTCTGATTACCTGTGCATGCCCTCCTGAAAATTCAGACCCACGATTGGTGGGCCCGTTTTTTAGTTGTATATTTTCTCCTATTATAGGTTCCCATTGTTGCATTTTTCAGAGCATACAACAGTTACACAGACAGTTCTAACAGGCCACCTGCTAGTTCTTTTCATCTGTAGTGTGCCGCAACCCACGTGGCCACTTCTTCTGAATCCGGAGACCATTATGGAATGCTACTGTCCATAGTCTATCATTCCAAGATGGTCAACAGATTGGTCGTATATAAGGTGGCCATGCGAGATTTTTAAAAGAATGCAATACCTCTGCAAGAGAGAGACCTGCTAATGTGTGTACTTTCTTTAGGCGTTTTCATTCGTAGATCAGATGTTATTGGCATTGCCAAAGCTTCTTAAAAGTTAAATAACCTTTCGGGAAACAAAACAAAATATTTTGATTTTTTGTTCTGCCACAAATTCCTTCAATTTGGCCTATGACTGCAAAAAATAAAATGTTACAGAAAACAAAATGTTTAGACAATATAAGCAATACATTGTATAACTTCACAACCAATGCTCTGGCACAAGCTAAACTTAAGTAAAAAGCTTCGCACGCTACCTGTTGAAACAGCGACACAGATTTGACTCCTGGTGTCCTGCGTGGACAGACATACTCTGTACTCCGTGCAAGGAGTTAGCGCTGAAAACGTGTAGACTGTTCCAGATGAGGACACTTTTTCCAAGAGCCCGCCTTTCACTTCGTACAGGACAAGCGTCACGAAGGATTCGTCTCCCGCTAGAAGATCTGGGTTCCACAAAACTTCCAACTGAGTAGCAAAATTGCTATTCACGGTCACGGGAAAGAAGTTGCCGGCAACTAAAATAATCAAAGTTAAAAAACATTTTTAAACCCTAATCACCCAGTTTGACATGAAAAGGTATACTTAATGTACACTGCTATTTCAATCTGCTTCTACAAACGAAAACAGTGCTCCTATTTCCAGTTCAGCAGCCTATCATCGTGACTGCTGGAATAATGCGGCAGCAGAAGACCAAATAAGGCAGCAAGACTGATAATATTTTCTGGCAATAAAAGATAGATCTTGGAGCAAAATGCAGCACATTTTGTGTTAGTATTTCTTCAGTTCAAGTAACACCAAAATGCATCAATGAGCAATTGCAGGAAGACAGCTCAAAATATATGAAGGGCTTTCCTCTGCATGGAGAAATGAGTCCCTACATTTTTAGTAACTTTTGATCTGTTTGAAGTGGACACAATTTTTTGTTAAATTCTTCAGATTATGCAGCAGATGGTGTATTATGTGTCACATTCTGCATATCTATATTTATGGGGAAAACGCTGCAGCCACAGAATTGAATAATTCCAGTGTTCCTGTCTATAACTAGGGCTCCCATTTTTATGGTATTTATTTTTTGGCATTTCCGTCTGTATTTATCCATATTTATTTTGAGGTTTGTGAAAAAATGAAGCTGAAACTAGTGTTTTTCCAAACTATTTAACCAATAAATGTACACTTACTTGATTGCCTATGGGTCCTCAATGATATGAACACCCACTGATGATCCATCAATACGCACATGAAAACATGAAAATTTTAGCATCAACCTTGTGCAGATCTACTGCTGTTTAAACGTGATTACTAAAATGTATTTGGTTTTTAACCCTCTGCGTGCACCGGACGCTGCAGTGCTCATGTGCGTCTGACGGCTCCCAGCCATCCACACACGGCACATGAAATCAGCAGCTTTGGGAGGGTGGCGGGCGGGGCACACACACACACACACACACACAGACTCATTCTTTCACACACAGACACGCACGCACGCACATCCATTAACAACACTCATTCCATTCAAACATGCACGCACGCACCAAACACTCATTTGACAAGATCACACACATTCATTCTTTCGCACACACGCACATCCATTAACAACACTCATAATACTCAAACATGCACACGCACACCAAACATTCAATGTAAAACATAACACACATCCATACACACACACACACTTACCTTTAGCCTCCAGGTCCCAGGAGGGTTGGGACTGCTGCCTTCCTTCATTGGCTGACCTGAGGTCAGCCAATGAAGGAAGGCAGCAGTCCCAGCCTCGTCACAGAGTGGGATGGGGTCAGTGAGACTGCTGACCCCACCCCACTCTGTGACGAAGTGTCACTGATTGACACTCGCCCTGGGCGCTTCAGGGCTTAAACTGAGGCGCCCAGGGAGAGTGTCAATTGGTGACGCTTTCCTCGTCACCCAGGGGAGGGCCTCGAGGAACCTTTGCTGAGCCTGAGGAGGTCACGCCCATAGGAGCTGTGATCTCCTCAGCCCAGCAAAGTTCAGCTCAGGCAGCCAGGAGTCTGCGCAAATCGTGCATGTCTGCTCCTGGCTGCCTGACCTGAGCATAAAGAGTGTCTGTCAGGCTGACCTTTGTTCAGCCTGACAGACACTCTTCATGGGGTGGGGGGGTGTGCCCCCTCTGCCCTAAAGGACGGGCCGCCACTGCATGAAATCCCTCTGCAGGCACCAGAGGGATTTCATTTAAATATTTTTAGCTTTAGTTGCTGGGGAAAAGGTTCCTCAGCAACCAAGGCTAAAAATATCCCCACCCTGTAATGACGATGGGCGTGCCGTGCACATTGACATCATTAAAGGAAAAAATGAAAGTAAATTGAGCCAATTGGCTTTAATTTTCTTCGGTGCTCGGGCTTATCTCAGCCCCTCGAGCACCGATTTCAACGGGAGCGGTACTGTTGGAAAGGGGAGAATCTTCCCTTTCCGAAGGCAAGTTTTGCTACTGGATCCCTGCTCGGGGATCGCTTCAGGAGGGCGATCCCCAAGCAGGAAACAACTCCACTAGGCCACCAGGGAGGGGGGGGAAGCGGCCCCTTTGGCAAGAGCTTTTTCTCACCCTTAATATTTTTATATGATACAGTGTTTCTGTTCCTACCACCGGGTGACAGATATGGGCAATTGCCCCTAATCCCACTTGCCACCAGGGACTTTATTTAGTAAAGGGTGGGGGCAGAAAGCCCACTTGCCACCAGGGACTTTAGTTAAGGATGGGGCTGCCCAGATTGGGCAAGGCAATGCCCCCACCCACCCCCCAAAATAGGAATAGTATTTCTGCCCCTCCACCCCAGGGAGCAGAAAATGCACTAGACACCAGGGATTTTTTTTTTTTTTTAAAGGGGGCTGCCCAGAATGAGAGGCAATTGCCCCACCCCCAAAAAGTGGATTCAGTATTTCTGCCTCCCTGGGGGGCAGATTGGAGGTTATTACACTAGGAAGGACAGAAAGCTCACTTGACACCTGTGATCTGATTTTTTTTTTTTATATAAAAGAAGGGTGGGGTCTGCCCACCATGTGCATGGCCATTCCCCCATCACAAATAAATGGGGACACAGTCTTTCTGCCTCCCTGAGGTTGGGGCAGATGGAAGTACCATCCCTGATCAGTTCCCCCGGGTGGGGCAGATAGCCCACTAGGAGCCAGGGAATTGAAGAAAAAAAGAAAGGATGGCCATGGTTATGCCTCTACGACAACTGTAGGAGGCAACAGTCTTCCTGCCCCCGACCTCCCAGACTAAAGCAGCTCCTGCCAATGACAAGCAAGAGAAAATTTGACTCTGTTGGTTGTTGATTTTTCATATGAGCCAGGAGAGCTTGGCTAACTCCCAATTTCGTCAAACTTGTAATGGCGAGCAAACTGCACTTTTTAGACTTGAGTACACTGCCACCTGGAAATATATACTCAGACACTTCTGAAGACTAAACATTTGGGGGAGTAACGGGTGGTGTGCTTCACATGCACCCCCCCATCATTTTCTGCAAACCTCCAACTTTGCCTGAAATCATGCATTTTCCCTACATTTCTGTGATGGAAACTTTCATAATCCACGGGAATCCACAAAATTCCTACCACCCACCATTGCCCCACCTGTTCTGATTAAAACTCTGCCCCACTTGTGCGGATGCCTAAAGCAGAGTAAACCTAAAAAGGTATGAAAAAAAACCTGCTCTTTTGGACCCGCTTTGGTTCCCCCCCCAATTTCTACACACTTTTTGGCATTTCCCTGTTACAGGCAGTTAGCCTACCTACTCAAGTGAGGTATCATTATTATCGGGAGACAAGGGGAATGCTGGGTACTAGGAAATTTGTGGCGCTCCTCAGATTCCAGAACTTTCCATCACAGAAATGAGGTAAAAGTGTTTTTTAGGCACATTTTGAGTTTTGCAAGGGCTTCTGGGTAATAGAACCTGGTGAGAGTTACACGAGTCACTACATCCTCAATTCCAATGGGGGGTCTAGTTTTCAAAAACTTACAGGTTTGCTAGATTTCCCTAGGTGCCAGCTGAGCGAGGGCCCAAAATCCACAGCTAGGAACATTACAACCAAGGGTCATTTTTCAGTGGAGAAATGTGATGTGTCCACATTGTGTTTTGGGCCATTTCCTGTTGCAGTCACTGGACCTAACCACGCAAGTGAGGTACTATTTTTATAGGGAGACTTGGGGAAATGCTGGGTGGAAGGAAGTTTGTGGTTACCCTCAGATTCCATAACTTTTCATCACAGAAATGTGAGTAGACAAATTTTGAGGTTTACAAGGTATTCAGGGTAACATAACCTGGTGAGAGCCACACAAGTCACCACATCCTTGATTTCCCAAGGTATCTAGTTTTAAAAAAATGTACAGGTTTGCTAGGTTTCCCTAGCTGCTGTCTGAGCTACAGCCCAAAATCCACAGTTAGGCACATTGCAAAAAATAAAATTTATGAGTTTTCTGTGGAAAAATGTGTAGTGTCCGTGTTGCTTTTTGGACCATTTCCTCTTGTGGACACTAGGTCTACCCACACAAGTGAGGCACCATGTTTATTGGAGACTTAGGGGAACACAGCATAGTAGAACAAGTGCTATTACCAATTGTCTTTCTCTGAATTTGTGCCTTCCAAATGGTCCAGCGGACGCAATGGTATATTGCTTTCGAAAATCTGCAATAGTTGGAAGAAATTACAGATGAAAATGTAGACACCCCCTGTTTAACAGGACCATTTCAAAAAGGAGGTAATCTGTATAGAATAGTAAGATCTTGTTGAGATCAAACATAATGGGGTCATCAAAACCCAAACTAACTTCAGACAAAGAAACATTCGAGAGTGCATATTGTTCGTGATGGAGAACTGGCTAAAGAGAAATGTTTTTTTCTCCCCACTAGATGACCCTTTAAGAAACCAGCCTTTGTAAGGAGGGAGTTAATCATAATTTGTGTGCGTACATGGTGTTAGGGGAACATGACCACTAAAAAGAGTCAGTTTGTAGCATCCCAATAATGTTTGCACCGTCCTACCTAGTCAAAACGGCAACTTATGTTTTCTTGTACTGGATCCATCTTCTTAGAGCGGTCATCCTATCTTTGGGACTAACGGACTCTGAGAGAGAAGTATCAATTCATAATCTAGGGACTGGCTCCTGTCTTGCTAACAGAGATGCTTTGATAACCATGCAGTTATCCTCCTTCATTGGATTTATTATACTGTATTATTAACTCCTGTCCAAAAGTGAACCACTACACATTAATTAGACAATGACTTGTTTTGTCCTCTGGGTTTTAATCCAGAGAAAGCGGCAGCTCTTCTGGTGCATTATGGTTCACCTATTTCCAGGCAGATGTCACTTGCAAAATAGCTCTATTATGGTGCTGCAGAGACAAAGCTGATAAATAAACCAAGAATAGCCGGTTATACTTGGAACCTCAACAATAAACCAGGTAGGAACATAGGTGCATCAAGCTCAGCAACATGATGGACTCCGACATTCTCTCACTTCAAAATAAATCTGAACATCATGATAAAAATTCATAACTGGTTTTTTTGGGGGGCAGGGGGTGAAAGGGGAGTAAAAGTTGAAAAACTCTGAAAGCATTCAACCTTCCAATAAAAAGTATGATTTCCCTGTGTACAGATCCAGACTAATATAAAAGCTATTGGCCAATTCCAGAGAGGGGCTGGGGGTATACAATGCGGTAGAGGTAAAAGCTATCCTTCACTTGCAGAAGGAGAACTCTAAATTCATTGTATTCATTTGTATTGAACTCTAAATTCATTGTATTCATTGGAGCATAAATGTACATAATCCTAAATAACGTCAAGATTCCCTCCCCTACAGTAGAAATATGCCAGTACCATGACAAGTGCCAGTCAATCTTAAAAATCAACAAAGTCACCTATTTGCTTTCCTTCAGCATTGAATGATTTGATTGTTGTTTCTTGTTCAGTTTTAAACACATTAATTTACTTCAAGGGCACTTTTTCTTATTTTACCTGTCTGGCTTTCACTGTCGCATACAGGGGCACACACGATTAACAGTGAATATATTGCTAGTGCTTTTCTGAACTTTTTGTACCATGTCATAATGCAAATAATCTACACACACAGTAGCTATTTAGCCAGGCTGGATAAATCTCACAACTGAATTTCTTCAGTTTCAGGAGGTTCAAGATACAATCCAACGATGAAAGGAACACAAATGAAAAGTGTGTGACAATTGTAATCCAGGGAAATAAAAATGTATAAGGTATCTAAAGTCAGGTAAACAACACAAAATTCCAAAGCCAATTTAGAAAAATAGATTAACAAGCAAAAAGACACCAAAATAGTAAAAATTAGAGAAGGGTAACTGCAGATATTAATTTTTAAACGTTTATGGTGAACAAAATCTGGACAAATGACAGCACAAATGTCAATTAACATTTTACATTAGACTGGGACCTAGACACAATTTTAGGCTGACTGTAATGAGAGTGGAGGTCAGGTAAGCCCAGTATGCCATATTCAAAGTATTCCAGCTTGGCAAGGTCCAAGGCTGAAGCCGTCTAGGGTTCCTTGAATTTAGATACATTGTTGCTGAGCTTCTACTAAAGCTTTTTTTATTGGCATCAAAGTCTCCGAGCTGGACAAAGCTGGATTTTACAATCATTGATGTTTTGTCACCACTGGGGTAGGGTGACAGCTTTGCCCACTTAAAGGTTTTATATTTGGACTTTTTTGGTTCGCAAAATCCACCAGTGGGGCAAGGCTGGAAGCTATAGCCAGTAAGATCTTCACAAGGCTGGATACCTGCACCACAAAATACTTATGAACCTTTTTTTAGTGGAACAGAAAGCTCAGTAGGGGATGAACAAGGTTTTCTTGCCTGTTCAAGTTGCAACCTACCTGGGAAGACCCAGCACCTTTTCCGGGTCCCACTTTACTCCGGGTGCTCTTTGACTTACCTAAAACCCTCAGGTCCTCAGGACAGGCTTCTCAGCACCACATTTCTTCAGCCACAGATACTGCAGGGTCCAGAACTCAGTGGTCAGCAGGATCCTATTGGAGTCATAAGATCTTCTGCTTTTTCTGTCCCTTTGGTAAACTAATAGGAGGTAGTCACTTGATCCTTGTAGAGCAGTTCCAGGACTTGAGTGCCAGAAAGAGTCAGGAGCCCTTGAGTCTTCTTGTTGCAATCGTAAAATATGAGAAAGGTTTTCTTACAATGTCCAAGTGTGTCCTGAGGTGGTGGGGGCACCTCATTACCACCTCCCAAAACAGTCAAGTGAACTAGCCAGTGATTCCCCCCCACCCATTCATGACTACTTTCCCACAAATCTCCCACCTACTTTGGCAGCATGTCCTCTCCTGATTTACTACAAATCTTTCCATGAGCCATAAAATAAGATGGATCCGTCATCATCCACCTAAAAGAGCTCTGGTCCTTCCTTAGCCACTGTCTAAGGAGATGATGTATCCTCTCCTCTGTCAGGGACAAGCCTGGGCTTTGGTTCTGCTGGGGCTCAAGCTTGAAAATCTGGGAGGGCCCTGAAAATGATTGCTAGCAATGCTTGAAAATCTGAGCGGGCCCTGGGAATAGTTGGTAGCAGTTCCTGCCACCCTCATTTGGCATCTACAAGTGAATGGAGCAAGTATTACAGCTGCTTGTTGTTTTGCCAACTGTTCCCATCTCCCTTCCATATGGGTGATCCGAAACAACTGATTGCTTGTTCATAACATCTCTGCCTTACAGGACCCCATGTCCAAGACATTTAATACCCAGCCAAGGATGTGTACTGGACCCCTGGAGTAGGGATGAGAGGAAAACATATCCTAAACCAATTCTCTTTCAGGCAGAACAAAGTACAATTTCTCAAAGTCACATTTTCACTACAGTTATCAAAAACATACTTTCTCCAGTGATTTAGATTTTAGAAATTAATTGGAGGATAACATTTATTTAACACTCTAGTTTTTGCCTAGGCAATGTTATGAAATAATGATTTAAAGCTAGGTCTATTCATGAAAAATGCAGCTTTACCTACATAGTAAACAACATTTGTACTGTTGCGTTCACTGTGAAGGGAAATTATTCTCAGTGCGTTGCATGACAATTTATTTTTACATATTTAGCACCCAACTCTATGGGCTTAAAAGACACTCTTTAAGGGTTTTTATATATATATTTACGGAGTATTCATACACTGAAAAGATACATTTTCCAACCAAGCCCCACTACAGTGCCTTTGAACTTCAGAGAACAAGCTGCTGTCCACAACCATACATTTTTAGGTCTAGTGTTTGCCAAGTCACTGTGATGCACTGGATACTACCTATGGAGTGCCATAGATAGGCAAGGCGGCACAGACACGGACGTCAAAGCAAGAATCAGCAAAGCAAGGGCTGCCTTCATTTAACTAAAGAAGATCTGGAGCTCCAAGGACCTGACGTAGCAAACAAAAATCAGGCTATTTAATACCAACGTAAAATTGGTCCTTCTGTATTGAGCAGAAACTTGGAAAACAACAGTGACCACCACCAACAAAGTCTAAATCGTCATCAACACCAGTCTGAGGAAAATCCTCCAAATCCACTGGCTAAACACCATCGGCAACAATAACCTCTGGCAGCAGACTTTCCAACTTCCTGCTCATAAAGAAATCATGAAAATACAAGATAGGTAACACTCTCCGCAAGCCCGCATCAAACACCACCAGGCAAGCCCTCACCTGGAACCCTGAAGGAAAAAGGTAAAGAGGAAGGCCAAGAAACACCTGGCATTGAGCCCTTGAGTCTGACTGCAAGGAGATGGGCTACATCTGGAGCCAGATTGAAAGAAAAGCACAGGACAAAGATGGCTGGAGAGTCCTGGTTGATGGCCTATACCCCAGGGGAGGGGGGGGGTAGTCAGCATAAGTAATTAAGTTTGCTAAGACCCTTCAATTTTACTCAAATTATTTATCTATATATTTTCATTTATGAGCTTTCACCCAGCAGTCTTCATCCACTGATCTGTAATTGTGCCATTCACATTTTCATCCATCTATTACAGAATAGGGCAACTGGCCAGCCCTTGGCTAACTTTACTGTGAGTGTTAGCATTGTGCCCATTCTGAAGGAACATATCCACACACAAAGTAGTTCTCTTAAGTGCCAAGGAGTACTATGGCAACATGTGATCCTAGAGACCAAACGTTTATTTTTGCCTTTTGGAATGTATTTTTTTATTGACAGGGGCCCAGAAGCATCCCCAACAATCAAGATTTACAAAAAACAGCACAATGCCAATGCCAGATGTATTGGCTTCATCTGCTTATTGTCATATATGTGGGTGAGTTAAATGCATTCTGCAGCTCACACATGAGATTTAACTTGCTTGCAATTGGTGTAATGTCTGCACCAAATTACAACGGACTTACCAGTTTGGGAAGGCAATTTTGCAAATCAATATCAGGGGCAGAGCATACACACTGTAGCACAAGACTTCTAAAACCAGCTAAAATCATAAAGGTACTAATGAGCACTTGGAATTCCAGATTGCATTACATACTAAGTTTACAAAGAGGATTATGTTGAAACTATACAAACTGAATAATAACGCTATCTGTTGAAGGTGGATGTGTGGCATACTTTCTGTTACCACCTAATGCAAATTCAAGTATGTCTCAATATGCCCATGAACCAACTACCAACCAACTGCAGAGGTTGCAGCCAACATGGTCCAAACAACTTTGTGACACAGTGTTAACATGTTTTTAGGTTTAGGATTCATGGAAAAACACACAACAGTAGTTTTTTGCATTAAGAAAAATTACTAAAGCGGTTATTCAACTTTTGTACTATTATAAATATTTTATTTTGAAAAGGATGTACTGATTTAACATGTAAATATAATTTTAGTGTACATAGACCTGAATCATTGCTTAACCATGACGGAGAAAGGAAATTGCCTAAAATGCACTTTTAGATCTTCAGTGGACACAAACGACCAGCGAAAGCATCAATTACACTACACTGTAGTTTCCTTACCATGTTAGGATACAGGTTTGGCCAGTGCCTCAGCTAAAGTAAAGGCTGGAGACTCAGGCTCTAAGTCCCCTGTGAGTAAACAAAATGTCATGCAAGCAAGAGTACATGAATCGACTCAGATGAGGTATAAAGTATAGCGGGGGCACAGGGTACACTGGCAAAGAGGTGAAGGTGCCTGCCAAACATACCAAAGAGCATAAAAAAAAACATACAGTGTCCCTAAAACATTTAAGGGTGCTAAGGTGAAGCTAGTACAGTGGGGGTGGAGAGATGTCCTGCCTGAGGGGAACAGCGTTTACCATGCAGACTTCACACTCTGGACATTTGCCCCGCAATCTTTACCACACCTGTAAATATCACACAGGTATTTGTACCTCTACCCTGCAAGTAAGTATTTTTTTTCATAACCTACAGTTTTATGTACTTTAGAAAGAAGTGGTTTGAGGGTTCAGGTATGAGTAAAGATAAAGGGTGGTAAGGGTGATTTATGTTGAGGGTTGAGTAGAGTTAAAAAGGGTTGAACTGTGATTTTAGGGTTTGAGGTGGCTAGCGGTGAAGGGAGTAAGGTGGAGAGGGTGCTTTTAGGGTTCAGGGATGATTAGAAGTTTTGGGAGGTGGGGTGTTTTTAGGGTTCAGAGGTTGATAGCGCTTAGGAAGGTAAGGTGGATTTAAGTGTGATTAGCATTAAAGGTGATTTTAGGGCCCATGGGTGGATAGAGGTATAGGGAGGTAGTGATGATTTTAGGGTTGGGTAGAGGAAAAAGAAAGTAAGGGTGATTTTGATGTTCAAGGGTGAGTAGAGAAAAAGGGAGGTAAAGGTGGTTTTGGGTGCAGCGGAGGGTGGAGGTACAGGCAGCTTATGAAGATTTAAGGGACAGGTAGGGGTAAGAGGAGGCAAGGGTGCTTTTAGGGTATGGTCTGGGTATACATAACGGGAGGTAAGTGGGGTTTTATGGATGCCGGTGGGTACAGGTAAAGGGTGCAAGGATGAATTTAGGGTTTAGAAAACCCTAAAAAAAAGTTGAGAGCAGTTTTATAATGTGAACTTTGTATTGTGTGACAAAGTATATTTTATTTTGTAGTGGTATACGTTTGAGGTCCCATGTATTATGTAATCATATCAAGTTTTTGTTTAACTTATATTGTGTGGCACTGTTTTACGTCACTTATTATTGATTATGTTCTATGCTGTGATGCAGCACATTATCAATTTCTTCTCCAACATTGCGCAATTTAGGTTATGACCGCTGTCTGATGTTCCGTTATGAATTCATAGTACAAGAAGTACTAAGAGCTATCCTGCTGCCTCAATTTTCCCCAATCCACGCCGACCATCTTGCATTATTTGCGAACGGTGACGTGCAGTATTGTCATGAGAAGTGCCTCCTTTGAGACCTGGGATAACATCGGCAAAATAATGAAGAGATGATAAAATCAGACCTATCTTTTTAGCCGCTCAGGGTAGAGAGTAAAGCAAAATATTGTATTTGTAAACATAAAAAGCAACAACAATGAAGGGGAATTAAAAATAAAAAACTCAATCCCAGCCTGAGCAGCGAAATAAACATAAAATAAGAGAAACCAGGTCTTGGCTCCATGCTCCATGGAAGGGAGAAACGAAGGAAGACCAAGTGAAACCGGCATTCACTGACCAACCCAGAGCCAACAAATAAGAGTGACAAGGCCAATTAACGGTAAGCAATGGGCGGGTATCAAGCTCCTTTTAGTTAACAAAATTTCTTGCATGTGTCATCTCAGGCGAAATCTAATGAGTGTGCAATGGGCAATTACCATTGTTTAAGGCCGTTACTAGGTTATTTTATTAGTAGGTTTTATGTAAATGTATATAATTATGAAAGTGATTTAATGTTTTAAGTGATTGTGCGCTGATTGAATGCATGTATAGTTGTCAACATGTTTGTTTTGAAAGATTAATGCTTGAACAAGCGTTAGTGTAAATGTACTGTCAAGACTGCGTGACTTCTTTACACGTATTCGTGAAAGTGTACTTGCGTCTGAAAGAACTTTGTAAGTTTTCATAAGTGAAAAAAATATTTCTTTATAGTAATGAAGACTGCAAAATATGCCAATTGTATTAAATATTTAGAAAATATATATTTATTTGAAAAGGACTACATTATTTTACTTAAAGAAATATTTAAGTTTTTAATAAGATAAATTGTGAAAAGGGTAACTTTTTTAAAAATTTTTTTTAGCAAAATCGAAGCAATGTTTGCATTTCTCATTTGGACAAATGTCCTTATTGGGGCAAATACAAATAAAGACGTCTTTAGTATACTGCTTTTGAGTTAATATGAAAATATCTACAAAAATGTTTCACTTTGAATTTAGCAATCTTAACAGAATAGTTAAGAAAAATTGAATAAGGGCCGTGAAGACAGCATGGAAGAAAATGCAAAAAAAATAATTGAAGAGACGGTTAAAAGAAGAAGGGGCTAAATGAAGTGGCTGTGCGGCAGAACAAAGAGAAATGGGGGGGGGCACAGCAGAGAGAGACAAATAAGGAAACTAGTGTCAAAAGGCGCAGGAGCGGGGTACAGCACACACAAGGATGGGGAGAACAGCGAAGGGGTGCAGAAGTAGACTGCTGAGCAAGTGTTTGGGAATGAAGGGCAGGGTGCAGTGGAAGAGCACATGGGGACACAGGAGTAATCTTGTGTGGGGAGAAGAGGTGCCAGAAAGTGTGAGGAAGAGTAATGAGAGCGAGGCAAAGGGGAAGGCTGGTGATGGAGAGCAGGAGCGGTTATAGGAGTGATTGAGAACAATGAAGCAGGAAAGGGGTGGGGTAGAACAGCATTGGAGGAAATCACTTCATAGTAGGGGTCCCCGGACCACAGGTTGGGAACCACTGGGATAGACAACTTACAATGCCCTGAAACTTGGGATTTGTAGTGTTCTGTTTTCACTTTACTACTGTTTCAGTGCTGCATAAACACTTTACACATTGCCCTCAAGTGCAAACTACCAGCGGGTTAGTTAAGCACCGGTTTATTTTCGGTGACTTTTGTGGTTCACTCTGACAAGGACTGTGTTTATTACTCGAGTGCAGCTCTCACCGCTCAACCAACAGCCCAATTTATTACATATTTGTAAGAACTATTGATTTTATGTTTTTCTACATGCGAATATTCATGTGTCCCTGTCTCTGTGTGTGTGTGTGTGTGTGTGTGTGTGTGTGTGTGTGTCTGTAATACATGTCATCTTGTTTTCAATTACTTAAACTACTTTAATGAAACGTACCATAACATTTACGAGACATTTGATAGGATGTCTAAGATCATCTTGGGAAGTTAGGAAATGTATGAGCATGTAATGTACAAGCAACTTCACCATTCGCTCCCATGAAGGGATTAACAATAGTGAGAGACCAGGCAATAAGCATGGCATTCATAGAGAGAAATAAATGTTGTCTTTACGACTTAAAAAAAAAACAAAAAAAAACAAAAAAAAAAAAACACAGCAATTAAACATACCTTCATAAATATTGTTACTGCGCGATTACAATGAATCTACTTTCAACAGAAGACAATGATGGCCACTTTGTAAACTTGTCCTGTCTGAGTATGGGTGTGCATCCTGTTTCTCAACAGTGAGCATTTGTCTAAAATGAAGCAAATGATGTAATCACGTTCACAATGTCTTCCCAAGTGACAGCTAAACTGGAATCCAATTTTATTTTCAGCAAATAGAAGTTACACCTCCTAAAACTGCACGGACTACTGCTTGCAGTAATTTGCCGAACAAACTGAGGCAGGTTGGCACTGAACTGGCATTTCAAGGTGACCCTTATCCTTTCGCGCTTGTTTTAGACACAATGTTCACCTTTAACTGAAAGATGCTCAAATCGACTTGCATTCTTGGTAGTTATATACGGGTAAAACATTTTTAAATGAGGCAACAATACTAGAAAATAATACTGTGTGGCCAGTTGAAATTAAATTAGGCAGCATAAATGGGCTCACAAGTTATGTTACAATATAAATATTTCGTTTGCAGATGAACGAGATAAAAGGAGGCAGAAGGGGCAGAGCACTTAATTTTAGCAGAAAGTATTTATTTTGAGATTCCCGACATACAAGTAGGCCGCACATTCAGAGCCATTATATTTAAAATATATTTAAGAAATAATTATTCAGCGGTTGTCTGGAATATATTTAGGAATCAAGATCAAATTTTGTATGTTTAAAACAGAACATTTATTCTGGGACTGCAGACATGAAAGACGCCGCCTCAGATACACAGGAGGGGAAATACTTGGGAACAGGTACTTCCTGTAAGGTATGGTTAAGTGTCTGTCGGATTTCACAAGACACGTTTCCATACACACAGACAAAAGCTCACACACACTGTAACCCTCTCCTGCTTTGAAAGTCTTCATAAATGTTTATTATACCATATATTGTATTTTATCTCACTTAGGGCCATATGTACGAACACTTTTTCCCATAGACACAGAATGGGTAAAAACGTTTGCTACATCTGGCCCTTAGTGCCCCCACCAATCCGTATTCTTCTTCCTTTTGACTAGCCCAAGTCCCTCTCGTGCGCCCTGCTTGTCTATAATGCATTTTAACATTCTATGCCAGAGCAATTGTTGGGAAATCTGAAGCTTACACCCCCAGTCTTACTGACCAAACTATACCCCTGCAAATACAATTATCCCATTTCTGCACCTAATTGTAAGTCAGAATCAAATCCATAGTTTCTCCGACATTAAAATATTTTAAATAATAAAGTGTCTTTGCTGGCTATCTAGTTTTGACAGAAAATATACCCGATTGAAAGTACAGTGAGGTAAGAGGTGAAGTACTGTCTAAGAGAACATTATTCCGCGGCTGGCTGATAGGAAATTTGTCAACACGGGCTTGTGTATGTTTAGGTGGAAACATTTTGTAGACGTGAAAAAATGTCAAAAGGTAAGGCTGTTAAATTTAAATAAAATGTATACCGCTGAAGTGAGGTCAGCATCACAGTCAGCGTTCTTAGGTAAACAAAAACATTGGTTAAGAAAAAAAAAAAAATCCTGCAGCAGCTGGAATGAAAGTAGGGTGTGAGAATCGAGTGTCTGCAATGACGCAGCAGCAGCAAGGATGACAATACGGTGAGTGGGATTTCATGAAAACACGTACACTGACATGGCATGCGTAACCAAAAAGAAAAAAGTAGTTCCCTAAATGTGAGCAATGGAAGGACACATCAGGCAATCATCAAAAGGATGGTAAGAAGGGTATAGTCTAGAGGAGGAACAAATTCAAGGAAAGGAAGGCAAGCTCATGCAAGCCAAGAAATAAGGAGCAAGCAAATGAGTGACAATAAAGCAAACCATTTGTAGGCAACAGGTGTGCTCTAAGCCCACTGCAATTTCACAATAGGTCTTTTGCAACCAGCTTGCACTGTTTGGTAGGCAAGACTTAAAAAGGGGAAGTGTTATTAAAACATTAGATAATGGTACATACATCAATATTATGCTGTTACATAGGAGTATTTGATTTAGCGCTACTGGCAACCTATCTCAGTAAACTGAGACATCAGTAGGCCATATGTGTTAATTTATTCTCATTCTTGAAGTCTGCATTATATTTGTATCTGTTAAGCCCCTCCCTCAAAGCCTGGCACTATATGTTGTTATACCGGACAATAGCCTTTATATTTTCATTCACAGTCCAGATTGTGTATTTCACACCATGTCCCCAATATCTTTTGATACTTCTTTGGACCTCCTCTAACCTCTTACATCTCTCTTTCTGAGGTCCTGCATACATCTATTTTTATTAGCCAGTCATTGAGTTTCAGTGATTCTTTGCCACCCCACAAACAAACTATATTTCATCTGAGAATGGCCAATTTCACATTACAAAACAAATTTAAATTTAGAAGGTGCTTGTTCACCTGATATCTCCACCATCATAAAACTTAACCATCCAGTTTCTTTCAATATCCCCAACTCAGAGTTTGGTCATGTGTTCCCAGCATGTGGCTATTTTAGGGGATTTCCATAACATGTGGATATATGTTCCTGTCATTCTGCATCGTCATAAACAGAGATCAGTCTGTTGTAATCCACACACCAAATTTTATTTTTAGCATACTATGTTAGATACACATTTTTGAATTGTACCAGCTGAAGCCCCTCCTTAACTGTATCCTCCAGAAGGCCCAGCTGAAGCCCCTTCTTGTTTCCTCCAGCTGGGCCCACTTGGCTTCCTTACATTCTTCATCCTCAAAAGGACTTGTATCCTTCTTTTTTTAGTAACCACCCCCTTACTCACCCAGCCTCTGGTACTTCTGGAATCACACTGGAGTGGCAAAGATTCTACCTACAGACTGAACTGTAGTGTTATGAATGCCAGCTCTATATCCAAGGATGCCTGTGAATTCTGGGATTTGACTGATGCCAGGTCCCCGGATTTGCTATTTCTTCTGGAAATCTTGCTCAAATCTACATCTGCCTCTGACATGGCTGCTGCCATCACTCCTGGCTTAAGCATAATCAAGCAAGTCACAGCTCACAGAAGCAGTGGTAGTGTGGCCCTCATACACTGTTCCTCCCTCAGTTGCACCAGATTCACTGAAATCAATATTTAAATGGAACATCTTACTTCCTATTCCTAGTCTATCTGTCTTTGGAGGGATCCTGCCCCCTAGTCCCAGGAACATCTTTAGAAACAACATCTTAGATCGGAATTCTCCCCTAGCTATCTCCTTCTGCCAGTTCACCTTGGGGAAGCTCAGTTTCTACCTCAAAGACACATCTGACTAAGATCCTATTAATCACCTCAATGACCTAAGGGTGCTGGGCCTCTCTCAACATGTATAGTGACCAACACAGATTCCTGGTGACCCAGTTGTCTCCAGCATCTTCCTCCTCAAGTCAAAGACTCTTCTTCCTTATCACTTTAACTTGGACCAATTAGTACCTGACATATTTTCATGTGCCCTTCTCTCTACCCAACTCCCCTGTCCCTATCAAAGTTCTCCCATGAAACAGAATCTCTAACATTTGGAACTGGAACTTCCAAAACATCCCACCAACCCGGAGACTGACATGACATTAGCCACCATCAATTTCACTACTTACGCTCACTAATGCTGCCAACAACCTAGCTTCTCTTCTCAAAATTCACCTCATCTCCTGATGCACTCCTCATGGTTTATGGAAGATCTCAGACAACTTAAAAGCCACAGCAAACAGCTAGAGCATAACTGTAGAAGCTCATATTATTAATATGACAGATGGAACTAGCTACAAAGTTGACCTCCATAACTTTTACTTCCATTAAAGCAAACAAGGTGACTTTCTCTAGCATCTAACATCCAGGAAAGTGCTTTCAAGGAAATCTTCATTGTGAAGGAACCCACATCTCTTTCAGCTTCTTCACAATCCGTCACATCCTCTCCCCTATGTTCAATGACAACTTAAACTCTCAATCACCCCTTGATGCCCTTAACATTTTTCAATTCTGCCTCCATAATGTCCTCAAGGGCCTCCATGCCCATTTGTTGCCTTTCAAGAGAGATGATGTCACTAGGAATGTACTAGATGTCACATTTGGCCTGCCCAATTACATGTGCTCCAATCATATCTACTCTCTCAGTAGCCTCAGAACCCACCAGCAAGGCAGTCTCTTCAGTGTCTCGCTATCTACTTCCTCCTACCCCACTGATTGGAAATAAGCCGTGGTCCTGCCTCTTAAGAAATCATTGGCTGATCCAAAACATTCTGGTCAACTACAGTCGTATATCTATCTTCCCACTTCAGCTATGGTTCTCAAACCACTGGTTAATCACCAATTCACTTTTACCTTGAGTCTTATCAGCTTCTTGTCCCCTACCAATCAGGTTTCAGGGCTAACTTTAGCAGCCAAAGATGACATATGACTCATCAACTCAGCCCTTGTATTGGGAGACTTGCATGGCATTCCCATACATCCTACTCAAACGCATCCATGATGCAGACATTTGCCGCTCAGAGCTTCAGTGAGTCTGGTTCTTCCACTCCCAATGGGCAGTTTCTCTCCATCCCTTCCACTCAGACACCATCAATGTTTTATGAGAGGTACCACAGAGATCCTCCCTGAGCATTCCTCAGATATTTTGGATTTGCAACATTCTTCAGACAGAGGATACACAGCTGATCCTTGCTGTTTCATATGCTACTGTCAACACCCAGACCAACTTCACTCAATGCATGTCCTCAGTAGCTGACTGGATGAGGAATGTTTGTCTCGGGGTCAACTTTGAGGAAGAAGCTACTGGGTGTACGGAATGCAGCTGCCAGATTTGTTTTGAACTTGCCCCATCACAGGCCACTCATGAAAACTATGATGGCTCCCTTTGCAAAACTGTGTACTCTTTAAACTTCTTTCTCACACATAGAGGATGCTCAACAAAATTGACCCATCCTGTCGCAACAACAAAGTTCACTTTCATGTCTCTTCCAGATGTCTTCATTCAGCATCGCTCCTGCTTGTCCACACACCCTGCATCTACCTCTCCAGAGTAGGAGGTCACTTTGTCTCCTACCTTGCCCTGACATCATGGAACAAAACTACCATGTATCTGAATTGCACCAGTACCTTCTTGGATTTCAGCAAAAACAACTCAAACCCTTGTTGTTTTAACTCCTTTTGCATTTTTTCAGCCACCAGGCTTGTCTTTCCTCATTGCACTAGTATAGCTTTTGTGGGTGATATATTACATTTTGTTAACATTATTTCGAGTGCATATAACAACAGTGGTGACAAGAGGCAGCCCTCTCTTGGCTCTCGATGAATGTGATGGACTCTGATAAACCTACTGGTTACTTATATAATAATTGAAACCACAGTATAATTTTAGGCCCCATTTCCATTTTGGGGAGCATTTTGTTCATGCATCCAGAGACAGAATCACCACTCGTTCTTTCAATTGGCGCGTGCACTGCACCATCATTTATAGTCTATGGAGATTAGGCCTAGTCACCCTTTCCGGCATCATAAAGCCAGACTGATCTGAGGGAACCAAAGTAATTATAAGTATAAAATGTATTGTCTAGTATTGGGGCCAAGACCTTAGTCTCCATATTTAGGAAAGCTATTGGTCAATATGAGGAGTGCCCCTTAGGTGATTTCATGTTTTAGATTTAGAGTTTGTTTTCTTCCCGTAAATCAGGTGCTAGTTGTCTCTTCTGAGTAGCTTTTTTATACAGCTCTAGCATATGCTCTGCAATTTTAATAGCAATGCTTTTGTATTGTTCAAAGAGCAGGCTGTTATGGCCTGGTGCCTTCCATGACTGGAATAGGAACAGGGATGTCACTCTCTCTTTAGATTCTATGTTTCAGTCCAAGTTCGCTTTCTTAATCAAGGTCAAGTGTGGATGACTGTGAGTCCCTAATAAAGCTTTCAAATTCAGATGCGCTGTAGTGTCTCCCTGGCCCATATATTTCTTTAAAGTATTTGCTAACTCTGTACTACCCTTAACTTTCATTATGCATGTTAGATTTTATCTTCTACATCAATCTTGAGAACTAATCTCTTTTGTCTAACTAGACTAGTACTCTATTTCCAAATTCATAGAGATTCCTTTGTCTAAATAAGTATATCTTTTTGACTTCATTCTCGTCTAACGCTCTTAAATTTGCCCGTTTTACTGTCAAATAATTGGCATAATGTATATACACCCTCTAATGTAAAGGACTCCTCTTCCACTATATCTATTTGTTGACTCCTGTACTACTACCTTGGAATCCACAGACTGGCGATTGCCTTGGAAGAAAAGTTCTGAAGTCTATCATATATTTTCACTTCTCTATTCTTGAGGACCCATTTCTCCACACACAACTCCTCTGGGCTACAACACTGTCTCAACTTCATGGCAACCCACCCCAGAGAGTAGTCCCATAATCCCCTAGCAAATACTTTGACATCTGCTAATCTGGCCACATTTCTGGTAAATGTGAACATGTAGTCCAGCTTTGTTAACGTAACATCCCCCCGAACAGTAGGCATAGTGTCTTGTTGTTGTGCTTAGCATCCTTCATATGCACTTTAAACTTACTGCATCCATGTGCGTGTATAGGAGCAATTTGCTATGCCCTTTTCAGTTGGGCAGGCGTTAATCTAAATTGCCATCAAGCTTAAAGTCCCGCCCATTACAAGTGGTCCTTCGAGGAGCTGCAGTCTTGCTTCGCTCAAGGAACTAATTAATTTTCACTGCATTGCCAAAGACAAATACATCACAATTACCTTAACGTTCTTTCTTCCCAGTTTCCCGTAATTGCTGAAACACTACCCTATGGACAGAATAATGACTCGTGTATAATGAATGGGGCAGATCTCTTTGCCAAAATGGTCGCCGGTCTAGTACTGGAGCTAAGGTATGCATGGACCAGCAG
The DNA here is from genome assembly GCF_031143425.1 of Pleurodeles waltl. Classification (NCBI taxonomy): domain Eukaryota; kingdom Metazoa; phylum Chordata; class Amphibia; order Caudata; family Salamandridae; genus Pleurodeles; species Pleurodeles waltl. The sequence continues at coordinate 834,806,394 of NC_090442.1, read as the reverse complement.
TATGAATATACTTCTGGATAACAAATGACAGTTATTGCTCTATGAATGTCTCTTTTGTGTGGCACAAGATCAGGGTCTTTTAGGCAGAAAGTTTGATAAATCGTACCCCTTCTTATTTTATTGCCTATTACATTAACGTTTCACAATAAAAATTATTCGAGTGACATTCAATCATTCCACCCTATCGCTGTTTTAGTTTTGTTATCGGATGTTCTATTTCTCCTTTATGTAGTTTCAAAAATTGAAAATCCTCTTTCACTGCTCTACCTCACATGCCCATCTCCCCCTCCCTACTTCATCCTGTGATGGGTTCTAAACCCTGACAGGAATGAACCCTACTTTTGAATATCACATATGTTTCTCTCTAAGTAGGCTTTACAGCCCACAAAGTACAGTGCTTAGTATTTAAAAATGGTGCATGCATGAACTTAGTGCTGGCATGTAGTTACAGCGACTACCCTCCAAAAGCTATTTTCACTGAAAAGTTGTAGCTGTCCTGTGAGAAAAATTGAAGAAAAGAATAAAATACTATTTATGCTAACTCAGATTTGGGACAAACTACCTGAATGATTCAATATTTTTTATTAAAAATCCAGTTCACCTGTGAACTCAGATTTTTGATAAATATGCAGGAAAAGTAACTTTTCAAAATGCCTGCTTGAAGCTCCGGTAGGTAATTAGCATTAGCCTGCTAGCAGCTGCTCCTGTCACCGTTTTCCCCTTGATATATATGAAAACTCCCAGGGTGGGAAGAACTGCTTTGGCCCTTTGGCAGAAAACCTGGGTGAGAGATATTTGACTCATCACAGCTCAGTAAGGGCAGTTGGGAGGGTTCAGGTACTTCCTTACCTTGAAAGGGACCAGGTTAATGCCTGCACATTTTGGGGAAGAGAAGCCTTTGATCTCAAGTAACAGTGTAGCCAGCTTGTCTCCAGCCCTGTGGGAAGAGGGATCTGGTTACAGAACGAGTTTGTTGTAATTGAGGAAAATTAGACTTTTTCATTTCCCTAGCCATATCCTTGGCTAGGAGACTAGTCACCCCCAAGGGTCAAAGGGTTCAGCCATGTTGGATTCAACTCAGAAGGATAGGTTGCAGTAAGGCAAAGAGGGTGTGCTGCAAAAGTGGGGAGGGTTGCCCTTTGGGAATGCTTTCCAATTGGTTAGGGAGGGTCTAGGAGTCATACCCACTTACCTGGATAGTGAATCCCACAAAAGTGTCTCCTCGCCCCAGGTCAACAGAACCCATCACGACTGGAAAAAGAACTGAACAGGACTGAACTTGATGTCTGTGACCTTTTGGGAGAACAGAAGGGGTGGGCCTCCTCCTACCGAGGGCTGAGAAGTGGACTCCAAGAGTCAGGTAACTGCTCTCCTGTGTAACTACAGGGAAATAAGCTGTAGGCCTTTTTCCTGAAGTGAAAAACTGTCCAGTTGCAACTGGACCAAGACTGGTCCCTGCTGTTGACCTCTGCAGGAGTGAGACCTATCCCTTAAGGTCTGTCCCTGAGGTCCTTGTTGCTTTAAAAGGTACTAAGAGAAACTGCTTCATAAAGTATGAAAAGTTGGGACTTAGAACATTTTTGGTCTTCCAGGACCCCTCGAGCTTCAGCAAGACCCTGCAGTAAAGGTGTATGATTTTGTGTCACATTTGTAGAGGACTTAATCCAAAAAGGGCCTAATTTAAAGTTTGCCAGAGAGGTTACTCCGTCACAATGGTGACGGATATCCCGTCTGTCGAAATACAAACCCCATAGAATACAATGGGATTTATATTTTGGGCGGACAGGATATCCGTAACTGTTGTGACGATGTAATCCCTCGCCAAACTCTAAATCAGGCCCTAAGTCCAAAGGTAGAAATGTTGACTAGGCATCATCCACCCAACAAGAGGAATCAGACCGACATGAAATTTGCATTGTGCCACACTGAATTTTTCCCCACAAAAAAACACAGTGGCTTTTGTGGGAGTTAATCCAGCAGCCACTGAACTTTGAGAGGATAGAGCCAGACACCGCATTCAAATTTGCCCCGCTCTATGATTTAAACATCTGTTTCAGAAACTAAGTCAGAAGATGAAATCTTTGACCTTGATGACTCACTGGGTGTATCTGACCTCTGCTCCATCACAGTTGGTCTGAAATTGTGTCTGGGTCCTGGTCAACCACAAGCAGTGACCTCTAATTGGTGCTTTGATTTTTCTTGCCTCTTTTTTCACTGAAACTGTGAAAAATAATAGTTCTGCTTCATTTTATTAGATTTTAAAAAATTGTAGTCATTTTTTAAAATAGCATTCTCTTTTTTTATTTTTTTATTTTTGTGAGGCCTATTTTTCTGTTGAACTTTTGAAAGGTTTTGGTTATGCCAAATGCTTAAAACATTTTCCTTAAGTGAATATTTTCTGCTCTGTGCCACAGCACAGGGGTTTAGCCTAGGATTATTGAACGATTTTAGGCTTATTACTTGGGAAGGACTCTCATTCCAAAACTACAAACCCATTTTCTCACATATATATATAAATAAATTGTGGGTTATAGGGGGTTACTTGCCCTTTAAAAAAATATAACAACCTACACTTCAAGACATCGATTATAAGCTTACCTGCAAAGTTGTGATGTACTGGAACTCCTGAAGTAGTCTCCAAGATGTTGTGACTTTCAACCCTTACTAGCTTTATTTGCAATATCCAGGCTAATCGAATACCTGCAAGCGCGTCTTTTGTACAGACTCACATGAAATCATGTGGCAGCGTTATAAACCAATCAGACACTAGTATCATGAACAATACACCGAGCGAAACTAGCCCAGTCACTATAACCATTTTTGTACACGTCCACACGACTGTTCAGTAAAGTGAACCACATGCACCCACATCTCGTGGAATCCAATACATTGCTCAAGTAGCATCACATTTCATGAAATTATGAAACTTTACCTATTGCCAAACTCAGGGCCTGGTTTTCCAGTAGTTTAACCATTTTCCCTTCACAGAAGTTTTCTTTCTTCAAAAACTTGGCAAAAGAGTTTTTGTTTGGATTTTGTGTAGCACCGGACGCATTCAACATCTGAAAAGAAATACAACCTTTTCATCGCTGCAGCCATAAGTGCATTCACTACAATTTTAAGACGTCACACATTATTACCTTACCGCATAGGTATCTGTGAAGTGCTCCGAATCCACATTGTCAAGATATTGGGGATCTTTGGGGGAGGGTGGGGAAAAGAAAGAAAATGAACAGTATATATTTTCTATATTTATAAAACGAGAACATACCCCCCTCCCAAGGCAGTGATGCATTGTAGAGGAGATCTAGCCAACATGTGTAGGAGAGATAATCATGCAGAAATGTTTAAAATGTGTCACAAGGTTATTAACCTATGCAGAATATTAGCCCACACCAACAGCATCTTCTCCTAAAGTGTACTTGTGAACAATAGCGACAATACTATTCACAACAATGATGCAGGTTAGATCGCATTACCCCTTCCTGGCCGCTGAGGGGCGAGCTCAACTGCAAGAGTGAAGCATATGGAAAGCAAAAGAGTGCACGGACAGTCCTGTTCAATTTCGCTTTCTGCTGCTGTCCTAAAGACCCTGTAGCAAGGGGTACCAAAGAGCATGCCACGGGTAGCACCTACTAGCCCTGGCTACCCGTAAGTGACATACAAGGATGCTAGGGTTGGAGACACCATTGTTTGTTCCATTAAAGTTGGTGCACTTGTTATTGGAAAGGATTGTCCCTCCGTAAAGTAAAACAAGACAGCAGTGAAAGAGCATCACCTAGTGGCTGGGAACGTATTACAAAAGGTCTGAAAAAATTTGATATTTTGTGTTCGCAGAACTCTCTAGGAGGCACAATTCTATTTTGCCTTGATCGCTGAAAATCCTTGTACTGTTCCTGCATTAATCTACGTTATTCATCCGTTTTCCACTTGGGACAGGTGGTTAGCGTGCTAACTCTCAAACTCCGAGGAAGGTAAAGAAAACAGTGAGGCTCAAATTCTGTTACTTCCTGACCCAGGTTCTAACAAACGCAGCCCTAGAACAAAGTTCACAACGCTCCTTACACTCAACTCCAAAGTGCCACATACAGGGAAAAAACAAGCTTTCACTGTGCTCACCATGCTAAGCAATGACCTCCGGAACAAACTCAGTGAAGAGGGAGTGACTAGGAAATGGGCGAAGGTGGAGGGCAGAGAAGGAGCATGTTAAAAATGTTGAGAAAAAATGCTGAAATGAGTCAATAACAAGCTGTGTGCAGACTCTACAATGTCTTAGCTTAGTTAACTATGACCTGTCACTGTGTCCAGACCTAGCACCTTCGGTGCCCGAATACCTCACGGGTGATTAGCCACACTCTACAAAACAACATAGCAACATAACAGAACAAATATGGTTGCATACTGCACTTTTGTATTTAGCACGTTTGCTTTGCGTGTTATTTCAGAAGAATTTCTCGACATGTTTAATATGCTCCTTCAGCAGCACCTGAAAGAACGGTTTGAAAAACACCAAGTCACCCACACCCAGCTGTCAGACGGAAAGGACAGAGCAAGTTGAATAAGCAACTGACTGTCACAAACAGAAATGTAATCTGTACCTAGTTAAAAGGGGAGCTGAGGTAGGATGAACTCTGAGGCATGTGGGTGATAACTGAAGGAGAAGCAGAGATGTACATGAGGAATCAGACAGCAAAAACAACCCTCTGAAGGGGCAAATCTCACAATTTCAAAACCATACGTTAGTGAGAACACCCAAGGCGGGCAAAGAGGCAGGGTAGGGAAAATGCCCATCTATCAATTCTAACTTTTTACTCCGTTATCCCCTCAACCCAGACCAGCCTCTATCCACATCCATGTTCCTTGGAGGAGCCTGCAGAACCAGATGCAAGACAAACACCGAATTTGGGAAAAATCGAGCGTAGAGTACCAAAGGCCAACCATGAATCCTCTGCATTGACTGTCACAAAAAACTTGCCTCACGAACTCCATACCTGCAAAACAGGACTCCGAATATCTTTGTGTATAATTACAAGCTGTCCTACTATGATCATAATTGTACCAGTGTTTTAATACTCAAGTTGTAATACACACATATACCACATTTGCTCATTGGATGGAAGACTGAAACCTGAAAAATATTGTCCCAAATGTGTCATCTTATGTGTTTTCAGGCTCTCTAAATCACCCTGCACCATACTTTGTCCTGTAAAATATCAAACCATATTGTGTCTATTCAACTGAAAATAATCAAAACAAATTAAACAATTGGTTTGCTTTTAAATCTGTATTCATCTTCTTGAACAATATTCCATTGAACAGCCAGACTCATGAATTCAATTTCAATGTATTTAAATCCAAAGTCAATCTATATTACGTTTAGTGGAGTTTAAAGCAGTTGGCTTTTGGCAAGTCAAACTTGAAATAAAAGAATAATAAATAAATACATTATCTCCCCTTTTCTTGGGCTTTTGCTTGAATACCTGATCTGGTGAGAGGTAGAATCCTGAAGCAATCCTTGGAGTGGAATGCTCCTAACCTCTTCTACGGAGGCTTCAAAAACATGTGACCATTGTTCCACAACACCTGCAAATATGACTAACACCGTAAGCGTGAGCGAGACACTCTTCTCACACCTGTAAGCGTGAGCGAGACACTCTTCTCACACCTGTAAGCGTGAGCGAGACACTTCTCACACCGTCCGGCTGAAAGAGGAGCCGCTCGTGACCACCCACGTCCTGTTGGAACATCAGATGTGCACAACTGCTTCGGTTCCCCCTGCGGAGTGTACGGATACACTCCTGACATACCTATATAAATGGGATTTCTGCAATCATGTTATTCTTACGATTTATCTCCGACCACACCGGTGCTTTGCACTCCGGTACAATCGAGTCTTATTTCATGTATTTCACCGCAGGAAATAACCAGTGATTAACCTTTCATATTATTTACAATATATACTCTGTACCTTAGCCTGTCACTCGGAGTCTTGCGTGCCCTACCACATATAAATACATCAACGAGTGAACAAATAAATCCAGAAATACATTTTGTCCTCTGCGTTTCAGCAAGGATTCACAAAAGAGAAGACTCCGGCTACCAAGCAGCTGTAGCTAAAACCATTACAACAAACACAACTGACTTCAGCAGATAATCCAACCCTCAAGTGTCGAGATACTTACAACTCGCGTTCAGCACCCAAAGCCTGGAGACATTGTTGTGCACCAATTCAACAGCGGGGCTCCTTCCGTCCAATTGGAGCAAACCAAAGGTCCCGTTCTTCAAGTCACGGACTATGATGTGGTCCACAGCCAGAGAGCTAATGGGTTCAAAACACACAGGGTTTAAAATATCAAGGTCATCATCCAGATATTATTTCTGCTAAGCTTACAGTAGATCTCTGATCGATTGTACTTCCAGGGACTGGGGTCTGTTGAAAGATTGTTTGAACAATTAGCAGGACTCATCCAGGACGCAACATAACATGTATATAGTGAGCGCCCCACAAGCCCTAAAAATAGAATTATTAACTGTAACCACTAGTGATGCGTAAAGCCACCCTAATTGAGCTCACTGGTCTCACAGCTTAATATGACCACAAGGAAAATTATGCTTCTAGTTCAAAATCATAATTCGGTTCATAACTTTATAAATGAGCTTAGAGTGTTTGAAGAGGGCCACCGATACCACGCAGCTATTCGGTTTGCCAATATTATCGATGTCTACCGATAGACTATCATCTCGGCTCCTAATCCACATTTCAGGTTCACTGGTGCGCCACGCTGATGTCTTTGCAGAAAGAACACATTTCAGGTTCAGCCCTGAGCATGGCATTTCCAGGCTCATAGATGTGTGCCCGCCTGGGTGTACACGTGAGATGACTCCACAAGTGCTGTCAGTGCACCTGTAACTTCAGCGGAGGGCGGCAGGGGCTACTTCACACAGGAAAGGAAAGGACAGGATGGTGATGGGAGGAAGGGTTGCCTTCGTACCTCCTCGTTCCTACAACTTGTCTTATGGAACATGAGTGATTCTGTTCAGGATTTTCAGCACTATTTAACTGTGCTTTTTTATTATTATTAATGTTTATTTCAGACATCGCCATCGATCAAAATATCACATTTTATCAACATCATTAATAACGCATAAGCATAAATACAGCATTAATATTATCAAACAACAATTTTATGATTCGTAGCACTTCTTACTGATATTAATTAAAAATGCAACTTCAAGTTGGTGAGCCACTAAAGTCTCGAGCTAGAAGCCTGTTGGTGGCTCAGCTCGAGGTCCTTCCAGTATCCAGCACAAAATGAGCGAACCTTTCAGGTGGCGTCTGCTCGCTACTGACACTCTAACTTCATGAGCCAAGAATTAGAGATAAAACTTCAACCTTTGATGTAAAATGGATAAAAGATATCACACTACTGGCTGAATTGCACAACATGAAACCAGAAAACCTGGGCTGAATCCTGGCTCTCCTGCGTTACCAAATTTTGTGCTCATAGGCAAATATTTAATCATGATGCCTTTTAACAATTGGCTTGACAAAACAGTCGTTACCAGGACTTATGTGATCAACCTAAAAAGAGCTTTCAGGAGTACCACAGAGATTTAGCCCCTCATTATGACATTGGCAGGCATTTTGGAAGACTGCCGTGCTGGCGGCTGCCAAAAGACTGCCAGTGTTGGTGGTCTCATGACTGCTTTATTACGAGTCAGAGACCGAAGACCGAAGACCGCCAGATTACAGACACAAAACCGACACCGCCAGGCAGGTCGAGGGTGGGAGTGAAGTGGTTCCACCTCCAGCACCGCCACACCCCAAGGACTCCTCCCAACATATTACGAGCAGTAATATCGCATGGCAGTCCTTGCATGGTGGTGCGGCATTGGCGACTGAAGCGCCGACATCCACTTCCTCCCGGATGACCACGTCGACGTGGGCTGCTGTGCGGCCCAGACTGGTAGGTGGAGTGACCGAAAGGGGAGTGTGGTAGGCGCATTCCTGTATGAATGTATGTGTGTGAACATGTGTGTGTGTGTGTGTGTTGAAATGTGTACGCGTGCGTGAAGGGGGAAGCGTGTGAATGAATGCGTGCATGAAGGGGGAGTGTGTGAGTGAATGCGTGCATGAAGGGGGAGTGTGTGAGTGAATGCGTGCATGAAGGGGGAGTGTGTGAATGAATGCGTGCATGAAGGGGGAGTGTGTGAATGAATGCGTGCATGAAGGGGTTGTGTGTGAATGAATGCGTGCATGAAGGGGGACTGTGTGAATGAATGCGGAGGGTGTTAATAAATGCAGAGGGGGCTGAGGGTGTGCATGAATGCGGAATGGGGGTGTTTGTATTTCAGTGTGAGAGCGAGTGGGGGTGTGTGTATGTCAGTGTGAGAGCGAGTGGGGATGTTTGTAGGTCAGTGTGAGAGTGAGTGGGGGTGCATGTATGTCAGTGGGAGAGTGAGTGGGGTGTGTGTATGTCAGTGGGAGAGCGAGTGGGGTGTGTGTATATATGCGTGTGGTCGGGTGGGTGTGTGTCGGCAAGTTTGTGGATAGGTGGGGTGTTTCTCTACAAATGTGTGGACAGGGGGCTGGTGTTTGCAAGTGTGGGGATGTGTGGGGGTGCGTGTGCTGGCAACAGGAATGGGGATTCCTGTTGCTGGTTGCATTACCACCGTGGTTTTCATGGCGGGGCGACTGCTGCAAAAAGCCTGGCGGTTTGCTGCCTCCTATTACGGCCGGCAGTCTTAGGCCTGCAGCCAGCACAGAGGAGCACACCGCCCTAAGCCCGCAGCAGCGATCGGACCAGACCTGCGGGACTGACAGCGTTGTGGCAGTTTGGCTTTGATCAAACTGCAAGGCTCATAATGCGGCGGTCTTTACTGCCGGATCTGCCGCAGAAGACCGCCACACTAGTAATGAGGGCCTTTGTCTCCTCTCTAATGTTGGTAGGTAGGAGTACAGGGAAACAGCCTAAACAAGGACTGCTGAACAACAAGGTGCGTTGTCCACAAAAGTGGAACAACGCTTTAGTGAACAACAACCGTTTTTCTCTGCCTTAACCACGCATGTCCTGAACAACAAACATGCATGGTTGAGGCAGAGGAAAACAGACTCAGGATTGGGCGAGGACGTGGTCAGGAAAGTGGTGGTGGGGTAGGGTTGGGGGTAATTTCAGTTTTTAGGGGCGGAGGTGGGGGTCACAGTAGTTACAGGGGTGGGGGGTCGGGGTAATTTTAGTTTTTAGAAGCAGGGTTGGGGTAGTTCACATTTTAGGGGCGGGGTGGGGGGGGTCACAGTAGCTTTCGGTTTTTATGGGTGTGGTGGGGGGTCAGGGTAATTTTAGTTTTTAGGGGTGGGGTTGGAGGTAGTTTTAATTTTTAGGGGTGGGTGTCGCAGTAGCTTTGGGTCGGGGGTCATGGTAGTTTGAGTTTTTAGGGGCTGGGGAGTCAGAGTAGTTTAAGTTTTAGGGGCAGGTTGGGGGGCTGCAGTACTTTTAGGGGTGGGGGTTCAGGGTAGTTTTAGTTTTTAGAGGCGGGGTCGGGTAGTTTTTGTGGCGGGGTGGAGAGGTAGCTTCAGTTTTTAGGGGTGGGGGCGGGGGTCCGAGTAGGATTGTTTTTAGGGGCGGGGTAGGATTGTTTTAGGGGTGGGGGGATCAGTGGGGGGGTCGCATGCTGGAACCGCGCATGCCTTTACCAGGCATGCCTTTACAACGAAAAATCATTAAGGCATGCATGGTAAAGACATTTGTGGTAACAACGCAGTCTTTGTTCCATCTACGTTGTTCAGGCATGTGTGGTTCCAGCATGCGTGGTTCAGTCGTATATTTGGAGAACAGGTTTTGATTAAGCAAACATTGTGTGCTTTCCCCCAAAAATGCTTTCCCACCATAAGTCTGGGATCATTTTGTTTATCCAGAGGCCTGAGCCAGCAGCTCTATGGTCGTGTAGTGAAGGCTCACTAGCGCGCAAAGAATCAAGCTTACAATGGGATGGACTTGACCTTTCCGGGGCACACATGTCACTGTAATGCTGTTAAATGGTCTTAGATAAGTAGTAGATAATTTACAGTGTTTGTATTTCTCTGGCAGCAGTGCGGACGGGAGGGGCACAATCATGAAGAATGTCACCTTCCTTTTCCATCATTACCTTTAGACTTTGAATTGCAGTTGTGCATTTGTGAATAAGTATGGGTTGCCCAGAGCTAGGCTAGTTTGCATTTATAGGTCTAACTTGACAGCGCAGCTGCCACCAGACATTATGTAATCAAAAAATAAAGCTTTAAGAGTACTGCTAAGAGAGGCTTAGGCTCCAATCACATCTTCGAAACCCATGTGTACAGGACTTGGTTGGGCAAAAGTTGTGTGCTTCCCCTGAAAACAGTGCTTGTGTTGCACATGTTTGATAGCAGCAAAGCATATACAGCAGGGCTGAGTTGTTTATGGTGGCAAGCCCAGAATCATGCCTCTAGGCCTATATGTTTATTATGTAATGTTAAGAAAAAGGCAGTAGACATGACATATTTATTGTGAATTGCATAGATTAACATCAATCCAGTTAAGGGTGGAGATTACTCTTTAGAAAGCCTGCAGAGAAGGATTTTAATTGGGCCCACTTGGGAGATTAAATTATAGATTACATATGAAGGGCAGGATTCCTCAATTTTTGGAGATTGAGGCGGCGTGGGATGCATTTAAAGCACAGGTGAGGGTGGAGACCTTGAACTTTGGGTGGAAACGTCAGAAAAGTCAGGCAGGACAACTTAAAAAGCTTTATATGGCATTAGAGGAAGCCGAGCTGCAGATTGTTGCAGTGATTGTTGCTGATGATGGTATTGAGGAGGCTCAATTTAAGGTTGCGCTGGCCAGGGCCGAAGTTACTGAGCTATCTGATAAGAAGGTGGCAGTGAAGTATATGGCACGGAGGAGGGAGTGTTATGAATATGGTGAGCGAGGAGGACACATCCTGGAAGTTCGAGCAAGAGATAGAGCCACACAACCAGCAATAATAAAGATTACAGATGAGCATGGCAAGATATTCTCAGACCCAGATGATTTTCATGAGGCATTTTGAGGGTTTTATGAAAGGCTTTACTTAGCGGAGAAAGAGGCAGCTGGCTTAGAAGGAGTCATGAAGAGTTTTTTTTTTAGACTTAAGTCTGTGTGGTGAGTCGAGCTCCACTGACAGGGACTTATTGGAAGCTGCCTTTACATTGGAGGAGCTTCAGGGAGCTATTGCAAGCCTGCCAGCAGGGAAAGCGGTAGGAGGAGATGGAATTCCGCTTGAATTTTATAGAACCTTTTTGAACAGATAAAAGTGGTCCAGCTGGTTTTATTTAGACAGGTGCAGGAAGGCTCACTAGCCCCAGCCTCTTGGCTCTCTGCAAGAATGTGTGTTTTTTTGAAGGAGGGAAAATCTCTAGAGAAGATTGGATCATATAGGCCAATAACATTGTCAAATAGCAATAAATAGATCTATACTAAGATCCTGGCCTCTCAACTGAACCAGATAATAGGTAAACGCGTTTCTCCCACTCTGCATGGGTTTGTCCCTGGTAGAGGCACTACCGATCATGTTCAGCGAGTAATTGCCCTTTTGGATTGTGCAACAGCTTCGGGGGCCCGCTGGCACTGGTATTTTTTTAAATGCAAAAAAGGCTTTTAATAGGGTATTATGGACCTTTTTGTGGGCTGTAATGATATAGTTTGGTATTGGCCCACAGTATATTGAGGCGGTTAAAGCCGTAATTCAAAACTCCACTGTGAGACTACAAATGATGGGGGTCAACCAGGAGGGATTTGAATCTCTAGGGACATTAGGCAGGGGTGCCCCTGTATTGTTTGCCCTTAATATCGACCTGCTTATCCGGAGACTTCAATATAATGCTTTAATCAAACTTGCTCAGAATTGGGGCTGGGACAGTAAGGTCCTGTCATATGCTGACAACATTGCTGTCATCACAACTGACCCCATTGCTACCCTGGAACAGATAGAGCAAGAGGTGGCGGATTTCGGCTGCTTCCTGGACTGTCTTCTTAACAGTGATATGACTCAGCTGGTTATTAATAAAAATCTGCAAGTACAGGACAGGAGGGTGGTAGAAAGAGCAGTCTTTTTAGGGGTGACTATAACTGCTGATGTAGATCAAGTTGTAGAAAACAACCTAACCCAGGTAATTGGAAAAGCTGTTAAGAATCTCCAAAGGTGGAATAATCTACATTTTACTACAGTTGGTCAGAGTAACATGGCTAATTGATGTTTCTTCTGAAGGTGTTGTATCTGTTCCGGGCCATTCCCCTAGAGCTTCAGGACTCTTGGTTTTCAATCATTAATGCGAATGTAACATGATTCCTATGGGCATTTGCTAAGCCCAGGAGGGCACTCAAATACCAGACTTTATCCAGGGAAAGAAGTGACTGGGCAGTGCCAGATTTGTACTACTGGGCCACAGCGCTCCGATCTATGTGTCCCCTATTTAGGGATTTAGGGGACAATGGGCAGGGATTCAGGACACCCATTATCTATGAAATTTTGTTTGGAAAATAAGCACAGGGTCTTTTTTGCGACAGGTGGAACCCAGCTATTTAAAAAAACACAGTTTAGGCTGCTGGAAGGGTCAAATAGAATCTGGGCCGCACTTTGAAGAAAATTGGGTCTTGTTCAAATGCACTTGTTGAAGCAGATATGCTAATTAGATTAACAAAAAGTTTGTAGAGAAACTAAGTGTAGAGAAAAATATGTGCACGTTTGAAAATGTGGCCACGGAGAATGGCAGCCACTTATATGAAAGTTGTACAAAAGAACTAAAATTGTGTGAAATAATGAAAATGTATAAGAATAATGTAGTAATATGTCATATTGAGGTGTATAACCTATATTTTGTATTACATCGTAGAAGCTAACTTAGCTGAAGTTGTGGCCTACTTTCCAGGCCTCCTACAGAAGCAGAATTAATAACTGTGCACTGTAGAAGTTGCTGATGCCTATAACCCGACCGTGAACTGTGTGCTTCGCTAGATTTTTCTGCAATTTACCGACGGACAGGAGATGATGAAGTCAATTTGATACAATTATGTGTAGAGTAGGCTAAATGTACTTTCCCAGGACTTGAACAATGAGAGCTCTGACTGAAGAGGAACATGCAACATTTTCGATACCTGAAGAGCCATATGATGAGGACATTGTACAGTGGACCAATCCATGAACTGGGAACGACAAAATATTAGAGCTTCTAGATTTGTAAAATAAACGTTATTGGTTAGGGTCATAACTACTGATTAATAAACCAATTAGGAATTAGGGGGATGACTGAAAAGCTCTAAGAAAAAGCCATGACAAGGGACTAAAACTTCAGATTGGATGCAGGAGATGCGAGGGGAGAATTGATGACGTCAGGAGCCGTGGTTCAAGATTCTATCATTGGGTTCATGCTCGTGAGAGCATAACGCGTTGCTGATCTATTGATGACCTGAAGATGAAGACTGACTTTGTTGCTGATCCATTCCGTGGATAGGTAGCTATGACAATGTGACTGATTAACTTGTGCCTTTTCTTCTAGGTACCAACTGCGCTGTTTTATAATTTTCCTCCTAGCTAGAGGTTTTTCCAAATTCATGTTTTTCCAAATTGTTTCGCATGAAGTCCCACATGCTGATGCTAATCTGGGTTAGGTAGGGTTTTTCTGTGTGACGTTGACAGTGACAAATGATTGACAAACTGATTGCAGAACTCTGCTACTTATGTTGATATATTCATCTTTGTTTGCTTCCGCTGAAGCTTTTGATCACATGTTTTCTCAGGTTCTGATTAGATTGTGTTATTGGTGGTTGCTAATAAACTAATTCTGAGCTGATTAAATAAAGACTGAGTTAACCGATTGCATTAGAATTGTAATTAATAGGGAAATAAAAATTGTTAAACGCTTTATCGAGTTGTGGTTTTCCATGAATTTTGTTATATTTGCCTATTGACTAATGATTCTCTTAATGGTTATTGATTGATTACATTGATTACTGATGTCACTGGTCATTACATGACTAGGATACTCCATGCAATCCAAAAGGTTAATCGGCCTATACGCGCCCCCTTGTAAGTTTTCTTATTAAGGACCAGGCGCGTTAGCACACTCTTATCACCAAAATCTAGGTCTACCTGATATTTGTTGTGGTCCTGTCTTTCAGGAGTGGGAGGCCAGTGGCATTTTAAGGTTGGGGACCTCTTCAGTCAGGGAGTAGTAATTACTTATGAGGAGCTAAGTGCGAAATTCGGGGTGTTGTGGATGGAGTTTTTTTTTTTTTTTAAATATGTACAGGTGCATGACTTCCTAATTAAGAAAAGTGATGGAGTAGCCAGCTTTCAGGGTATAGCCCTTATGGATAGCCCTAGGCATAGAAAACTGCACGATTATCCAGATTAAAAAATAACTGAATACAATAACTCTTGAAGACCTGGAGCGGCAGGCCGCTAAGTAGGCAATTAGGCCAGGGCTAGCACGGGCTGAGCATCTACTCTTGGAATCCTGTGGCCTCGATAACTCAGTTTTAGTATCAGCTAATTTACAGGCCCAGAATTTTAAAACAATTTTCAACCTCTATTAAATGCATCCTAAAATTGTAAAGTGGGTATTAAGTGCCCGCTGTGCAATTCTAGCGAGGCTGACATGGTCCATTTGTTTAGCAGCTGCCCTTCTTTAATCAGTTTTTGGAGGAAATTTTCTTATTTCATAGATAAGTACACAGTCAGTAAGGTGGCACTAACTCATCAGCTTATTTTGCTGGGGGTGCAGAGTGAAAGCCCCCAGCCCAATTCAAGGCTTTATTTTTATAGCCTTGGTTATCACCTTGCTCTATATTCCTCTTTTTGATTGGACAAGATGCAACCAGCTTTCCAACAGTGGCTTTCCAGGCTACTGGCAGCCTACAACTTGGAAATGGCGCTGTATGTTAAAAGGGGCATAAAACCTAGGCACATGGGGGAATGTATATGGGCCCCCCTAATTGTTTACCCAAACCAGGTAGACTCCAGGTGGCGAATAAGAGAATGGGATAGGGGTGGCTGTTGCACTCTGATAATATTTTTAGATTGGTGGTGTCTTCATCAGGGTTCTGCTCATTCTCACTTCCCTCACTAAAAAGGTACATTTAAGTATTTTTTTGTTACCTTTTTCTTTCTTTGGAAATTTTGTATAAAGCAAAAAGAGTTGTCTCTTCCTCTTGTTATTGACTTTGGTACTGCTGTCCCTCATGGGGTCAAGGAAGGTCCTGAGTGTGTGTTGGGGTGGGGGGAAGTAGTTGTGGGGGGTGGGGGGAGAGTAGTTGGAGGAGGGGGGGATACAAAAAAAACAATACTATAAAAAAAGCGAGATCTCAGAAGAGGATGGTGAAGAAGAACGGGTTTTATATGGAGAGCGTGAAAAGGGACATAAATGGACATTCTGTTTTGAAGATGTAAGCTCTGTGGGGAAAAAAAAAGACAAAGAAGAAAAGGCAGCTGCTACGGCATCATAGACACGATTTAGAAAGGTTCAGCATCAAAGAGCATCAGGTTTCCTTTTGCGCATCTGGCAAGTGATCACCAAATCTCCTTTTCTGAATGAGATGTCTTTTGCATGTCGCCTCTTGTCTGCATAAACATTCATGTTTTGTTTATTAACCAAACCAGTGTATGAATTATGCATTCACTTTTATCTTTTTCAGGTTAGTCCACTAGGTTACTTGTCTGTCATTGCCCTCCCACACATTAAAGTTGCAGGACATAGTGTTTTCTATGGATTCTCTTGAAACTTCTCACATTTTTGTGACCATTAAAAAGAAAAATATTATTTTGTAATGGAGCACTAAGAGTGGCAAAGTCTTGTATGTATCAGGAACAGTAACTGGCCATGCCACGAAAAGAATGTATTATTAAAACATCTTGTGGGGGGTGAGCATCTGCAAAAAGCTTGTACTTTTGCATGGTCAGGTATCATACTCCCATCAGAAAAGATATGACCAAAGAATTTCAGTTTTGTCTTCTTGAAGTCACTCTAGTCTGCATTCAAAGGCAAACCTGCATCACTGAGTATTTGAGATACTAGCCGGATAGCTCTATCGTGCTCCTTCTGTGCAGCTCCGAAAACAAATATGTCACTGCTATCATTGAGTGCATTCACCAAAGGCTGCATGAAGTTTCGAAGAGCGTCTTGAAAAAGTTCTGCAGCCAATGACAGACCAAAACTAAGGGCCTCATTATGACTTTGGCAGTCCGACTGACGGACCGCCAAAGCAGCAGGGGTGCTGCCTCACCCCTGTTGTATTACAATATTTCCACCAGGCTGACCGGTGGAAACATCTTACTACGATGTTTCCGCCAGTCAGCCTGGCAGAAACAATACAACGGCATTGGTATTGGCTCCCCTAACCGCTTCTGTGGCGCGGACATAACGGTTACGTCCTGCGGCATAGTGCTCGTGTGCCAAGGACGTAACCATTACGTCCTGGGCACAGAGCCCAGCGGGAGCGCTAGCGTTCCCTCTGGGTTCTTCCCTCTCACCCCACAAAGGCAGCGATGGCCCGACAGCCCCCCGACCCCCCTGTGACGTCAGCGCGTGATCGCGCACTGACCTCACAGAGGCCTCCTCCCATGAGCTTCCAGCGCGATCAGAAGAGAAATGCTCAGCATTTCTCTTCCGATCACGTGGAGGAGACCTGAGAGGCTTCAAAGGGAAGGAGAGGAATTTCCTTCCCTTTGAAGTCTTTCTGAGTATTTTAGCAGCCGGATTGCGAAGCGATCCGGTTGGTAAAATGCCCACCAGACACAAGGGATATATTTTTTATAAGAAATTGGCATAAGGGGAGCGACCTTTTGATTGGCCTATTTTTATGAGGCCAATCTGACCCCAAAGGGGACAGAAACCACTAGACACCAGGGAGTTTAAAAAAAAATGTTTTATGGGAATTTCACGCAAGGGGAGCGACCCCTTAGGCAAGGGTCGCTCCCCTGGGTGGCAAATTTATTTTAGGCCATTTCTGCCCCTCTGGGGGGCAGATCAGCCTATTTTAATTAGGCCAATCTATCCCCAAGGGGGGCAGAAACCACTAGGCACCAGGGATTTTTGTTGTTGTTTTACAGATGGGGAGCGACCCATCAGGCACGGGTTGCTCCCCTGGAGGGGCAAATTGTATTTAGGCCATTTCTGCCCCCTTTTTATGAGGCCAATCTGACCCCAAAGGGGACAGAAACCACTAGACACCAGGAATCTTTATTTTTTTGCGTCAATTTCACGCAAGGGGAGTGACCCCATAGGCAAGGGTCGTTCCCCTGGGGGGGGGGGGGGCAAATTTATTTTAGGCCATTTCTGCCCCCCTTGGGGGCCGATCGGCCTATTTCTATTAGGCCGATCTGCCCGGGGGGGGCAGAAACCACTTACACACACCAATCCCTGGTGCCTGTGTTTTGTTTGGGGGTGGCAGCCCCTTGGGCAAGGGTGGCTCCCCATGGGGGCACATTACTATTGTTTAGCTTATTTTTGGAAGGCATTTGCCCCCAAGGGGGCAGAAAGCCCACCAGAGACCAGGGAAGATTTGTTTTTCAAAATAAGAGGGGGGGGTATGGCTATACCCTCACCCCAAATAAATGGGGACAAAGTTGTTCTGCCCACCAGTGGGCAGATGGGGCAATTACCCCCGATCCACAACCTGGAGGGGGGGGGGGGGCAGAAAGTCTACTAGATGGCAGAAAGTCTAGTAGATGCCAGGGAATTGAAAAAAAAAAAAATAGCGGGGTGGTGGCTACCAACCAGTATGGGCCTGGTTATGCCCCCACCCCAACTGAAGGGGGTGACAGTCTTTCAGCTCTCCCCTGCACACTAAAACATCTTACCCCACGGCAAGCAAGAGGACATTTGATTATTTTGGGTTTTCGTTTGGGCCATGAGAGCTTGGCTAACTCTCAAAATCGTCCCACATGGCATGGTGAGTGCTGCACTTTATGGACTTTGGGACGCAGCCATGTAGAAAAATCCACAAGACCTAGACACATCTGAAAACTGAACATCTGGGTGATTCCAGGGTCGTGTGATTCACAGGCCCCCGCACCATTTTATTACCCACAATGCCCTGCAAACCTCCAACTTTGCTGGAAATCATACATTTTTGTGATGGAACCTTTCAGAATCTGCAGGAATCCACAAAATTCCTACCGCCCAGCATTGTCTCATCTATACTGATAAAAATTCTGCTGTACTTGTCAGCCTAAAAATGTTTTTTTCTCAAACTGCCCTTTTTGACTCGCTTTGGTTCCCCCTCAATTTCAACATGCTTTTGGCTCTTCCCGGTCACAAGTACTTGGCCCACCTACACAAGTGAGGTACCATTTTTATCGGTAGACTTGGGGGAACGCTGGGTGGATGGAAACTTGTGGCTCCTCCCAGATTCCAGAACTTTCTGTCGCCGAAATGTGAGGAAAAAGTGCTTTTTTGGCCAAATTGTGGGGTTTGCAAAGGATTCTGGGTAACAGAACCTGGTGAGAGCTCCACAAGTCACCCCATCGTGGATTCCCCTAGGTGTCTAGTTTAAAAGAAATGCACAGGTTTGGTAGGTTTTCCCAGGTGCCGGCTGAGCTAGAGGCCAAAATCCACAGCTAGGCAATTTGCAAAAAACTTGTTTGTTTTCTTTGGGAAAATGTGGTGTGTCCACGTTGTGTTTTGGGGCACATCCCGTTGCGGGCGCTAGGCCTACCCACACAAGTGAGGTACCATGTTTATCGGGAGACTTGGGGGAACCTGAGTGGAAGGAAATGTATGGCTCCTCTCAGATTCCAGAACCCCTGGTACCAAGGGCCCTGTGGCAAGGGAAGGTCCCCAAGGGCTGCAGCATGTATTATGCCACAATAGGGGACCCCTCACCAAGCACATGCACACTGTCCCTCCAGGTTGTGTGTACTGGTGGTAAGAAAAAGGAAACATCAACATGGCACCCCTCTCAGGGTGCCATGCCCACAAACCACTGCCTATGGCATAGGTAAGACACCCCTCTAGCAGGCCTTACAGCCCTAAGGCAGGGTGGATTATACCACAGGTGAGGTCATAGCTGCATGAGCAATATACCCCTACAGTGTCTAAGTACATTCTTAACATTGTAACTGCAGTGTAACTATATTGAGTTTATGGTCTGGGAGTCTGTCATTATGAACTCCACAGCTTTATAATGGCTTCACTGAATACTGGGAAGTTTCGTATAAACCTCCACAGCACAATAAACCCATACTGATGCCAGTGTGGGATTTATTGAAAAATACACCAACAGGGCATCTCAGAGATGCCCCCTGCATGTTAGCCAAACTGCTAGTGCGGGACTGACCATGTGCCAGCCTGCCACTTTCAGACAAGTTTCTGACCACATGGGGTAAGAGCATTTGTGCTGTCTGTCATCAGAAACAAGGCCTATTCTGGGTAGAGGTGCATCACACCTCCCCACTGCAGGAACTTTAACACCTGGTGGTGGGCCTCAAAGGCTCAAGCCTTGGGTTACAGTGCCCCAGGGTACTCCAGCTAGTGGAGTTGCCTGCCTCCCGGACAAAGCCCCACTTTTGGTGGCAAGTCTGGAGGGGAAAATTAGGGAAAACAGGGAGGAGTGACCACCCCAGCTAGGCCCAGTGTCCAGAGATGAGGTGACCCCCTCCCTGCAAAATCCCCCATCTTGGTTTGGAAGAAAAGAACCAATAGGGTTAGGGTTGTGCCCCCCTCCCCCAAAGGGAGTACACACAAGGGGGTGGTGTAGCCACCCTCAGGGACAGTAGCCATTGGCTACTGCCCTCTGACCCCTGAAACACCCCTAAATCCAGGATTTATGGGCTCTCCTGAACATAAGTCATCAGATTCCTGGCGCCCTGACAAGAAAGAAGGACTGCTAAGCTGAACCCCCAGCAGAGAAGAAGGAAGATGACAACTGACTTGGCTCCAGCCCTACCAGCCTGTCTCCTCCTTCAAAGAACCTGCACAAGAACAGCGACGCATCCAGCGGGACCAGCGATGTCTGCCAAGCTCCAGAGGACTGCCCTGCACTTAAAAGGACCAAGAACTCCTGTGGACAGCAACCAAGGACTCCAGCCCCACTCTGAATGTGTCCTGACCACGCTGCACCAGACGGCAATGGCCTGTGTCCACGGGGCCCAACCAAATAGTGGATCACCAGGTGATTGCATTTAAGTGCCCACCCTGGGTTGATCTCTCCTCCCCTCCATGATGGAGACACCTGCAGAGGTAATCCCGAGGACCCCCCTGACCACGAAAGCTCCAGACGAAGATAGCCGACGCCTAAAAGACCACTGTACCTGCAGCCCCCTGGCCTCGGAGAACCCAACCTCCGGTGCAGCTACGTTCAGCAGGTGGCCCTCCTCCCTGTCCAGCCTGTGGCTTGCCCAAGTCGGCCCCCTGGACCTAGCCTGCAGCATCTGATTGACCCCTGGGTCCCCTCATAGAGAATCATTGGAAACCCAACGCCTTGTTTGCACCCTGCACCTGGCCGTCCCAGTGCCGCTGAGGGTGTGCTCCTCTAAGCCCCCCAGATCTGCCCTCCGAAGTCACAGGTACTTACCAGCAGGCAGGCCTGGATCCGAGTGCCCCCAGTCTCCATAGGAGCCAATGTTAAATTTGCCTCAACTTTGACCTCTGCACCTGGCCAGCCCCATGTTGCTGGTGGAGGGTGTTTGGGGTTAACTTGAACCCCAACCTGTGGACTTCCTAACCCCCAGAGACTGGAACTGTAAGTCAAGAACTTACCTGTGAGTTGTACTAACTTTTCTTCCCCCTACGAACTGTTTCCGAAAATTGCACTGTCATCTTTTAAAACAGATAATTGCCAATATTTTAAAAACTGCATAACTTATCAATTTCAAACAAAGTACTATTGATATATGTGTGAAATACGAATCTATTGAAGTAATAACCTGCAACTTGAATCTTGTGGTTCTAGAAATAAAGAAAATATATTTTTGCTCTATAAAAACCATTGGTCTGGAGTCAAGTTATTGAGTGTGTGCTTCTTCTATTGTCTGTGTGTGTACAACAAATGCTTTGCACTACCCTCTGGTAAGCCTAACTGCTCGACCACACTACCACAAAAGAGAGCATTGCTATTATCTACTTTAGCCTCTGTTAAGCCTCTGGGAAACACCTGGATTCTGTGCACACTATATCTCATTTTGATATAGTATATAAAGAGCCAGCTTCCTTCAATGTTTAAGAATGCATTGAATCTCAAGTTCAATCCAGGACCAATCTGACAGTATGTGACTTCGTCAGTTCCCTGCATTTTCTCTAAGACTTCTTTCACACCATCGCCAGCAAGATTTTTTAAATATTTGATAATTTGTCTGTTAACAGTTTCTTTAAGTGAATCAATGAAATCTTCAAATGTCTCTGTAGACGGACTGTCCCTATCACCAGTATTTTGCCTTTTGGCAGTATTAACAGGTGGTGGTGGTTTCAGGAATGCTGCAGCATTACAGTTCACTTTGGAACATACTGACGTGCTCATTCACTCTGTAGGGTGGTCATGTTTGAGCAAGTCTTTTTTAAAGTCTTTTGAGGTGGAAACCTCAGGATCGTCTATAATATTAATTGGAATGGTGTCTTCTTTCTTAGCTGCCATCTTCAAGTTTCATGAATTCAACTGTTGCCTTCAACTCTTTGCTTTTGGAAGACCTATGAAATTGTTCTGAGCCCCAGTTGGCAGCTTGATGGGCAACTGCTTTGGGTATGGACAGTTCTGTAAGCACAACCTGGAACACTTCTCCTTAAACCATTCCGTTAAATGCTGTGGTTCGAAGAATCTCTTTAGCGAGCTTTGTAAAGTATGTATTTCCTCTGTTCCATCTGGCAATTTGCCTTTTCTAACACCTGATTGAGCTCCGCCTTGCAGAGATTCTGTTCTCAGCATTATCTGAGGATTGATAATTGTTTATAACTGTGCTTTGTAGACCTGGTTGTATCCGCCTTCAGCATTAACGCTCCATGCACTGTATAACTTTATTTTGCATGGCAGCACGTTACCTTTTTCTATGATCTTGTCATAGCTTCTTGACCAAAGATGTGTAAACTTCTTAGTGAAGCTTTCTTTCCATTCACACGCTTCACACCAGCACGATTTGCACTTTGACTCCACATACGTCAACCATCAGCTTGGCACTTCGACAAAGCACATGAGGCATGCACAAGCAGTGTGCTTGAACGGGAAACTCTCCAGAAGACCACATTATTCTTCTGGTTACTTATTCCCTATCTTGTCGCCAGTTGTCATGTTTTTCCCAGCTTGGGTACCTGCCAATGACTATGTCACACACAGAGCCATCAATCACACATCTTTAATCCTCTGTTTGTACCTGTGAACTCAAACTTTCTAAACCCAGTTTTCATTCTATTCTAGCGATTATATCACACTGATACAGAGGCGCTGGTAGTCAGAAAGGTTCTGTTCTAAATCATGCAAGACATAACAGGGGTCATAGAAGCAAAGACATTCACTAGGAGGGAAAATTTGTCATTTAACTGGGAAAGAGACTTGGAGCTTTTATTATTCTTAGAAAAGCTACTGCAGCTTCCAATGTTTCAAATAGCTTCTGTCTTCAGGACTTATCTTTCAAGTGTGGTTTATATGCAGGTGAATGAGATGATTGGGGACAATGTATTTAAAGGTTCTAAATATCTTCAGGGGAGTGTTAGAGGGTAGAAGTAATTGTTTTAGAAAGGTGGGAGTGGGACTAGCTAGTGTGGAAAGTATGGCTGTATTTAGTTCGCCTAGTCATTCGATTGAGCTTGACAGCCATAAAGTTCTTGTTAGCATGAGGCATTCCGTACGTCCTGAGTCCTTGAAAAGACTCTGTAATTCCTTCTGGTAAACCTCCATGAATTAATTACACTCACAAATGTGCAAATTTTCTGGATTTCGTCCAAGTGAAGACAATTTATGGAGAGAAATGTTAAATTGGTTTTCATTTAAAGCAGCTTCAGTGTTTAAAGCAAGGAAGAAACATTGGAATAGCCTTCCAATAATATTTAGCACTTGGGTCTAACTCTTCAGCATACACAAAAGTCTTGTCAGAACCCCTATTCTGGAATGTAAATTACCTTGATGGGTCTTCAGAATGCATCTCCCAGTATATTGAGATTATGTCGCAGGAAGCTGTCTTGACATCACCTGAAATAAGTAGTCCATATTTATCAAATGGTTATGGCTAATTTGTACATATATTATATTACAGCAACTATTGATATATGAATACAAATACATTTTATGTGCAAGAATACAGATCTAACAAAAACTATTTATTGTAGGATATAGTTCTCAAAGAACATTTACAGATATTTCTCAGTTGAAGATTTGCATGCACAGAGCGTATAGGTTAGACAACGAAGCATAAAGTACACAGGGGCTGTGTTGTGTCTCGATATCATACTAGTCAACAATATGCACTCTTTGAAATACTCCTAAATTCACATTTCATTTCCTATTGCAATAGGAGTTGCCTGGCATTTGGTTGAGGCCACATATATGCAGTTGTCTGTCTATCTGAAAGCTCCACTAAATTTGTACATACACTTTCACTAAAACTAGCAACAGTAGAACAAAAGTTGTACAGCGTTCTGAAGAGATGCTTCTAACAATTCAGTGCTTATTTTCCACCTGTCCGCTGATGTACGGTTACATCAGCGTGGGAAGATAGTTCTCTACTTTCCAAAGTAGAGACTACACTGTTACATACAGATTAGGGCTTTCTAGAAATAACTATGTTGTCCCAGTGCTCAGGCCGCCTCAAAATGTCAAAGGTTCCACTTCTCGGCCTAATCATTCAAAAACTCCAACTTCGTTTGATTAAAATCCATTTGATTAAAATCCATTTGATATCTTGGCAAAGCTCCAAAAAGTAGGTGTGTGATTTATTAATTTTTCTTTCATTAAAAAGTACTTTGTCCAGGTTCACTGGGGAATTGGTTCATTTTTGTTGTCCACGGAGTGCTACTGCTGACATGTCTTAGGCGGGCTTTAGGTAGACAGCCACAAAGCTCAGCCCAAAGTAGGACTGCTTGTGTGAAGACTGTCAGTAAAGACTGTGCTCTCTGTCATCATTAAATATAGTTGGCAGAAACGTTAAACAAGGCTGATAGGAACATTTAACTATGAAAGTCTAGTGTGTCTGATGATGGCGGATATTCAGATGGCTTAACCAGTCTTTTCATTTCAAACCATCAAGCGCCTGTGGTCAGAGGAGTTTTCCAGCAGCTATTAATTTCTTTTGGTAAATGCTAGTTAAGCAAGTGTCCTTGCCTCCCCAATTTTGTTTCACTTGCCGTGTTGCAAGATATCATTCAAGTAACTGGTCAAACATTATAGGCTTTTGAACTACCCTGAATGGGAAGCTATTTAATAAAAGTCACCTGAAAATTGAAACAACTTAAGAAGTGGGCTGCTCTTTTCAATTTGTAGCTCACAAGATCGACAACTTAGAGCTTAGAGTGGTTTCTATTTCTTGACCACCGTAACCGAGTGAAATAATTGCTAGCACTTTTCATGGGGTGAGAGTGTGGATGGGAGGGGCTAAAATAATACTGTCACTATTCAACACCTCGTGTCATAAGAAAAAACATTTTAGCATTTGCAAAAGTTACATCCTAGGACTAGCAAATGGATTCCACCAATTTAAGCCCCCCTGCATTTTTCACTTTTTCAGTATCCATTTTAGTACTTTTACGGAGCGTCAGTCCTACTCATAGGAAATTCTGGCCTCCCCACAGAGTAAGGCCCTTTGCCAGTACTTGGCCTTGTTCCTGGGTAAGGAAATGATGGGGAGGAAATCAGCAGGTGCCAATTACCTCTTCACACTGCACCTGGCCTGGCCAGGCCAAAATCCACAGAAACAAAGGAAGGCAGTCTGACCTCTGGAGCCAAACACAGTGGGGGCTCCTCTTTGACGTTTTGGTGGCAAGAGGGTCAAGCACATGTGTCAGTTTGGGGGGGGGGGAGGGGTGGACTGAGGCTCTCTTGGAAGGCCTTTCCCTAGATCACATCAAGCCACTACCTTTGAATGTCTCAGAATGCTGTGCAGAAGGGTTGGGTTTGGGGGTTTAATGACAATTTGGCACTGAAGGATTGAGTAGAGGTGCCTACCTTCTAGAACTTCTCAATCCCACTTAAAAACAAATGCTCAAGGGTATTGGAGGATGGTGGAGAACTCAAAGGACCTGGGAGTGACAATGCTGAGGGACAGCCCCCTGACTCCACTGCAAGGATAGACTTAATGACTTTTGGACTCAGACTGGCACCCAGGCACAAGTTGGGTTTCTCCAGGGCCAGTGGTGCTGATCCCCTTATGCCATCAGAAGGACAGTAGAGAGAAATGGACCTGCTGGTGAGAGGTGCTGGAGGGCTCCTTCTAGAAGTTCTGTGGACTGACATACAGATGGATGCCTCTCTGCTCCTGACACACAGGTGCCCTGCAAAACAGACAAAGCCACGGGGTCTAGAGAGTGCAGCAAGGAGTGTACTCTGCTGGTGGGCTGTGGTGGGGTTGCTGAGGGAGTCCTCGGACAAAGGGAGGTGCCAGAAGTCAGAGGAGGATACCAAGTTCCAGAAACAGAAGTACAATGTAGGGACCACATGCCTGAAAAAATTGCTCCTGGTAGCTAGCGCTAGCTACCAAGAGCAAAATGACAACAAATTTGTGTAAATCTGCCCCACGGTGCTGGGGAAACAAGCCGGAGAAAATGGAGCATGTATCGCACCACTACAGTTTCTAAAAATACTCCCTTGGAAGGATCAATGCAACTTTCATCTTTAATTTTATTAATGGTGAGGGGCTTCCTTTCCAGAGCAGGCCTTGATCCACCGGAACCCCAACCCCTAGGGCCCGATACTAACAAAGCTGTCCCAGGGGATCCCACCTCTCTGAGACAGGAGAATCTGCCATGCTCCTACCGCGGTCTGTCTGGGAGGAGCGTGGTATATACAGCACAGACCCCTTGAAATGAGATACCAGCTCTTGCACAACAGCAGCGTAAGCCAGCTGGGGAGCCAGCTGGACACTGAGAATGGACTCCCTGAGCTGCACCAACAAGATGCAGAACTAAGATCCATGAGCGAGAATGGGCACTCAGTGTTGAAAAAAAAGAAAATGGACAACATGGCATTAGACCAAATTTCTGAAAAATTAAATGGGCAAGTTTGCTTTAAAAAAAAGAGAAAAGCCTAAAGCAAAGCTGCTCATACAAAATGTACTATGTTGGAGAAGGAAATTAGCCTATTTTTCTTCTGTGGTGCTCCAGGAAAGGCACGTCACCACCAATGATTTGAAAGTGTGATTGGAAGGAGCAGCCAAAGCTGCAGCAGTACCTTAGAAGATGTCTCCAAACAGCTTTCCCCAAGTCTCCACGGGGTTATATTTATGTTTCTGTATGACGTTTCTAAGGTTCTCCAAGCTTTGCGTATGGCTCTAGAAAGCTGGGACCCCTTTAGGTTGGTCTTACGACTAGAGTAGCAGCATATTGGAAGTGAAAGAAAGACTCTTGCACACACTGAATGTGGAGCGTTACAGGCTTTAATGAAGGTTATTGAAAGATGGAACTGTCCCTAGTGCTTTTAATGGTATCAAGTTTTGTGTGATCTATTGTTGCCCTCAGTAAATGTGTTGACAGCTGACAAAGCCAATAGTCATGCTTTCTGTTAGAGACACCCCTTTTATTATGTCTGATATATGTTGGGGGTACTGTGGTCATGGGGTATAGGACTCACTAGGGGTGTAACATGTTAGGAAGGTGTCACCAAAGGTATCTCTATCTGCCTATTTGCAAATTAATGCATAGTATTCAGTAGTGTGTGCATAATAAAGTACTTTTCTGTTCTAAAAGAAAAAGCACTAACTAGACAACGATTTATTGAGGGCTGTTTGTTGCATACCAGTAGACTAGGGCACTATCCCACACCATCTCCACTGAGTACATCTTCGACTTCTCTGCTTTGCTAGCCTTGAAAGGATTAAGTGCTACAAAGAGGTGCTTGGTTCCCAGCAAAAGGAAAGCAGCAGACTTATTACTTGTGAAGGACTCATTTCCTTTGCAAATAATAACCCATCTAATGCACTAAGCATGCAGCAGTGAAGCAAATGTTGTATTCTATTACAGTGTTCCAGAAATAATAAGAATTAAATGAAAAACAAAATTTGGTGATGTGAGAACATGTGAGTTTGTCATCTGTTCCATTGCCTTTCCAATATTCCCTGGCTTTGTTGCTGCTGCGGTTATATCAAGAACACAACACATGCTCTTTGAAGCAGCCAGTCACAGTCAGTGGGTTTGGAATCCTGTACAGTCCCACCTCCTTTATAGTTCAGATCAGAAAATGTTTGATTATAATCACCAGACTACCAGGGCTTCCACTTAGGACTAGGCCCCAGTGAAATTTCTAACATAATCATGCATATTTTCTTTACTCACAATTTCCAAAATCATGCCACATGGCTGCTGTTCAAACCACTTGTGTCTTTTGTACTTTTTTGTGAATGGATGTCAAAAGCATTTTGTGCTAAAATGTATCGCTAAGTGCTGGTTTTACATTTCACCCAATTTCACATAATGTTGTCACCATTTTGCGGAATTACATAAAAGCAAATTATGTGAATTTCACATACTGGACAACAGAAAGGGACTAATTAAATGGTTCTCCATTAAAGTCTATAATGATTATTTACAACCACTACCCCTACTCTGACTTGCATTGACTTCTTACTTAATGTCATAATGTTGCAGCTAAATGTGCAATATTTTAGGTGGAAAGGAACTCTAATGCACCACTCCCATCCAACCTTTTCGAGTTTGCTTGCTACAGATCTGTAAATGGGTGCCCTTTAATAAGAACAATATTAGCCCCCTGCAGCTTGACAGTGCTGTCCCTTTAGTAGACCATCACTCCCTTCATAGTTCCAGGTGAACTGATCTGGTAGACAGAGGTGATCATATATGGGATAAAGTACCCTTGCCAAATATTATAAGGACATTGCAAGTCACAGAGAAGTTCCATAACCATAAAGAGGAATGAGGCCAAAAGCCGAGTTCCTTTATAAGTTTATGGCACACTGAGGTGACTTACTACATCCATATAATAAATGGAAACACCATCACCTTTCCCACAAATCACTTAAAACCTTGGTGTGTACCTGCTGGACCTGGCCCATTTTGCAGGGTTATTCCCAAACATTTTGCCTACTCCCTCCTATTTTTCTGACCTGTTTTTGTTGGCTTTAGGATTCTGGGCACTTTACCACTGCTGACCAGTGCTAAAGTGCAAGTGCTCCCTGTCTAAATGGTATTCGTGATTGGTTTATCCATGATTGGCATATAGGAGTTACTTGTGAATCCCTAGTAAAGGGCACAATGTGTGCCCAGGGCCTGCAAGTCAAATAGTACTAGTGGGCCCGCAGCACTGATTGTGCCACCCACACAAGTAGCTCTGTAAACATATCTCAGACCTGCCATTACAGTGTGTGTGTGCAGTTTTAAACTGCTATTTCGACCTGGCAAGTGCACCCACATGCCAGGCCTAATTCTTCCCTTTTATTACATGCAAGTCACAAACATTGGGCATGGTGCAGCGTATTTAAAAGACAGGGCATGTACTGGTGTACTTTACATGTCTTGATAGTGAAATACTGCTAAATTCATTTTTCACTATTGCAAGGCCTATCTCTCCCATAGGGTAAAATGGGGATTGCCTTGAAAAAAAGTTTAAGTCTAATATCTCATTGGGAGCAGATAAAGATATGGATCTCTGATCTCACAATTTACAAAATACATCTTTTGGTGAACTTGGTTTTTGAACTGTGAGTTTGACAATGGCACTTTTAGAAAGTGGCCATTTTCAAACCTAATCATTCGGTTCCTCTGCCTGTCTGCTGAATACACGTCTGGGTCAGGATGACAGTTGGTCTGTTTGTGCATTCACTCTAGACAGTCACACAAAGTGAGCTGAGTTGTGCCCTGTATATCCTGAACTATGGGATACCATCATGGCCAGATTACAGAATAACAGAGTAACAGTCCAGTGTTTGGTGGCCCCAGGTCCATAAGGATACCAACTGGGGTGTGAGTTTCATTTCCTCGCCCAATGTTTCTGCAATCTTGCCACTCACCCAGTTTTGTATATTCTCAGAGTGTCTGTAGTAAAGTGCCCTGGAAATGGCACCCACATAGGCATTAATCTTCTGATGCCCGACCGATCTTGAACAGGTGGGTTCTGATGTAATAAGCTCTGTGCAATATTTTTTAATTGTATCAGGTGGAAGCCCGCCCGGATTGCGACCTCCATAGGGTACCCACATGTCTGACTTCAGTTGTCATCCTCGAAATTGCCCAGATCCCTCTACCATGGCTCCCTCAAGTGGTCTAGTGGAGTAGATCGGATATAGTGCATGATCTGTCAGGGGGGGGGGCCCAACACCCTATATTGCAAAAGGGATTCTTCTTCTATTTCAGCCTGTAGCACCTCACATTTATTGAGAAGAAAACACAACTGTTGGTACCTTTGAAATTGACTCCCTGACATTTCATATTTAATTTGCAGGTCGTCAAATGGGATTACAATGCCGTCCCTCCATACGTCACCCAGTTGTAAGATCCCCAACAAATCCCATTATCAGTCCCCATCTATGTTTCTCAACCTCCAAAAAAGCTCCGAGTCCCACAGGGGGTCCCCAGTGTCACTTTGTCCTGCCACCCTATTGTATTTGTCCCTCTCTTCCAGGGCTATGGCTTGTGTTGGGGTAGGAAGGGAGGCGTCCCCCCTCCTCCATAGATTTGGCAGAGATAGCCTCCAGGAGCCATAGCCTGCCCTCGGTAGGGTTCCTGTTGTCATGAAAAGGACCACTCATTAACCATCAGCAAATGGGAAGCCCAGTAAAAGAGGTGAAGATTTGGGAGGGCAATGCTTCACTCTGTTGGGCCTCTTGTCAGCGTTGACAGAGCTATTCTGGGTATCACTTCATCCCAAAGCAGCACTTTCGTGACTCTGCCCACCCTGTGAAAGAAGGCGTCTGGGACCCGATATGTAGTGTTCTGCAGAATGTGTAGAAATTGGGGCAAGTAGATCTTATAGAGGGCTGCTCGGCCCAGGAGGGAGAGCGGTAGCTTTCTCCACCTCTCTGCGAGAAGCCTCCTAGACTGTCTCCATATTCTCTGCACTGTTGGGGGTCTGCCATGTAAAGAAGGATATCACCTGCGTACAGCGAGATGACATCTTCCCAATCTGGTTCCCATTGATGGCCCCTCATCAATGGGTCCACCCTAATCCATGAGGCTAGGGGTTCAAGGGCCATCGTGAACAGCAAGAGGGATAGTAGGCAGCCCTGTTGGGTGCCCCTGGAAAGTCCGAAGTGCCTCAACAGGGCCCATTCACTCAGACCCTCGCTGTCGAGTCCCTATACAAGAGGCTGATTTAGGATAGGAAATCTGAACCAAATCCCATCTTTCAAAGGATACCATTATGTATAGCCTCTCTATAGAACTGAAGGCCTTCTCTGCATCTAGTGCCAAGAGGACCCCACAGTTCTTACAGGTGCCCTTTGCATGCTAGGCAGCCCATCAGCCTCCTTAAATTATGTCATGTGGCTGTGTAGGGGATAAAGCCAGATTGATCAGGGATGATATGGGAGTAAATTACCTGGGTTACGCGTTTGATATTATTTTACCCAGTATTTTTGTTTCAGTGTTTAGTAAGGAGATCAGCCTGTAGGGGCACAGTCCTCAACTTCCTTTACCTCTTTGTGGATTAAGACAGTTGTTGCTTCTTGGCAGTCAGGTGGAAGAATGTCTGTCTCTCTGGCCGCATTCATGGAGAGCATCGGCTTCACCACTTTCTAGGTGACAGATTTATAGAATTCTATTGGGAGGCCATAGGGGCCAGAGGTTTTCCCATTATTCAGTTGTGAGATTGCCTCTGCCACCTCCTCCTCCTCCTCTGTGATCTTTTCCTCTAGTGTTCCCACCAGATCCAGATACAGGAAGAGGGACCAAAGGTCTCCCACAAAGGCCTCTAGGTTTCCCTGGTCACTGGAGACTCTATTCCAATAGAGCTCTAGCAAATAATTAGCAAATTCCTCTGCGATATCCCGGGGTGTCTCCCTCAATGTCATCTCTCTTGTCTTGATCCCTCTAGTCCAGCGCGGCCCCTCTTCTTTTTTTGCCAACCATACTAGGAGCTTGCTGACCTTATTGCCAGCTTCATAAATTCAACCCTAAGTGGCCCTGAACTGAGCTCCCTGCCTTCTGTTACACTAAGGTGACGTATTCTCATCTGACCTCTTCGAGCTTGTGGGATCTGTCCCTATTTGAGGTATCCACATAATCAGCCTTGAGTTGCAGTAGTTTCTCCTCGAGTTTCCTACACTCCTCATCTCTAGCTCTTCTCAGGCCTACCCTATAAGCAATCAGCTGCCCCCTCCGGACCTACATACGCCTCCCAGAGGAGGGTCGCCGAGTCAACTGAGCCCTTATTTTCCGTGAAGTAGTTGGTAATCATCCTAGTTACCATCGTTTTCGTCTCCCTGTCTGTCAGTTACCATGCATCAAGTTTCCATGTTATCATATGACTTGGGACCCACATGTGAACCCTGGTGATCAGTGGTGAGTGATCCAATATGCTCCGGGAAGAAGGGTTGTGTCAGAGAACCTAGTCATCTGGCATGTGGGCACCAGAAAATAGTCCAGTCTGGACATCGCCCCCAATGATTCGGTTGCATGCGAGTATTGATGTGTGTTCAGGTTTGTCACCCACCACTTGTCAACCATGCCCATAGCATCCACAAGCCTGGCCAGTCTCGAGTCAGTTCTCGCTCTGTCCCCCAATCTAGTCACTCTGTCCATGTCCCCCTGTAGGGTCAAATTGAGGTCCCCACCAATAATGGTCAAGGCGTCTGGGGAAGTCGTCAGCCAGGCCCCCATGCATTCCAAACTAGTAGATTGCAACCCCGGGGGAAGATACCATAATGCAATAATCAGATTCTCCCCATAGCAGCGGCCGTGGACTGCGGCCTAGCAGCCACGTTTGTCCTCCCATGTACGGATGATTTCCAGTGGCAGCAAATATCTAATCAGGATCCCCACCCTCCTAGAGCCTTTTGTGAATCCCACATGTGCCAGTACTTTGTACCTGCTTCTACCCTGAAAACAGTTGTTAACCAGTGTTGTGTAGCCATTTTAGTTATAGCTCCATGCACGTTATTTTAACACACTAGGCCGCCGTGCACTTTAAATTAGATATATTTTATTCAGCTTCGTCTTATTATTGCTACAATAACCATTTTTACTGTCTTGTTTTATTTCCATCTATCTAACTGTTTTTGCCTAGGCCAGCACTCTGTTCTCAAACAAGACATCCTTGATCACTCTGTGCTTCTGCCAAGGCCACAGCACGGTACTTTCCGGTGAACGTGGTAAAAGTTTAGGATCCAACATTCGTAGAAAATACACATCCTTACGTAGGGACACTTTCTCAGAATATCAGCTGTGTTATTATAAAAACACTTTGTTGCACCTCACACGTTAGATGGAGATTCCAGCCAGGGAACCACGACTGTATGCCGATTGCCGAATTCTTCGCTACAGATGCTAATGCAGACCGCAGGCCTTTGCTCAGGTATGGGGGTTGATGTCTTCCCAGGGGAACCGAAAGGGCAGAATTAGAGCTTAACATGCTGTGCTTTATCCTAGCCTAGGTAGGGATTAGTCAATTGAAAACAGTGACAATATGATAGCGTTGTTTTTATGCTTCACTCTTCACGTCACAATTTTAATACTGTCATATTGTGTCGTCCCGGTTATTGCAGCTCACGCTTTGCTATCTAAGATGCAGTCATTTTTATTAAACTCATTATTGAAACATATACTGCTTCCGGTTGTCATTTATGTATGAGACTGAATTGTAAATGAGAGAACCGGGTGAGACCTGAGTGACCACGACTTCCCTGAGAAGCCAAGTATGTCATGCGCTCGGCTGCCCAATCACTATCCTTTGGTGGGGATGAGGCACTGCTAGAGCCAGAGCAAAACCCGGATTGAAGAGACAGGTGGCACCTGCAATGGGTTAGACTTCATCTCCCATACCGTGGGCGATTCTCATGCTCTAAATCCAGTAGTCTCATTAGAATAATGAGAGCCTACTCGACATGGCGCTGCCAATGTTTGGTCAAGCTCTAATTTTTGGGTCCTCCGGAGTATATCTGTCTCATTATATATAATGGCGCCTCAATACCGTATACGGAGACGTCCGTGATACTGAGGATTTCCACCCAAGCTACGTAGGCTATCCTATTTGCAGCTGGAGGTTGTTCAAGCTTGAACTTTAAAAGGAAAATCCTATTTGGCGTGCCTTCTCTGAACTTATTATCTGTCTATAATGGCGAATCCACAGCAGGTACAAATAGCAGTTAATATGCGACAACCTCTAACTACACATTTATTAGCAAATGGCCTAACACCCCAGAGGGGTCCAGTCACATTTGTGGTGGATGCCCATGCAGCTTACAGAACAGAACTTTTTTATTCTTGGGTCACATTTCCAGCAGTTGATTGGAACACAAATACATTTCATCATTGTACATTTGCGAATGCGCCTGGACAATACAGAGCATACACATATTTAGAAATACCTTTCTGTTATCAAGAACATAACAATTGGCCTGATGGCGCCCTACCCCACACAATATTACCAGTAACGTTAGGTCCTCTAAGTAATGATGGTCCTACCTGGCCTTTATTGGCCACTTATACACCACATCCTGAAATTGCAAATTTAGCAGTGGCTGAGGTTCGTCATTTATATACTGAATTAACAGCGAGCTATAGACGATTAGTACAATTCGTAATGCAAACATTAAATACAAACCCAGCACATCCACATGCAGCAACGCCAGGTATAAATCCTGCGACTGTACATTCAATAATGGGTAAAGTACCCGCCAAACGGGAGGAAACTCAGTTTTGGTTGGCACAAAAGATCAATGGGCTGGAGGCAGTATTTCCCCATACGGGACCTCAGGATAAACATAGAATATTAACAATGTGCTTGCCTTTTGGGATGGTCCCTACAGTGGATATCTGTAATACCTGGGGCACGGTATTTGCTGCGCTCTATACAACTGCACACAGTACACCGACACTTGCCAATTTACCCGAGGTGTTGAAGCAGATGAATACGGGGGTGACCCGGCCCTAGATTTGGGGATGCAATTGATGGGTAATTTTTCCACAGTATCTTCAATCATTTTAAGTAACCTTAAAGGGGAAGCGGTCGCACTTGCAGTGCGCATGCGGCTCCGTGACGTTCCGCAACAGGATCAGGAACACAAGCTGCCTAAGATAATTGCAGAGACCTACTCTAGCATTGGTTGAGACAGTTTAGGGGCCAGACCATCTATACCACAATTTCAGGGCAAATCGAATAAAGATTTTCCCAAGCAAGCACCTGAGGGTAATAAGAAACGCTGGGATAAAAAAAATAAAAAAAAACTCCTAAAAAAGAGAGGGGAGAATCTCCGAGTACGGAGACTCCACAGAACAGATATAATCTCAGAAATTGAGATAATATAAAAACTCCTGATAGATATCAATATACTGATACACGCCAATCTCGTTCCTTTCAGGACTCGTTGGAAAAACTAAATGAGAGAGGTGGGCGATCAAAGCGAAGAACAGAGTATGTGAAACTACAACACTCTTCGGAGGTTTCCGTTAAAAAGAAAGAGAACCCCGCCCAACAAAAACCACAATTCAAAAAGAAAAAAGTGGCAGCAGTCACAGTCGGACATGCCACTCAGGAAGAGGGTCCTCTTGAAGAAAAAGAAGTGGGCTCTAGCACTGCTAGACAGCGCGGCAGAGGTCACAATAGTTCGCCGGAGTCTTCTAGAGCATCTGGAGGTGAAAGCAAGTGACGACTTTATACAAGTAGAAACTGCGGACATGCGTGTCTCCACGCCTGATAGGGTGTATAAAGTAACGCTGCAGTTAGGAGACATTGAGCGCATAATAGACGCAATCTTTTGGGATTGTGTAGTAAACATATATGATGTTCTGTTGGCCGAAAAAAGATTGGCCACCTGAATTTGTCCGCACCCCTGTATGGAAAATACATTATTAAGCCTTCCTTCTCGTCCCATGTTCCAGAGGAACTTGCTGAATTCTATGCCATTGATTGGGCTTTGGCACAGGCACCTGCATCATACTGAAATCACGTAGGATGGGATAAAGAGTCCCCTTACCATGTAATCCAATTAAAAACGAACCACAACCTCAGTAACCTATAAAACACAAAGCAAAGGCACCTGTGAGAGAAATACTCACACAATTGGAGTACCAGGGCGTAATTGAATCCTGTGACTCCCCAATGAATAATCATTATTCCCAGTAGCTAAACCAGACCATTCATATAGAATAGTTTTAGACTACAGACACTTAAACAGTCATATATGCACTTATGCTATACAAAACTCACACAGCACAGCACTAATGAACAATATAGTGCGTAAAAAATACAAAACAACACTGCATATTTCCATGGTTTTTTCTGCCAGAATATAGCACCTGAGTGTAGAGACATAACAAATTTCAGTGCACTAGACTCCCAGAAAAAAATCTGTAATTTACCTCAGGGGTATAAGAACATCCCAGGACTGTTCGCAGCTTGTGGGACACCAATTTTACACGAGATAGATCCTGAAGCATTGTCCTATGTAGATGATATCTATCTTACGGATGATGAATTACTACAACATTTAAGACGGGTAGCCCGCATTGTTGTAGGACAGAGGTCTTCAAACTGGGGGGCGGGCCACCCTTGGGGGCTGGCCACCCTTGGGGGGCCTTAAGTGATCCGGGGGAGGGGGGGGGGCGCCAAACTCTGGCCAAAAGAAATATTATACAGATAACATGCCTTTGTTTTAAGCAGAAGCATGTTATTGCAGTTTTAAAAAGCTAACAGTACTTAACTGCAATGTTTGAATAGGTTTAGACATGTTTAAACATTGCCATCTTTCTAAAATAATTGTGAAAATTTCTGAGGGGGGTACAATGATTTTTATTTTTTAACTGGGGGGGCGCGGCATAAAAATGTTTGAAGACCACTGTTGTAGGATTTGCTGAATTTGGCTATAAATTCAACTTTAAAAAAACAAAACTTGCCTTCCTCAGCATCCTGTTTCTGGGATATTGTAGGAGGCTGGCCTGGCTTGTAGTGGGTACCAAGGGGTACTTACACCTTGCACCAGGTATCCCTTATTAGTGTAGAGGGGTGTCTAGCAGCTTAGGCTGATAGAAAAGGTAGCTTAGCAGAGCAGCTTAGGCTGAACTAGGAGACGAGTGAAGCTCCTACAGTACCACTAGTGTCATATGCACAATATCATAAGAAAACACAATACACAGATATACTAAAAATAAAGGTACTTTATTTTTATGACAATATGCCAAAGTATCTCAGTGAGTACCCTCAGTATGAGGATAGCAAATATACACAAGATATATGTACACAATACCAAAATATGCAGTAATAGCAATAGAAAACAGTGAAAACAATGTATAGTCACAATAGAATGTAATGGGGGCACATAGGGATAGGGGCAACACCAACCATATACTCTAGAAGTGGAATGCGAACCACGAATGGACCCCAAACCTATGTGACCTTGTAGAGGGTCGCTGAGACTGTAAGAAAACAGTGAGGGTTAGAAAAATAGCCCACCCCAAGACCCTGAAAAGTGGGTGCAAAGTGCACCTAAGTTCCCCAAAGAGCACAGAAGTCGTGATAGGGGAATTCTGCAAAGAAGACCAACACCAGCAATGCAACAACGATGGATTTCCTGACGAGAGTACCTGTGGAACAAGGGGACCAAGTCCAAAAGTCACAATCAAGTCGGAGTGGGCAGGTGCCCAGGAAATGCCAGCTGTGGGTGCAAAGAAGCTGCCACTGGATGGTAGAAGCTGTGGATTCTGCAAGAACGACAAGGGCTAGAAACTTCCCCTTTGGAGGATGGATGTCCCACGTTGTAAAGAGTCGTGCAGAGGTGTTTCCGTGCAGAAAGACCGCAAACAAGCCTTGCTAGCTGCAAGGGTCACGGTTAGGATTTTGGATGCTGCTGTGGCCCAGGAGGGACCAGGATGTCGCCAATTACGTGAGGGGACAGAGGAGGCACCCAGCAAGACAAGGAGCCCTCTCAGAAACAAGCAGCACCTGCAGAAGTGTCAAAACAGGCACTACGAAGTGGAGTGAACTGGAGCTCCCCCGAAGTCACAAAAGAGGGTCCCACGACTCCGGAGGACAACTCAGGAGGTCGTGCACTGCAGGTTAGAGTGCCGGGGACCCAGGCTTGGCTGTGCACAAAGGAAATCCTGGAAGAGTGTACAGGAGCCGGAGTAGCTGCAAAACACGCGGATCCCAGCAATGCAGTCTAGCGTGGGGAGGCAAGGACTTACCTCCACCAAACTTGGACTGAAGAGTCACTGGACTGTGGGAGTCACTTGGACAGAGTTGCTGAGTTCAAGGGACCTCGCTCGTCGTGCTGAGAGGAGACCCAGAGGACCAGTGATGCAGTTCTTTGGTGCCTGCGGTTGCAGGGGGAAGATTCCGTCGACCCACGGGAGATTTCTTCGGAGCTTCTAGTGCAGAGAGGAGGCAGACTACCCCCACAGCATGCACCACCAGAAAACAGTCGAGAAGGTGGAAGGATCAGCGTTACAAGGTCGCAGTAGTCGTCTTTGCTACTGTGTTGCAGTTTTGCAGGCTTCCAGCGTGGTCAGCAGTTGATTCCTTGGCAGAAGGTGAAGAGAGAGATGCAGAGGAACTCTGATGAGCTCTTGCATTCGCTATCTAAAGAATTCCCCAAAGCAGAGACCCTAAATAGCCAGAAAATGAGGTTTGGCTACTTAGGAGAGAGGATAGGCTAGCAACACCTGAAGGAGCCTATCAGAAGGAGTCTCTGACGTCACCTCTGTTTCCAAGATGGCAGAGGTCTGGAGCACACTGGAGGAGCTCTGGGCACCTCCCAGGGGAGGTGCAGGTCAGGGGAGTGGTCACTCCCCTTTCCTTTGTCCAGTTTAGCGCCAGAGCAGGGCGGGGGGATCCCTGAACCGGTGCAGACTGGCTTATGCAGAGATGGGCACCATCTGTGCCCATCAAAGCATTTCCAGAGGCTGGGGGAGGCTACTCCTCCCCAGCCCTGACACCTTTTTCCAAAGGGAGAGGGTGTAACACCCTCTCTCTGAGGAAGTCCTTTGTTCTGCCTTCCTGGGCCAAGCCTGGCTGGACCCCAGGAGGGCAGAAACCTGTCTGAGGGGTTGGCAGTAGCTGCAGTGAAACCCCAGGAAAGGTAGTTTGGCAGTACCCGGGTCTGTGCTAGAGACTCGGGGGATCATGGAATTGTCTCCCCAATGCCAGAATGGCATTGGGGTGACAATTCCATGATCTTAGACATGTTACATGGCCATGTTCGGAGTTACCATTGTGACGCTATACATATGTCGTGACATATGTATAGTGCACGCGTGTAATGGTGTCCCCGCACTCACAAGGTCCGGGGAATTTGCCCTGAACAATGTGGGGGCACCTTGGCTAGTGCCAGGGTGCCCACACACTAAGTAACTTAGCACCCAACCTTTACCAGGTAAAGGTTAGACATATGGGTGACTTATAAGTTACTTAAGTGCAGTGGTAAATGGCTGTGAAATAACGTGGACGTTATTTCACTCAGGCTGCACTGGCAGGCCTGTGTAAGAATTGTCAGATCTCCCTATGGGTGGCACAAGCAATGCTGCAGCCCATAGGGATCTCCTGGAACCCCAATACCCTGGGTACCTCAGTACCATATACTAGGGAATTATAAGGGTGTTCCAGTATGCCAATGTAAATTGGTGAAACTGGTCACTAGCCTGTTAGTGACAATTTGGAAAGAAATGAGAGAGCATAACCACTGAGGTTCTGGATAGCAGAGCCTCAGTGAGACAGTTAGTCATAACACAGGTAACACATACAGGGCACACTTATGAGCACTGGGGCCCTGGCTGGCAGGGTCCCAGTGACACATACAACTAAAACAACATATATACAGTGAAATATGGGGGTAACATGCCAGGCAAGATGGTACTTTCCT
Source organism: Pleurodeles waltl (assembly GCF_031143425.1). NCBI lineage: Eukaryota > Metazoa > Chordata > Amphibia > Caudata > Salamandridae > Pleurodeles > Pleurodeles waltl. Next base: position 834,767,244 of record NC_090442.1, on the reverse strand, counting down.
ACAGATATGAGCTGTCAAGTGAAGGAAAGAGCCTAGCGCCACAATTCTTAGAGAAATGCGCACAGTTAAACCACCAAATATGATTAAAAAACTCCAATCTCTATTGGGTTTCCTAAATTTTGGCAGAATTTACAATCCAGATTATGCTACATGCATAAAACCTTTATATGATCTGATACATCTCACTTTTTCAGGTAAATTCTGGACAATTGAACATACACGCATTCTTCGAGATTTGCAAACAGACATGCTTACAGCACAATACTTACACACGAGGGACAACAAAACACATTTGGTCACCAGAGTAATAGCTGGTGCCATTGGTTTCACCTATGTGACATTTAATTAAGGTGAGACAGTCCCGATTTTATACAAATCACACTTATATTCAGCGGCAGAACAACCCTTTGCTCCCACTGAGAAAATACTCACTGCTGTACAGATGGCTGTCATTAAAGAACAACCTCTTGCCCAAGGAAAACACATTATTGTTGTTTCTCCAATCCCAGCCCTAGAGGCTGTTACAAAAGCCAGCGTTCCAAACGCAAAAGCATTACATCCACGTTGGATACAATGGGCTACGTCTTTGACAGCCACTGATGTAGACTATATTTTTGACCCAAAGTTACAAACTCAAGAATTTTTACATTACGAAATAGAGTACCCAGTTCCAGCAAATACATTGCCTATTGAACAATTTCATAGAGTTATGTACACTGATGGCTCAGCACAACCTGCAATTGGCACAAAACACCAATATTCTGCTGCTTGCGCAGTCGTAAGTGGCTACATGGAGGGTGATAAATTTTGTCCTCTACATACCTATATGCAAACCCTGGGGGATTGCACAGCACAGTTGGCAGAACTAAAGGCTCTGCTGATGGCACTGGAGCACACAGATCCTGCACAGCCTACGCTGATTGTTTGTGATTCATATTATTGTGTCCAGTCCTTTAATGAATACCTGCATTATTGGCACCAGAATGGGTTCATAGATTCCAAAGGCAACACTATTAAACACAGACTTCTGTGGGGGAAAGTAGCAGATCTGAAAGAGACGCTACCAAATGTCCATGTTGCACATACACTTAGATACCAGCGCGTGGGGATACCCGTTGCTGGAAATACATTGGCTGATGAAGCCGCAAAGTCAGCAGTGGCTGCTGTAGCTGCAGTGACTTGTTTGAGTTCAAAACCGGACGCAGACATATCGGCTGCTGTGAGGGCTACTGGTGATGGTACGCCCTATCCTAAAGGATTTCCAAACAAATATTCCTACCGAATGGGAGGTATGCTGAATGCTGAGGTTAAGATACCAGGCGTAGAGGTACGAGACATTCCCAATAGAGATATAAGATCACAGTTGATTAAAGCAGCGCATGAGGGGGTGGCATCTGCCCATGCTGGTGTGGCGGCTACAATTTAGATCTTGCAGACCCGTTATTGGTGGCCAGGTGTCTATAAAGAGACTAAGCAGTATGTCCTTTGTTGGGACATCTGTCAACAAATTAAAGTTCCCACTGTCAAATGCACGCCGCAGACACCCCTCCTGATTTCAAACGAACCATTACAATGTGTGTACTTGGACCACTGCGGTCCCCTAACACCGGACAGTGCATACAAGTATAGTCGCTGTTGATTCATGCTCCAGATTTTTATGGGTGTGGCCACAACGCTCGGCTGATGCTCGGACTGTTATTAAAGATTTGCGAGTCTTTATCGGTACATATGTGGTTGCGGCTTTCCATTAGGACCAGGGCCCTGCTTTCGCCTCAAGGGCATTCAGGGACGTCATGGCCTCGTTGGGGGTCCAGCTCCAGTACTCATCTCCATTTCATCCAGAGGGAAATGGTGTCGTGGAGTGATTAAACCGTGATTTAAAGCAATCCTTAACAGCCAGACTCTTAAGTACGGGTTGTAGTTGGCTTAACCACCTACATGGAGTTCAGAGAGCACTTAATAATCTGCCTAGAAGGGCCCTGGGGGGGGGTCGTACTTCATATGAGTGCCTGGATTCCCAAAGTTGGAGGATCTTGTACGTGAGAAAGTCGCTGTGAAAAAGGAATTTGGTCCTTATCGAGCACCAGTCCCAGTATTAGGGATGTACCGTACCAGAACTTTAATTCTACCACCATTGGCGGGTGCCAAAGAAAATCGTTTTCTCTCCATCGACAATGTCAAATTGCACCATGTGGCCGATCCTGCACAGCCTACCAAGAGGAACATCCAGTAGTTCCCGAATCCCTCTCACTACTGGTCAAGAAGTTCCTCTACAAGTTGTTTATACCAACACTGACAGCTCTCCCAGCTTGGGGAGGGTGGAAGATGATCTTGCATTGGTTCCACTAACATCACACAATTTAGAAATGGTTGACCGAGTTGACTCAACTCCAACACAGACGGATGGTGCTATCTATAGTGTGCCACCACAGGAAACACCAACTCCACCACTGACCACGGCTCCACCATTTGCACAAACTGCTTCTGGATATTTTGCCGACTTCAATGATGACTTCTCAGACTCATTCGCCTCTTCACAGCTGATTTGTCAATAGCACGTAAGCTAAAAAACTGGCTTAAAGAAACGCATTTTGTTTTTCCATGGAACTATCTATGGCTCTCTTTGACTGTCCTAGTCTTTCTATTTTGGATTGGTTTTGTCCTTACCTTTTTCTTATTAATACATGGTCATTTTCTTCCTGAAAAATCAACAGTTGAATTGGTGGAGGAGGTCTTAAAACCACCTTTTTCATCACATAAGGTCCGAAGAGACTTATCATTTGTGAACATTTCCACAGTACCAATTCCTGATGGGATTGTTTGGGACAAAGTAATATTTGATATATATGATCCCACGGAAGTAATTCAAATACCATATGTGTTCAAATTATCAATGAATGATATTGTAATACCGGGCATTGTTTCTGATGATTGGGATGTGAAAACAGTTGATTCTATAATGATTGAATTGCAGTATTATATTGTCTTTGAAAATGAAGATGTTTATCAATCAAAAGAGAATTATGGCGATATGTTTTGCTATAATTATTATGGGCACCATTTAATACATAGAGCGAGCAGCCCCAAAACTGTTTTTAATTATACACAATGGGAAAATTGTCTGACTCCACCACAGGGGAGTTCCAAAACATTCTGAAAAGTTTACATATTTTTCTGGACACAATGTAAAAAATGCTGAGTCATATTATTTTAAAGTACCACCTACTAAGGAAACGAAACCGTACAACAAACAAGTTGTTTAGGCTTGGCTAAAATGAAGGAATTAAACATGCCTGCCCCTGCAAAGTTTTATAAATGGCAAAAATATACAACTTCAACTGACGATCAGCTCAACGAATGGGTCCAGAATGGTACATTTAATATTTCATGTCCTTGCTGGTGGTTATTGTGGCCAACAGACACCAATGGGTGTCATCAACGTTTCATCAACTCCTCGGGGGGGTTTTAGAACTAGTAGGCCGGACCATCGCTATATATTATCCAAACATGTGGGTATAGTGACGACATAGTGTAGGAAAATTGTGCCAGCAATGGTTAAAATCATCCTCACTAGATGCGGTTAGAGAACACCTCAGTCTCCTGTCTAATAACACTGACTTACAGGACTTCCTGTTAGGCCCCAGAAAACATCGTAGGAAGCGTTTCTTATCTGAAGTATATAATGAATTTTGAAAGCTTTCCCAACAAGAAGAAGCTGCCCGGTTAAGGCAAATTGACCAGGAAAATCTAAAAAAAAAAAAAAAAAAAAAAAAAAAAAAAAAAAAAAAGCATTAGCTGTTGTGGATAATGGGATTAATACCTTGTCCGACCGTATATATACACTTTAAATAATATTGTCTCTTCTGCTATAGACACTATACAAACAGATATGTCTTCTATACACAATGGACAGAGTCAGCTAAGGTCCATTATACATTATGCAGTTGGGTTGGACACTTCAAACATTGAAGGCGGGTCGCGTTCCGTGGCAGCATATCAGTGAGAGGTAGATATTTTCTTCCTTTAATTTAACGCGATAACAACAACTGATGGCTAAGAAGGAAGCAACTTATGTCATGCTTAACATTGAGAAATTAGAAAAGTTGCCTTTTACTGTGGCTGAAATACCATCTGCTGAGTGGCCAATACATGGGGTCATTAATCTGCCTATTTCAACACTTCGAGCCACCTCCTGTTTAAAACACATTCAGTTAGGCAGATATGAAAAGCTGGGAGATAGTTACATCCATGAGGTGTGGGAGCTTCCCTTCTCGTACAAATTCTTCAGAGGCATGAAAGAAGTCTTTCTTAGCGGTAGTGAATGCGAGACTTCAGTCAGCCAATCGATGGCTTGTAAACAGCTGTCCTTGCATGGGGCGTGTAACACCTCTGCTGCAAACTTGGCTTGTTATCTGAAGGGAGTTCCAGTCCCTTTGATTAGACCTATGTTCCAGGAGCTTTCAAATGACAGCTACGTCCTCCTCAATGGTGAAGACTGTTGTGGCATGGAGGCCGGAATACTTTACGTTGTTTCGGTGTCTAAGGTCGTTACATGCTGCGGGAACGTACTTTTCTCCCCCACTAAAATTAAAGAGGTAGCTGACATTTGGCCTCACATTGCTACTTCAAATGTGAATTTTTACAAGTTGAGCAGACTCAAGGATCTACTGTTTAAAAAGCATGTAGTCCTTACATCTGCGCGCGAGACCTACGCACTTCAGGTGGCAAGGTCGTCGGCAGAGATACAGTCCCTATTAAAACAAACTTTCCAAGATACTTTGGTGAGCTCGTGGGATGAATATTTAATGCGTCCAGTACAACTGGAATCACACATTTTTTCAAAGCTGTTGGTTCTGGTTTCATTCACACCTTCTCCTCCGTATTCGGTTTGATACCATCAGCAATCCACTCAATTTTCTCTAGTATTTTCAGGGGATTTCTGATAACTTTGGCTTTACTAGCTGACATCTTGCTGTTGCTGGTTTTTATGCGCAATGGCTGTCCTGCCGCAACGAGGAGGAATGAAGGCGCTCCCATCAGCGCAGCTGTGTCGTGAACACATGATGCAGTATTTTGGAGTAACACTCCTAGAGCAATTGGAGTGTGGCTGGTCTTTGTCATTCAGACCGGTCTTGCATTGTGTGCAGCCCATGTTTAGGTGCCTCTGGTGCTCTTTTAAACATGCACTAGAAGTCTGTCTTTCGTTGCAGCGCTTGCCTTCAGTGGACGCTGATCCGTTGATGTTCTCGCTGAGGGTTCATTACCAGACATGCGCATTGAGGTTGCATTTGCTATGAGAAGCTACTTGAGTTACCCTTCTTGGAGAATGTAGCTCACGACTCATCACTGGGCACACCACAGAATGCCACCTTGGCTGAGGCTACGGAACACAACTGCTCCTTGATCCTTCTTGAAAACGAACAACATCGGCCGAAGTGGAAGATCTCCTATTCTCCATGACTCGGGAATCAATTGGAACTTTTACAAAATTGACTTGCCCTTTGAATGAGGTCTCATGCCACGTGCTCATGTTTTAAATTGTCACGTTGGACTTGTCATCATTGACATTGCTTGTTATATATATTAGGATGAGCTTTCTAGCAATAAATAGAGATATCTTTGGCTTTGAACCAGTTTTAACTGACAAGGGGCGGGTGTTGTGTAGCCATTTTAGTTATAGCTCCATGCATGTTATTTTAACACACTAGGCCGCTGTGCACTTTAGCCTAGATATATTTTATTCAGCTTTGTCTTATTATTGTTCCAATAACCATTTTTACGGTCTTGTTTTATTTCCATCTATTTAACTGTTTTTGCCTAGGCCAGCACTCTGTTTTCAAACAAGGCATTCTTGATCACTCTGTGCTTCTTCAAAGTCTACAGCACAGAACATTGCCGGTGAACGTGGTAGAAGTTTAGTCTCTAACATTTGTAGAAAGTACACATCCTTACGTAGGGACACTTTCTCAGAATATCAGCTGTGTTTTTATAAAAACACTTCCTTGTCCCTCACAGGTTAGAGGGAGATTCCAGCCAGGGAACCACAACTGTATGCTGATTGCCGAATGCTTTACTACAGATGTTAACGCAGACTGCAGGCCTTCGCTCAGGTATGGGGGTTGATGTCTTCCCAGGGGAACCCGAAGGGCAGAATTAGAGCTTTACATATCTATCCTAGCCTAGGTAGGGATTAGTCCATCGAAAATAGTGACAGTATGATAGCGTTGTTTTTATGCTTCACTCTTACGTCACAATTTTATTACTGTCATGTTGTGTTGTCCTGGTTAGTGCAGCTCACGCTTTGCTATCTAAGACGCAGTTGTTTTGTTAAACTCATTATTGAAACACATACTGCTTCTGGTTGTCATTTATATATGAGACTGAGTTGTAAATAAGAGAACCGGATGAGACCCTAGTGACCACGACTTCCCTGAGACGCCAAGTATGTCATGCGCTCGGCTGCCCAATCATCACTATCCTTTGGTGGGGATGAGGCACTGCTAGTTAGCCAGAGCAAAACCCGGATTGGAGCGACAGGTGTCACCTGCAGTGGGTTAGACTTAGGGGGTTATTCCAACTTTGGAGGAAGTGGTAATCCGTCCCAAAAGTGACGGATAAACCACCAGCCGTATTACGGGTCCATTATATCCTATGGAACTCGTAATACGGCTGGTGGTAAATCCGTCACATTTGGGACGGATTACCACCTCCTCCAAAATTGGAATAACCCCCTTAGTCTCCCACAACGTGGGAGATTCGGCTGCTCAAAAACCAGTAGTCTCATTAGAATAATGAGAGCCTATGCGACACCAGGAAGTGGGTTTCTTATAACAGTATTATGTCCAGGTCTATAGGAGGTATTTTCTCACCACCCCTCTTTTGAGTTTGTCCTCTAGGCCATTCACATTCCATGAGAGAAGCTTCAGGGTCAGGCCTCTATTGAAAGCTTTGTTCCTCTTACCCTCCATTGGCCATTAGTTTATCTGTCCGTACTTGCCCTACTGCATCCTTGAGAATCTGCCCATGTCTTTGTTGAACAATATCCCCAACCCCGAATGCTACCCTCCCAATCACCTCATGCCATGGGCCCGAAACTACTCACCACACCAATGAGATGCCTGTTGCCCCACTGACATGAACACAAAACGAGCCATGTGAAACATTATGTATCTATTACAGGCACTCAGGTGAGCATTAATGCGTGAGGGCGTGGCCCTCCTCGTTACTCAACTCCTTCCACAACAGGCTGTTTAGGATTTAAGTTATCCCTGTCCATTTAATTCCTCTCCGTTTATCCAATCGTCGCTGGTGCCCCCCAACCCCCGTCCAAAACTGTGATCGGATTCACCATCACCCCTTCTCAGACACCTCGCCCGGTAGGGATTTGAGGAAGAGTCCTCTTGGTTCTCTGAGGTTTGTGTTAGTTCCATCCATCTAGTGCTCACTGGTACTGTGCATTGCACCTCTGTCACTACCTTTGTCCGCTCTGTCTCTGTGCCCTCGTAGAAGCTGCCCTCATCCGTCAGCAGGCCTCCTGATCTGTGTTCTGTTCAGCTCTTTTGAATCGAAGTCTCTTCCTCCGGTGGTTGGTTGCATGCTTTGCTCTCCAGCCATGTCCTTGCCTCTCCAGCAGAGGTGAAGAAGTGGGTTCAGTCTCGGTCCACCACTCGAAGCTTGGCTGGAAACACGAGTGCATATTTCAGGCCAGGTGTCCTCAGGTGCTATTTCACTGCTCTGTAGGTTTCTCGCTGGGACTGAACCGTCTGGGTATATTTCACTGCTCCCTCATTCACTTGCCAGGAGCCAAGGACTTGAGCCCGCTAGAGTACGTCGTCCCTGTCCTGGCAGTTTAGAGGAGGGACTACCACTGATCAGTGGGGTGCTCCTGGTTTTGGCAGACCCCTCCCCCGGTTCTCAGTGAGCTCTTTTGATCATACAGGGCTTGGAGGCCGTACCTCCCGGGACCTCTTGTAGGAGCCATGTTTCCATGTAAAGTTCCATACTGGGCCCTTATTTGGGGAGACCCACTACTCGGAATTTGTTGCAGTGGGTGCGGCCTTTTGCATCTTCAGCTCTGTCGCAGAGCCACCCCATTTCATACTTCAGGGCTTGCAGTTCTTTGCGGTCTGTGACCATGAGGTGCATCAGTTGTACCACATTCTCGTTATCCCCCACCCTCTCCCACAGCTTGCAGTGGTCTGCTCTCAGCAGGCCCAGATCCATGGCTACTGCATTGATCTTGTTCTCCAGCCCCGATTTGGCTTCCTCTATGGCTGCTAGCATGACAGCTGTGTGAGCCTCCAGCCCCTCATCGGTCACATGTCGGGTTGGCAGCATCCCAGTCTTTGGGTCAAACTGTGCAGATGGCTGCGAGCTGGGTCACAGTTGTTTGCTGCGCACCATCGTACCGTCGGTTGTCCCCACACTGGTTGGGAAAAACCGAGGGGAGCCGCTTTGCAACAAGGGCTACTGTCGACCCTGGGCATCGCAGGCCGGGCACCACCCTGGCCCACCTGCACCTCAGCTAATTCCTCAGGCCGGCTGAGGGGGCACACCCAGGCTGCAGTGCCAACCAGGCCCTCCCCAATTAACCTTGAAGCCACCTACCGTCGGTAGAAATGCCCCCATAGTAAGATGGGCTCCTCTGCATCCTGTCCACTTGGTGCTCAGGGATGGCCCAGACTGGAAGGGGGTAGTGCCGGGAACCAGACCTCATATTCTGTATTGTTGGCACCCACCTGCAGGCCACCCAGTCTCAGGATTGCCTGGCTGCGATGTGGATGGTTCTTCCACGGTGCCCACCCCTCCCCTCAGGGCTGTCGATCAGCACCCTTCATTCCGTGGGGCTGGCAAGTCCTCCACCCTCCCTTGCAGCTGTGTACAAGCATGTTCCAGGCAGTTGCAAGGCTATATCAACCCCTAGATGTAAGGCCTGGCTACCAGTGAGTGCCTCCGGCAAGGAGCATTGTCCTGCTTTAGGATGGTGGGGAGATGTCAAATGAGGGGGCCCAACTATGGCCTCCCAGAGCCTCAGCTCGCCCTCCGGGGACCACTAAGCTAGTTCAGCCGGGCACCCAGAGGAACAATCCTCTGTGGCTGTCTTGTGCTTCCCCTTCCTCCCTCACGGCCGTTGGCGGGACAATGAGGCCGAGGGGAGGTATGGCCCCTGCTGGGCCACCAATCGGAATGAGGCAGCAACCCCCCACCAGTGCACACTTTTGCGGGTCCCCAGGCTCTGGGATTGCTGGCTGCTGCAGCATGGGAGGCTACTCCTCCCCCCTGCTCACGGCCACCAATGTACCCCATGGGCCATGGGCCGTTCTCCATGGGACCCGCCACACAGCTCATGGTGTGGGTCAGCCTCAAACTGGCCCGTGTGTGCCTTCAGGGGTCCCCTGCTGGTTCCGTCGGCCCAGTCCTGCCTCTGATTCAGTCTATGTAAGGCTCGATCATTGCCGCCAGGAGGGTCTGGTACGCAGAGCTTCACAGACTTGAATCTGGCCCCATCTTTGGCTGGCCACGCCCGTCGTGGTGTAATATTAACCACATCAAACACCAGTTAGATATTTGTGTCAAACAGCTATTAGAAATAGTTCAATAGAAGTCAGTTTGAAAAATAAATAAAAGCTGCAGTAGTTCAGAACGTGTAGAAACATGCAGAAACATTCTAGCTTTTTCAAACTATATAAGGCAGTGGTTCCCAACCTGTGGGCCAGGGACCCCTGGGGTTCTGCAAAGCCTCCTCAGGGGGTCCACGACTGCTCAGAAAATTAGATTAGGTCCTCAGCTTTCAGTGATGACTCCGTGGGGGTCCCCGGATTCCAATAACGAGTCAGTCGGGTCCCCAGGTTCCAGTAATGGTAAAGTGGGGGTCCAAAGTAGTCAAAAGGTTGGGAACCACTGATCTAAGGAGTGCAAAAAATAAATATGTTCTCTCTGCTGTTTCCAACTGCCCTAAAACTCTTATTCTGAAACTCCTCTGGGAGTACCTTGCTAATGGTGCCTTAAAAGATCACGCACACAATATCTTAGTAAACAATATTGTTTTAAAAAATATTGTGACAAAAATATAATTTACCATAACATTGTGATCCTAACTCAAAAATATTGGTGGGAAAAATCATTGCCAGTAATATCATCCCAAAATATTGATTTTATAACATAAATGGAGATTAAAGTAATAAATGTTAAATATTTAAGCATACAATTTTAATAAAGTATATTAAATATATTCCACGAATATTTTGTTTATATATATATATATATACACACACACACGTAACTCACATATGCTTATAGATATATATCTCAACATATTTCTTGTTACACTGTTTATATCTGTTATCACATTTGCTTATATTTTTAAATTTATTAATATGAAAATATATATCTATACTAATTTAACATTACTTAAATTCATATAATGTAAAATATTTTAAATGTTAGACTATATATCATACATAAACAAAAAAACAAGAAATGTTAAACATGTAATAATATTGAGAAAAAACATTCACAAAAAATATTATAAACATTGAAAACATTTTGAAAAAAAAACAAATAATGTTAAATATTTAAAAAATGTATATTATAAACAGTAGGGAAACTGTTAGACTTTGGAAGGGTAAAATTCAGGATTCCCACTCCAGTCTGTGCAACAGTAGAAACAGCATTGGATTTTGGAAGGGTGATATTTACTATTCCCACTCCAAACAGCACCAGAGTAAGGAAAGTGTTGAATTTCAGAGGGTGAAATATACTATTCACACTCCAGTCAGTGCAACAGTAGGGAAAGTGTTGAATTTTGGATGGGGTGAAATTTACTATTTCCTCTCCAGTCAGAACAACAGTAGCGAACGTGTTGGATTTGAGAGGGGGGAGATTTACTATTCCCACTCCAAAAAGCACACCAGTAGGGAAAGTGTCAAATTGCACAGAGGTTATCTTTTACAATACCTACTGCAGTCTAATGAAGAGTAAGCAAAGTATTTCACATCAATTATTACATATATAAGTAACACCATCAATGTAAAAAATGTGAAACTCTTAATACAAAAATATTGAATTGATGTATATATATATATATATATATATATATATAAAATAGAACTCTATTCAATGTACATAAATAGTACTTACAAAAACAGTTATCAATTAAAAAATAATGGTTCAATTAACTTCCTACCCTCTACCCTACAAACCTAGCAGCCTGCACCTAAAATATAATTAAAAAATATGTATTCCCTAATTTACATATTTAAAATCAATTAAATTAACAATTGTTAATAACTATTTCTTAATAAACTTCCTAGCCTAGCGCCCTACAAACCTAGCAGCCTGTAACAAATTATATAATTAAATTGCAAATAAATTAATTGTAACCTAATAATTAAATAATTTCACACCCTAAACCTCTACAAATCTAGCATTTGGCAACTAAACAATTCGTACAATAAATCAGCGTTCCATATTTTACATTATAAAATACTATTATTGAATTATTAAGTATTACTGCCCACCCTAAACCCCTACAACCCTAGCAGACCACCACTAAAGTATAAATAAAATAAAAATTCCATTAATTACATAATTAAAATAAATTAAATAAATAATAATAATTACTATATATATAATATAAAATGCAAAGCAGATGCCCAACAGGAGCATAGGTGACTTCACTGCGCATCTGCTTTGCATTTTATATGTCTCATATATGCATCCTGAAGAGGCGTACCAACATTGGAGATATCAGGCTTTGTTTAGACTTCATCACTGTGGTGACATGTCTACTAGAGGAATTAAATTCATGAAATGCAGTAGGTAAGGCAGGGCCCCACCAGTATCAAACACCATGTGGAACCTCAGTTCACAGGATACTTCAGCATAATTGAGAATGAACAGGAGCTTTTGAGAGCAGGTTTACAGATGGAAGAGTGCAGCTGCTTCACTAGAGCATGTGAGTTGTTATAGTTCAGTAAGTGTCTGCAGTCCTGTGGCACAGCTGTAAGCTACCTCCCCCTTACTTGCCATCATGCACCAGCTCAGGACTGCTGAGCAGGGGCCCAGTCAATGGTATAGGGGCAATAGTACTGTCATAAACTACTCGTTGTCTATGTCTGTGGCCCACTGGAAATGCGGCGAGGTCTTGATTCCTATAGGTTCTGCAAGTAGGGGCAACCCTTTCTGGTAGCCACGGTGCTGCTGATGGAGGAAACGCTAAAAGCAGTCCGTGCCCTCCAGAAGGAGTCCCAGAGGGGAAAAAAAACAAAAAGGGAAAAACCCTCTAAGCAGGAAATCCTAGAACAAAAACATAAGTTAAAAGTAAATCTGAACAAAAGAGAAAATGGCATTGAAAAAAGCTGGAACAGGCTTAGAAAAAATATAACTGATCTAGAAGAAACAGGAGCGAAGATCACCACCCAAAGGAAGTGTTGCAGCGCAAAGAGAACAGGAATCACACACCTTATATACCCAAAAAAACAGGAAGTGACCAACAGGAAGTAAAAGACACCATATTGTTTTGGGAATATAGCATAGAAACCTATAGAAAAGTCACCATGTTTAAAAAGGTTCCAAAGGCATGCAGGGAGAAGGAAGGCATGCTGGGAAGGAGAAAGGATCATGGCAACTAAAGAAGCTATAAATACAGGGAGAAACAAAGAAAGAAGAAAGAAAGAAAGAAAAAGGAAGCATAAGGTAAGTGAGGGGGTGTGTGTGTGTATGGCGAGTGGCAAGAACTAGGTAAGTGAGGGGGTGTGTGTGTATGGCGAGAGGCAAGAACTAGCGGGGTGCACCACGCCCGTAACTTGTCGAGACCCCATGCCCAATTTGGGTCTTTGATTAAATTATGCAATGGCAGGGGCAAGGCACGTCCTGCCGCCGCAGATCGCGGCCGCGCCCAGAGCCGAATGCTCGGCTCGCGGCGCGACAAGTACATGAAGTCACCTCCCACGTTTCTAAAGGATCTTTTGCGGATTGTAACTCTACATCAAGTGTTTGATTTGCAGCATGTTTTTTTGTTTTTTATTTACTTTTTTGACTTTTTTGATATTTTTGTATTTTAAAATGTTTATGAAATTATGACTTGAATTTACCTCACCTATTACTTTATTGATAGTATATATGTAGTTGCGAGTTAATAATCAAAATTCTCAAACGCATTTAGCTTATATTTAAACATTGGGGCCTTGATTATTATTGTCCACGGTTAATTATATCTTTAAATCATAAATTACAAACCTTGAGATTGGAGGTGTTATTAGTCTAGATTTTTTGGAAAATATATGCAGCTTTACTATATTGAAGATTTTTTCCATGTTTTGTATTTAATTGAGAGCTCTAATTTTGGTATGGATTCTCAAGGGGTGACTTTGATCCCTATTTATTGGCTTTGTTGTGATTGTTACTATCAATTTTCTTTTCTACATTTACTGCACTTTTTGTCACATTAATATGGTGGTTGTTTATTACTGTTGCTTTTCTTAGCATTTCCTTGTTTTTGGCTTATTTTAGTTTTTATATAATACACAATCCTCAGTGCCGTAGCGGGCAAATTACGAGATACCCGTGCATTCCACTGTTAAACATATTGGATGAGTCTGTTTTTGTTGTTCGTGACTTTAGACCTGATCGGCGAACCCGGAAGTGTATTTAACTTCCGGGTTCGTGTGCGCGCGGTCAGCTTATTTGCTTGGCGTCCGAACACGGTGACGCCGGTCTCTCTAATACTTATTTGATGTGGATATAATCCTGAATATCCGGGTAAGTTAGTAGGACTGATTTAGGACTTTGTGGTGACATTAATTTTGCGTAATTTTTTGATTATGTTAAGTTGATACACGGCTTGAGAAGTGCTTTAACTAATGGTTTTTCTTATAAATAAATTGTTGTTGTTGATCTATGACCGCGTCAGGTTCTATTTGGGATACTGATTAGGTTTATTATGGTATGTAATGACTATCAGTTATTTAGCTATTTCCAATCATTAGCTATCTGATGCGAGTGTGTTCTTTTCTTTCTTTGACTTTAGATCTGGATTTCCTATTTTGATATTAGTTACGTCTGAAGCACGTATACATTTGGATAACTTTTATTACCGCTTGATACTGAATTGTTGTGGATATATAAGGTATTTTAACTAAGTTTGTATGTTTGGTCCCTTTATGCAGTTCGAGTTGCATGTGGTTCTTTTCTTGGGTTTTTCTTGGCTTTTACTGGTTGTGGTGTGTCACTTATATTTTTTGAGCATGCTGTGTGTTTGTGTATGCCTATTCATATTAGGTGTTTCATTAATGGTTTCAGTTATTAGGTGTTAATTTGATATTAACTTTCCTCTCACTTAGTTTAGTTGGTAGTACATTAAAACTTCCTTATTGGGCTTTTTACACATTTAATTTAAACTTGTTGTTTGAGCATGTTGGTCTTAACTCGTACATTATGTTTATGATTTCTAGCCCTGAAGAAGTCATAGGGGATTTAATATTTCCCAAGACGAAACACGTGTTGGCTGGAATTGCAATTGTCTTTGGATCTATGACTATTTGATGTGAAGACACGTTCCGAATAAAATTTTTTGACTCATCAGATGACTTCAGAACCTGTTTGGTGTAACATGGACTGATATATGCAATTGTTTTCCATAAGATTTGCATATTTATTTTTAGATTTCTACAAGAGGGGAACATCATTGTGTATTAACTCTACATCAAGTGGCTTATGGTAAGTTTTATTCAGGCTCCAGAGAGTCCAACGTCATTAAATAAAGGTTAGGGCTTGTGATCCATTGTAAGTTGTGATGCTTTTGGGTAGTATGGTGATCCCACTCTGCCACAGCAGGTGGAGCATATCCTTACTAGGAATTATTAATACACATTTTTTAAGAGAAATTCATTTATTGTGCAACCTATTTGGCTACGCAATGAAAACCCGAATGCAGAAGTAAAATTAAAGGGCCAACATTACACATAAGTAATACCCTGCTACCTTAGCAGTTGTCAGAATGTTACACAAGTTACTAATACTCTGCAAGAATACGCGGTGGTCACATTAGAACATGTAAGTACTCAGGATTCTGCAACATAAGCAGTAGTCAGGAATTACAGTAAGAATTCTATGCACTTGTCATGATTACATCTGGCAAGTCATGAAAAACATATATCCATAATGCCCATTGCAGGGACATTGGGAAATCATAGGTTACGCAAAAAGAGTACCTGTTTTTGAGATAAGGGCACTCCTAGTGCCTGGAAAGAGGAGAATGGGGGGCCCACCGGCGCTCCTGTGTGCTCACAGGGGCCACGTGCTGCTCCTGGGGAGAGGGGCGGTCAGCGCCCTCTGCAGTGCTTGAAACGGGCCCCTCCAGGGACCCGTGATCCTTGTGGGCCCCCCTGTGGCCTCTAATGGCCCTCTCCGAAGAGGTGATCGGGTGAAAGGGAACTCCCTTTCTGCCCTTTGTCCTCCGGAGTAGTTGGCAGCCGCCCTCGATGCGGCTGCCAGGAATGTAGGAGGAAGCAGGGGCCTCCAGTGAGGCTTCCCTCCTGCTTCCCCACGCGGCCGCCCTGTGCGCGAGCCGCGTTCCAGCCCGACCTGGGCTGTTACGTGTGGCAGGCACCGAGGATAGGGCCTGCAAGTGCCCCGGGGGCGTGTCAAGGAGCACGCTCGCTCCTCTTTTCTTTCCTTTGGGTTCCCTGGGGGCACGGGATGGAACGGGGCACGCTCCAGAAGCAAAATTATCCCCGGGCTGCGGCGGTGAACTCGGGTCAAATGTAGAGCGATTCACCAAGGGGCACAATTGTGATCCCGGGCTGCGGTGGTGATCTTGCTGGCACAAGAGAGTGCTCAAAGCAGTGCAAGGGCAGCAACGCAGCACTCCGTGTGCTGAAGAAAGTTTGACAGGTCAGGGGCCGCAGCACCCTGCTTCTGGAGACAACAAGTGAAGAAGGGGGGGCGCAGAGCTGGAGAACTCGGCAGCAGGTCAGCACAACAAGGGGTTACCAGCAGTGGCAGTTCCTCCTTGTGACCATGTAGGTCACAGGTCAGCACAGCAGTAGCAGTCCAAGGTGGTCCTGGTGAGTCCTTTCAACAGCGTCCTGTCCAGCCCGAGGTAAGGTTCCTGGAGTCCCCAGAATGTCCAAAAGATGTCTAAATTGTGGGGAAAAATTCCCCTGTACTTATACTAGGTTTACAGTGTGTTTTATAATGGCTAGGAGAGGGGGTTCCAACCAGTTACAACTGGTTCTGGGAGTGCCCTTTCTCTCCTCCAGCACAGGTTCCAAACGACCCTATTGTGTGAGGCCAGGGCACAGCCTTTACAAATGCAGGTGTACCCCGCCTCTCCCTTCTCTCAGCCCAGGAAGGCTTTACAATATGTAGATGCACCTCTGTGACACCTCCACCCTCCCTGTGTTCAGGCTGTCTGAGAAGTATGCACAAAGCCCCAACTGTCAGTCTGCCCAGACGTGGATTGGAGGCAAGCTGAAAAACACCAAAGTCATAAGCACAGATAAATGCGCACTTTCTAGAAGTGGCATTTCTGTGATAGTAATAAAAAAATACACCAACACCAGTAAGCAGCATTTCTCACCACTATCACAACCATACCAAACATGCCTATGCTACCCCTCATAAATCAGACAATACCCCTTACACATAAGGCAGGGCATTTCCAATGCAATCCTATGAGGAAGCAGCACTCACAGCAGTGAGACACCAAGTTAGGCTGTTTGTCACTACCAGGACAGGCCACGCAACATGGCACATGTCCTGCCTTCTACAAACATGGCACCCTGCCCAAAGGGCTAGCTAGGGCGTACCTTAGGGGTGACTTACATGTAGTAAAAGGGGAGTTCTAGGCCTGGCAAGTAAATTTAGATGCCAGGTCCCTGTGGCAGGAAACTGCGCACGCAGGCTCTGCGCTAGAAGGCCTTCGATAGGTTGGACAGGTTACTTCAGTGGGTGGTGCAAGCAGCGCTGCAGGCCCACTAGTAGCATTTAATTTACAGGCCCTTGGTATAGGGATACCAATTTACAAGTGACTTATAGGTAAATTAAATATGCCAAGTAAGTATAATCCAATCATACCAATTTTGTAAGGGAGAGCACATGCACTTTAGCACTGGTTAGCAGTGAAAAAGTGCTCAGAGTCAAAACGTCAGCCAACAAAGGTCAGAAAAATGAGGAGGCAAAAAGCAAAAAGTCTGGGGAATGACCCTGTAAAAGGGCCAGGTCCAACACTACTTCAGACATTGTTGACCTAGAAATTACAAATTGTTAGTTACTTTCCCATTTAAACTTCATGTTACAGTAAAGCAGAACATAATAAACTGTTAATAGATGTAAGTGAATACGCTGGACAACTACATTTCTTCAATATCAACCTGTAGCTTTTGGTGCACGTTATAAAAATCATTATCATTTCCAAGGAAGACATTCTTTATTAACATAAGGATTGTTATAAAATCATAATCAATGGTTACATTCAATTAAATGTAGTTATACCACACATTTCTTTTCTACAGTTAATGCACTTCAATATGGATTTCAAGTGATCAACTTTCACAGTTAGTTCAACATTAATTCACATGTATTGTTTTCTGTTTGGTCACCTATAAATCAACATTGTGATGTCAAAGGTAGCAGCCATTTCTCCGCTGCACCACAGCCAAGCAGTGTAGTTTGTGAACTTTAGATGAGTACCACTTATGTCAACTGTGAGCATGATATAACTGTACAAATGTTCCCCTTTTCCTGCATTTCTGGTTGAGAGTGCCAATGTGAACTCCATGGGCTTTCACAGGCACGTGCTCAGCCCCCCATGGAGGAACTTTTCCCCATCATTGTTCTACCAGCTTGCGTTCCTGATTGGAAGGGATGTAATGAGGCCGCTTGTCTAATACCAAATCTAGAGATGGAAGGATGATCATAAATGGCAGTCCAAGTCTTATCGAGGACCCAGGGTCCTGCCTTAGTTTTATCTTTCAAATTTTTGTTTGAGGGCCCGAAATTGAAGATGGATAAAGGATTTATGTTGTTCAGCCCTTGTTTTATGAAAACGTATCATTCCAAGGTGTAAAACCACACATAAGGCAATAATTCATGCAATACTTCATTAATAACCCTATTTCAAGCCTCGTTGACATTTTACCAATGCACATTATGTCCTCCATGTCCTACGGACGAGTCCGATTTTTGAAGGCTGCCACTCTGATTTGTTCATGGGACAACAAGACTGGCAAGTTCGAAAGAAGGCATTGCTACATTTGTGTAAAAAAAAAAAAAATGATGAATAAAGTAATGCAGGTATTCTGATCAAAACAGATGGCGCAATACAAAAAAATCTTAAGTACTACATTTCTTGAAGGCTGCAAAAATGTTATGCATGAATTTACTGAAGTTATAATAAATCAGTTGTAGGACGAACTGGTTCCTGGGCCTCAGGGCACACAAGTGTTGCAGAGCACTATTTGTATCAATTGGGACGTTTTACCTTTGAAGTGCAGTGGCCTGACCTACTGTCCAACCCAAAACTGAGACACCAGTGTGGTCTATTTTTATTTGAAGAGCTGGTGTGAGGTTTGAGACTCAGATCTCGGCACAACAAATAATAGTAGGTAATAATTCATGTCTTACCAGTGCTTGATTTTTTTAATAATAGAACATACTTTATTCTACTGACAGTTCAATTTTGTAGGACCGATTTAACTGCATTTTCGAAAACATGTAGTACTACTCCTGTACTACAAATGCTATTACAAACGCATGGCCGGAGACTCTTTGCTTCTGCCTATCCTATCATTATTGTGCAGAGATCTATATACATGCATTTCAGTATTAAATGTGGGAGGGCAAGGGGGAGGGGCTGGACAATGGGGAGTGGTTAATCCAAAATGGGAGGGTTTAAGGAAAATTAATGAAGGTTTAGTAAGGTTCGTGCTAATATGAACACACATAGACACACACTATAGAGTAATACAACTGCCATTAACAAACTACACATCTAAAGTTACTACAAATCTAAAGGTGTCAAAAAACATGTAAAGGTACTCTAGTCCAACTGTGGAGTAAGTAAAACAAAATACTACACTTGTTCATTCACAGGTAACGTAATATAGTCCCATAGGAAACAATTGAGGCAGGAAAACAAAATAACCCTCCATAGGGACTAATGTCACAATAATTAAAGTATTCTCTATTTTAAAATATGTATATATATATATTTTAATGTTAGAAAATGATATGCACCAATTATTTTAAAATGTAATAAACAATTTAATTTGAGTGTAATGTGTGTAATTATTTTTTATATAAAATCAAAAGCAATTTAAATTAAACACTAACATATAAAAATGTTAGTGAGGGTGGAATATCTAATTATGGTTTAAACATTATTTATACATTAAATTAATATATTTAAATGAATTAAATATTTAACACACATTTAATTTGATGGGTTAATGAGGAGGAGATGTGGTCAAACGGCCATTGCTGGCAACTTTGGAACTGGGAAACCAGGTTTGTCCTAGCAACAGGTCAACAAATGTTGATTCTGAGCAACTCACTTAGGTTCTCATTACGAGTCTGGCGGTCCGAAACCCAAACCGCTAGACCCATAGAGAGGAGACTGCCGCAAAGCTGGCGGTCTCCCCCCGGCCCTATTACTAGGGTTCCACTGGGCTGACCGGCAGAAACCTCAGAAATCTGAGGTTCCTGCCAGTCAGTCCAGTGCAAACCGTGCAGTGGCATTGGCCTCGGCTCCAATGCAGTTGCACAGAGGGTGCTCCCAGCACCTTCAGAATACACACTGTCTGCTGCAGCAGACAGTGGACATTCCGAGGATGCAGGGGGGCCCCTGTACTGCCCACAACATATTTACCTTTGTGAATAGGCCCTTATGTATTCAATATCACAGATAAGGTATCCACAATATTTAATCAGAAGTCTGAGGCTTGATCTAGTGGTGTGTTCCCAAAGCTTTTACAGGACCCCTGCTTCTGTTTAATAGGCCCACTCCATATTCACTCTCTTGGCTCTTACCTGAGCTACCAGTCGTATAATCTGGTCCAGACAATTTTTAATTCTTGTGAGTCATGAACAGCCACCCACAGTAACACACCTGTATAAGGTAAGTAAGCTCTTAAGTGCTTATTCAAAATATTCAGATTTAGTCCCAGCTCCTACTTTCGCTTCTGAATCTCACATTTTGTTATTGCCCTTGGTGCTCACTCTGAGCATTCCCACTTCTCAGCTGGCTCCACTTCTTCCTTCAGGTGCATGTATGCAGGTCACGGTTCCCTTTTTGTAGCGGCTTAGGGTGTGCGGATGCTTTAGACAGAGTGGCTGGTGCAGTGGTGTCACTAAAATGTTGGTCACAGTCGCTTTGTTCTGTACCTCTTCAGCGAGGTTGCTCAAACCAAGCACAAACCAATCCCCACTCCCACAGGGCTGACAGAACACCTACCCTGTCTCAGGGATAACATTTATGCGGGGAGTAGCAGTTACAGCAGGAACACACACACACCCTGATCTGCGGACAAGCAGGTACAAAGAGTTAAGAGCAGAGACCTAAAGTTGGTCTCACTTGTTGATAGCTTTTTGGTAGCATTGCCCTTTGTAACATGGAACTGAGGCCACACACTCTGGAACTGTGTAGTCTGAGAGGTTTGAATGCACAATTTCTCCTACACAAATTGCCAACTTGCCCATGTCAGAATTACCTTCAACCACTCATAGTTTTTATTTTCAGGCCAATGAATTCTACTATTTTTATACTTGTACTTACAGTGGGAAAAACTAATCTACAAGTCTTACCAAGCAGCCTGCTGTTCGCTACAAAAATCACGACTGGTACAAAGTGACACAGATCACCTGTGGCAACGTGGCAGCTTAAAACACTATTAATGCCATTAGGTGCCTCTCTATTCCCACAATCATATTTTATCCTCTAACTCAACTCTGTTCATCTCCCACTAAACTGATCTTTTTAATGTCTCTCAAAACCGTGAGTATCCAAATGCATAGACACAAGTATGTGTTCTTCCTTTTTGAAAAAGGTTGAGGAATATTCTCTAAACATGGCATATTATTGCCCTTAGACTCTACTTGTTTCCAACCAAAATCTTTGAAAAATGTATTAATTTATAGTCGTCATCCTGTCCAGTGAAGAATAATGTATTGGACTCCGATCGCTTGTGTTTTGGGCGACTTAGAGCACGGAAACCACTCCGTTAGCTGTGACTGATAACTTCCTGTCACTTTTGATTCGGGCCACTCTGGTGTCCTCATCCTTCTTGGCAGCTATTGACATTGTATGACATGCCATCTTGATGAAATGGGTGCAGAAGATTGGACTAAATTCAAAGGCCCTCAAGTTGTTTCAGTACTTATCAGGAAGATCCCAGTCTACACACCTAAATACACTATAGAAGAAATAAGATGCAACCTAGATGCAGGACTATTTTTTAAAAATGAACGAGGATAAGCCGGAGGTCATCCTTTCCAGCAAAGCCGACTCCATCTGGAGGCCAAGTAATCTTGGCCCGCCCCTACTCAAATAAACGTACTTCATAGATGATAATACTATATCTACGAAAGAAAAGTTCACCGCTGTACATGGGACCTATATGAGACCTTGCGTCTACTTTGCAGAATTTTTAACTGGCCACCGGTACAGTGTTGCAAAGTCATCGTCCAGGCACTTATTACTAATGGCTTTGATTATTGAAATGTAATTTGTGTAGGCATGGTGAATAACTTGTTCTCACATCTGCAAATCATTCCAAAGGCTGCAGGCTGCATGGTCTGCAATTCTCCTACCAGAACTTCCTCTTCTTTCTTTCTAAAGGTAATTAAGCGGTCCACAAGACAGCAAACACGTGATTTTTAAACTTCTTTGCCATATTCATAGGGCCCTTTATTCATTGAAATACTTGCATTTTTTCCAGTCACGTATCCTTTTAGGCACACTCAAGGACTCTCAGATGAGCCAGTCTGTCCCTCATCCTAGTGCAGTGCATTCATTAGGCCAGAACGGGAGGCCGTTCCTTTGCCTACCTTTCTGCCCATCAATATAATGGTCTTCCTTTGAATTTGTGTCACAAATCTAGTCTGCTGACATTCACAAAACTTCTTAAAACTTGGCGTTTCTAATGGTGGTGTGTTTGATTGAATCCTTGCCATCATGAAATTCTTGATGCAAAACATGACTTGGGGCACCAGGATATCCCTTTGGGGAGTGGGCACAATATAAATCATTGTAACATAACATGCCATAAAGCGTCTCATTCGCCACCTGAACAGGAGCATATTCAAGTTAAGCAATTCATTAGCTAATTAAGGCCGTCCAGGGTCTAGCAAAGTTGATAGAACACGGATCAAAGTTAACTTCGATGCTGGCAATGATGGAGCAGCAGGTTTGCCTGCAGACAGATATTTATTAATATTTTAACAGTTTATGATGCTCAGGGTAGAAGCTGGTTGACCAAGAGGACGGCAAGTCCACCAGAGTAACAGCTGCAACCTGGGCATCATGTAAAGGTGCGTTGATTGAGGATATTTTCAATGCAGCTACCTGGGCTTCCTCCCCCACAACACTGTGGGAGTCATTACGACCCTGGAGGTCTTAAGACCTCCACGGTCGTGGTGGCGGTCGGACCGCTGCAAATGTGGTGCTCTGACCACCACATTATGATCATGGCAGTAGCGCCACGGTCAGACCACCACGGTCAGAAGCGACTGGAGGTGCTGGCGGTCCTAATCTGCCAGGGCAGCGCTGCATGCAGCACTCCCCTGGGGATTACGAGTCACCTCTCTGCCGGCGGTTACATGGCAGTAGCACCGCCATATAAATGCTGACAGAGACGGGGTGCAGGGTGCCCCGGGGGGGGGGGGCCATCGCGATGTTGACTGTCTGCTTTGCACAGTGAACTTTGCAATGGGTGCTGGTGCACCCTACGCACTACAGCATTGCTGATGGCTCTATTATGTGCTGGTTTTCAATGTTGTAGGCCGTTTCCCACCAGGTCAGCGGGCGGAAACACTATTTCCGCCCGCTCATCCAGCAGGAAATTCTTCATGGGGTCTGCGGGAAGACGGCCACACTGGCGGCAACCTGCCCGTCGGGACTTCCGCGGATGGCCTTTTCCGTCCACCGAAGTCATAATGACCCCCTGTATGTTACATTTGGGGAGGAAAGGTTTTGTCTTTTGCTCGCTCTGTACTAAGTTCAGAAATGACTGTAGCAAGGAAGATCTGGGCTCAGAGCAAAGAAGGGAAGATTACTGGTAAGCACCTGGGTCATTTACATAGTCTTGCAGTTTTAGGCCTAGTCAACACACACCGGTCAACATGTCATGAGTAGGTATCACTTTCACCCAACCCAGTCTTTTTGCGACTAGTACTTTCGCTGTTAACCTTAAATACAGGAATGCTCTTGATTAGTGGTGCCATACATAACATGAGAGCACTTAGCAGCTTTAGCAATATAATATAATTGTATCAGTATGTGCTACGTTCTTGTATACATCCTCTTTTCAGCATAGTATGCTCAGTAGAAACAAATCACAATTCTCATAATGACAAATATTATTTAATTAAAGCCAAGCACTAGAATATGGAGGACTTATAATAGTACATCATCAAAAGGTAGAGCAAACTAGAAAAATGAAATTTACCATTACAAATCAATCGATCGTCAAACGAGAACCACAGCAATAAAGCCAATGGAAGGTATCTGAGAAAGTAATAAAAATATCATGATAAAACAAAACGGGCCTACAAGTCCGATGAGAACATTCAAAAATGTACAGCAGATAAAAGATTCATAAGAATGTCAGCTGACCATATTGTATTTTGTTTCTTCAGTCAATACTATACAAAGACGTTACTTATTGAGTAGAACATCTAATGGGAAACGGCAAACTACAAGCCCCAGCATGCACAATGCGGATAGCCGAAAATGAGATAGGTTTTTCGATTACTCAACATATGTGGTGGCCAGTTAACGCGCGAGCTATGGGAACAACGTAAACCATGCTGCTATAATTGTGAACGCGGAACTGTGGCTAATTTTAGGACTAAAACGAAAAAGAACAAGGGGCTACAGTGAAACAGAATCATGCGATAGGAGGCGTTTCCCAGCGCTGGAAAACTCAAACAGGTTACAAATGTCACCGTGCAGTTACACCCTCTACTCTTCGCGTAGAAGAGACGCTATTATCTTTTGGCTCCCACCCTTAAAATAGAGTTTTATATTTTAATACAGCCCATAATTACCTGTCCACAGTGAGAGGACACCAGGCCATGTTCTGTCAGAAATCGAGGGATGACGTGGTTTGTGTCTGAGGGGCGGGAGATGCTTCCTTTCTTAACAATTACTTGTTAACCTTTCAGCAAAAGAAAGGCAAGGTAACCTTGAGGTGTGTAAAACGATGAAAATGTACTTCTGGCTAAAACTAAGTTTATGGCAACACTTTCCACCCACCTTCTCCCAAAGAGGAAGTGCTCTAGGCGCTTTACAAAATGGTTTATTTCGTCGCCGTGTTGCACGGGGGCGCCAATCACACCACTCTGATTGCACCTGTGCCTGCTCGCCGCTGCGTGCACCACGCACTCTGTGATTGGTCGCTGGCTGTTCTTCTCCAAGCAAGAGGCACAGACTAACCTGCAATCGGGGAATTTGCATGACAATTACTTTTATTAAATATGAAAGTTTTTTAATGTAAAGTTACCAGAATACTTCATGTCACCAAATACAAAGAACTCCAAATCCTGGGCTTTTATATAACAACGTAATGCACTCTATTGATTTACTGTTACTTCACTTCAGTAGATATTTGTAAAAGAATAACCAGTTCCGCAGCAATGTGTTCTTCGCGACATTTCCTTCTGGTACCATACTTTAAGGTGTCAGCTCTGTTAGCAAGAAAACCTGTACGTTTATTTCTAGGCAAAGTCATCATTTGAATAAATCAGCATGGCGGACTGACATATTTAGTTATTATTTTCAATTGACTTTTCATCTGCTTGACTTTAGACTTTGTGACAGGCTGCGTTTTATTTTTCATAAGGTTGTCACGTTGGGCATGCCCGTGGAAAATAAACCATCGAGTTGCAGCTTTTTCTTCGCTGACTGAAATTTGTAGTTTCAGATTAGTGCGTAAGCATGACTACAAGGACCACAATGCCTTGAGTAAACCAGTCTGGGATGAGCTGCTCATGCATGCAATTGGGAAACTTTATAGTTGACCAGTACCGCCAGTTCAAGTTCAAAGCGGATATTCCTTTTAAGAGACAACTAGAGAGGCCCGTCCACAGCAATGGTTACAGCTCAGTAACAACCAGATTTATTAGCGCTAACATTTTAGGTCTGGCGTGGGAGCTGTTTTAGGTATCTCATAAGCCTAACATTCATTTCATAATTTTTTTAAAGGTTTTATTTTTAACCATCAATCATTCATAATACATCTTAGAGTTGTAGTAAGTATGGACTTGTGGGTTCAGGTCGCATATTACACAGCACAGTCATCAAAGTACCCATTACAGTTATGGTGTACATTGCAGTAGTTCCCAACTTTTTGACTTCTGTAACCACTTCTTTATCATTACTTGAACCCGGGGACCCCCACTGAGTCATTATTGGAAGCCGGGGACCCCCACTGAGTCATTATTGGAAGCCGGGGACCCAGCTTAAACATTGTCGATGATTTGGGACACAAACAATACACAGAAAATACAGTAACAAACATTCATCAAACACATACTCAAATGGTAACACATTTTATTTAATTTGCAAACAAATATACGTAACAAAATAAACATTTCATTTTAATAGCAAGGTTGGAGCTTTTCTAAATTCAACATCGCCCATAGTATATTATGTTTGATGCACCTGCAACTGCTCCCACAAATCAATCTGAGGACACTAATTACATTTTTAGCCTCCAATTTCCTTGACATTTACAGGATGTTTTAAAATCTTCAATTGTACATTTAGCCACTTTATCTATATACGCTTTATTAATCTGTTAATATTTTTTAATTTCTTAATCAGTCTTGGACCCCCTGAGGAGGCTTCATGGACCCCCAGGGGTCCCCCGACCACAGGCTCGGTACCTGGTGTACAACATTTATATTTGCCCTTTGCGTTTCTCTGCCATCACAGTGACTTTCATACTTATCCCCATATATGAGTATTGGAAGGCCCCTGCGGGTGAACCATTTATTTGAAACTAGTCAATTCCACTTAGCTCTGCATATTTTCCTGATAATGAACCAAAATAGTTTTGGCCTAGATTTCAGTGGTTGCATAGCACCAAACGTTTCATCCTTAGTGTTGCATATGGCTATACTCTTGAGAAACCTGGACACTATTTGCTTTGGGCCTCCCAACCAATATATTGCAATTTCTCTCTTGATCAGTAATAGTAATGATGCCGTCAACCTTCGTCTCGCCTTTGGTATCTTTTCAACATATCCCCAACAGAGCCACACCTGGCAATCGCTCCACTGCCATGCTCACGACTGGTGTCACAATTTGAATTGTCTCCCACTGAATGTTGCAATTCTAGGGCATGATCATGCCAGGTGTACAAAGTAAGCTTGTGCAGGGTGACGTCTTGATGGATCCATGTATGAGCGCGTAGAATCCTAAATCTATCTTGAAATCTCTGCAGCTATTGGGGTACCCAGAAGGGATCCTATGAAATAAGCAAAGAAATAAAAACAGCAACTCATAACCTCAACTTTTTGTACTAATCAACGCTTTGTTTCTCAGGAGTCAATAATAAGAGTTGTACTTAATTTATAAAGGTTTTATTAATCATTAGTTCTTAGATCGTTTTCTTTATTAATCACTTGAAAATGACAGAACATTGCGTAAAGGGTGTCTCGTAAATCTAATCCCTATTCTATATTTCTAAGTCATAAAGGTACATTGTAGTTGAGTAACTCCTAAGGAGTTTTCTTGTAAAAGAGTACTCAAGGATCAGAAATAAAAAAATATCGGAGTCAGAGAGTATCAGGCAGGGTAACAAAACTGAATAAGGCTGTGTAATATAAAACAGCAAAAAGGAACAAGGATCTGAGAGTCTGTCTAGCCAGTAAAGTTATCAGAACTCATAAAGAGAAAGTATCATTCTCTGTAAAAATAGAGTGAGAAAATCTGAGAAGTCAGTCAGTGGGTGCAAGTGATTGAGCCATAGCGTTCGTTCCCTGGGACACTTTTATATGAAATACAATGATACACAAAATTAGCTATTCATTCAGACAAAGTATTGGATCAGCCAATCAGGAAACAAGAACATTGTGAGACAGAAACAGTTTCTGTCTCAATAGCAAGTTTAAACAGAGTTCCAAAAGCAAGATACATTTTTTAGACGTTTTAGTATACAATGAAACATCACCCAATTTTCTCAGCTGCTTAGAAAGAAAGTACATTTGTGTAAGAGTTCAGCGTGATCGCATTGTCATATTCTTTCATACACATCTTCACACTAGAAGGCTATTCATAAGGAAACGAGTTTAAGATTAGTTTATCAAGTTTTGAGATTCCAAATCAGGCCAGGCAGTAAATAATGAATAAAAAACATAGCTTTCAGTTTAAGCATAGGATGTTAAGGCCATGCAAAAGCCAGGATAGAAACATTTCTACTGAGCTAAAGCGGTTTGGAATTTCTTAACATTAGCAAATCTAGCAAGTCAAGCAAGTACAGGTCATTGACAATACATGGTTAGAATGTAGCATTTGGGTAGGTCTACAATTAACTTGAACAGGTTATTAATTAAATGGAATTTATTTTTTATTGAAATCTGTAGCAACTTTATGTCATTGATTGGGCGTGCAGTAGGTCTAATGCAAAAAATTAAAATGTATTAGTTCGTGTCTTCTATTTCAGAGATATGGTTTTAATTGCTCCCAGCAGAAGCCCCATTTGTGTATGTCCCATCGGTCTCCCAAATCTTTCTCCCACAATAGCTTTACCAGTGTATACAACAAGTGCAGGAAAATGCCCTATTGTTTGTGGCCTTTCACCACACTTTTTGCTAGATTTTATTGCTGGTTTGTGGACTCTGCCAATAGGGACACTGCTATCCAGTGCCCAAAACATTTTGAATTGGTATACACCCAATGTAAATTTTTTTAAACAAACTTTATTGCATTTTCGATCACATACAGCATATTGAAACATCATCGCATGTATCAGCTCGGACATTGTGTCACAACATTGTCTTGTTCTTTCTTTACTATGACAAGTTATCTTATATCCTCATTGTTGGTTATATACTACTGTATTGATAGGAGAGCAGTACGCTCCCTTGCTCCCCTCCCAGTTCCCCAACTGTAACCAAAACAAGAAACTGGCTGTGTCTTTTTATCTAACCTCCCTGTTCTAGGAAAGGTTAGTCTGCTGGTGTTATTTCTATTCTCTGTATTAATTTCCTACTTTATGTAGGTTGAGTGTGAGATGGGGTTCAGTGCTGCTCGGCCTAATTTCTGTAGGAGTTTTCTCGCATGGATGTGGTATATGCCCTATGTTCAGTGGAATAGATCATGCACTATAAAGGTTTCAAGTAGTAAGTCCCAGCCCATTGAGATGGGGTTCTCACAAATCCCGCAATATTCCTCCCGTTTGATTGCTGTACTTTCTGCTAGGCCCCACTTTTGTACTTAATCCCCTTATTCTTCTATTCGAGGTCGCAGTGCAGATTTCCACCTTGTAGTGAGTTGCCCCTTCGCTAGTAACAGTGCTAAGTTTATGAACTTTTCCTCTACTTTGGATCCCCGTGGTCGCGTGGATATGCCTAAGAGACAGTGTTCTATTTTGTCCCTGTTTGTCAGGCCTGTTAGGATCTCCAAGTATGTGTATAATGCCAGTCCAATAGGTCGATCTACTGGAGCAGGCCCACAGCATGTGGAGTAGATCCGCCCCTTCTTCGTGACAATGATGGCAGATTGTTTTGGCTGCAGGGTATATCTTGTTGATGTGGTCGGGTGTGAGATACACCCTATGGATAACCAAAATTGGGATGCATTTAAATCTGGAATTACAGGACACTTTACTAGGGTATTCAAAAAACTTTCTCCCATTCTTTATCAGTGAATGTTCTGGCCGTGTCAGCCTCCCATTTGGTTTTAACTGAGGGCTCTGGGCCAGAGAAATCTTGAGATGCGTCTTGAGGCCTCTGTAATAGCCACCTTACTAGATGCCTACCTTCACCCATCGAAAGCAGTGCTTGTACTAGCTCATGTGTTTCGGATTCCTGGCCATTGGGTGTCCATTGTGTTTGCATAACTACACTGGCATGAGTGAGAAAGAGAGTATCTAGAAGGTTGTATGTATTTATAAATCCTTCATGTGTTATTAGGGTCCCTTCTGCAAAGAGACTTCCAACTGTTGTGACTCCTTCTTGTTCCCATATTTCTAGTCTGTGTTTTGTTAATGCACCTTGCTGCATTGGGGAGACCGTATAAGGAAATGTTGGAGGCATATGGAGCTTGGACTCCGGTGTATTTCTTCGTTAACTGCCAGTACTTTAGCGCCATATGTAATAGCAGCGGGTGTGAGGATAAGAGGAGAGCATCTGAGCAGAGGAGACGATGAAGGCGGCCTTGGTCTATGTGTGGTCTGGTATAGTCGATTTCAAATAAATGATGGCCAGCCAACCAATAGGAAAGCCATTGTAATTGTGCTACACAGCAGTAGGCCTTAAAATCTGGCACTCCCAAGCTCCATTGATCCGTGGGTAGTTGTAGTTTTGCTAAGCTGACCCTGTGTCAGTTTTGACCCCATCAGTGTTCTCTTAGGAGAGTATTCACATAATGGAATGTTGTCATAAGTGTTAAGATGGGGATATTCACAAAGTAATAGAGTAGCTGAGGTAGCGTTACCATTTTGTCCGACGCTACCTTGCTGGATGTCGATAGTGGCAAGGTAGACCAGAATGCTGTTTGTGATTTCAGTGTGCTGTAATTATGCATGTTAAGTTACCATCTAACAGGTCTACATTGGTCCGATATACCTAGATCCCAAGGTATCGGAAGGTATTTGGGGCAAATTGGAGTTCTGCATCACCAAAGCCTATTGATGCTGCTGCAGCAGTGTCTGCAAACGGACATACCGGGGACTTGGTGGGATTAATGCAGAGACCCAAGAGATCACAGAAGAGATAAAAGCGTTGTGCTAAGTCTGTGTGGTCTTTATGGAGATTCCTGAGACATAGTAACATATCATCTGCATTGAGGGAGATGATGTGATCCACCCACCCCATGGGTATACCCTTGTGTGCTAACTCTCGCTGGAGTATTTGTGCAATGGGCTTCATAGCCAGTGAAAACAGGAGTGGCAATAAAGGGCAGCCTTGTCATGTGCCATGCCCTATTGGGTGTGCCAGAGACACATAGGGACCTGTGCATGCCCTAGCTGTGGGGGTCACATACAGCAGTTTGACCCAGTCAATGTAACTTTGTGGTATCCCACAACTATGTAACGTTGCTATCATGTAGTCCCAGTGGATGGTATTGAAGGGTTGTTGTATATCAAGTGAGATGCAGCTTTCATGTAGGTAAGTGCCTCTACTTGTGTCCATAAGCTGAAACCGGCAACACATATTAAGGGAGGTACTGCGAGGTGGCAAGACGCCAGTGTGGTCTGTATGTATCAAATGTGGGAGAAAGGGTAGAAGCCTACTGGCTAGAAGTATACTAAGAATTTTAATTTCAGTATTTAGGGTGGATAAAGGGTGTTAGGAGGACATTTCTGTGGGGGATATGTCTGGCTTCAGAAGTGAATCATAATTGTGCAGCATATGTGTAGTAAAACTCCACTGGCAAGCTATCTGAATCTGGACTTTTGTTATGCGCTGTCTTTAAAGGTATTCTTTATTTCAGCCAACGTGATGGGGGTAGATAAGATTTCATTATCAGTGGCCTGTATTTTGGGAAGATGTGCTTGTTCTAGAAAATCGTGTAAAGTGTCACTGTTAGATAGGGGAGGCATTGCATATAACTTTGCATAGTATTCCTGGAAAGTTGTATTAATCTCTAGTTGTGTAGTCATGGGCCCTGTGTTGAAGTGTTAATAATCATGATAGATGTGGGGGTTAATTCTGGGTGTTAGACTTGCAAGGAGTGCACCGGGTCTCTCCACGTCAGTGTGTACCCTTCTGGATATATTGGTAAAAATTTACCACCCTAAGAAGTTCTAGGCGTTCTGCATATTTCACTCTGGCTTCCTGTAATTGTGGCCTGTTATCTGAGTTGTGAGATGCTACTTGTTCCAGAGGGCCGAGGGAGTCCTTTACTTCCTTTAATTCTTGTTGTACCACTTGGGAAGTCAGTACTATTGTGTTATTAACTGTGGTCCGCACTACTACCATAAAGGCCTCCCATTCGATAGTCGGGGTGGAGGAAGTGTCTGCATTTACAGCAAAGTATGTGGTTATGATACTCTCTAGCTTATCTCATAGCACTTCGTCTTCCAACAGTGAGGGTTGAAGTCTCCAATTAGGGATAGGAGCAGGAACCCGGCCCAAAGTTGGAGATGTTTCTAGTGAGTTATGGTTGGAAATTGTTTTGCCTATATACATGGTGCTAGTAATCCGTGACTGCCCTCATTTTTGGCATAAGAATCTGTCCAGTATTGCATGTAATGTGTGTGGATATGAGTGAAATGAATACTCCCTAAGCCCTTCGTTTCAGCTGTGCCAGATGCCATAAAGGTTCTACCCATCTAGCCATTGTTTTAAAATACGAGACTGGCGTATAAAAGTTCCCTGGAGTGGGGGATGGGATCTATCTAAAATGACATCTTGGACTGCATTGAGATCCCCCCTAGTAGCCAGGTTTGTTGGGCCCAGTCTGATAATACCATAGACAGGTGGGCATAGAAGGGTTCTTGGTCTGTATTAGGTGTATAAATGCTTCCTGTAACTACAGGTGTTCCATCAAACGATCTCAACACTATCACATATTATCCTTGTGTAACTATTCTCGATTCTAGGACTTTGAAGGGGATCCCTGCCCGTATCCATATTGCTGCCTCCCTCGCGCATGCCGAATATGAAGTGTGTAAAAGCTGACCATGCCATCTGTTGCAGACTTTTGTGGCCTCTGATGTAACCAGGTGTGTTTCTTGCAAAAAGACAATATCTGTTTGCCATCTATGGAGTTGTGCAAGGATCCTGTGGCGATTATGAACAGTCCCCACACCCCATATGTTCCAGGTTATAAAATGATAGTCTTTTGGTGTTGGTGCCATAGTTGTAAATGTGTTGTAGGACTTCTGGTGGTGCATATTAAAATTCTCCTTCCCTACCTCTTTCCCTATGACACAGCCTTGTGAACTAGAACATTCCCTTAGTACGTGGTCCAGTGGGTTAACATCACTCCACCAAACTTGTAACAGTAATTGCAACTTTATAAACATCACAAAAAAGCATTGGCAATCGCAAGGGGGGCATCAGTGGCCGGTCAGCAATGATGCCCCTGTGGCAGTATGCATCTGCTTGTCCATTAATAAGGTTTCCTGGTGCCCAGCCAGATCCGTCATATCCTCACAGGTAGTCTATAGGATTATTATGATGAATCATGTTTTCTGTGCTTTAGTACTGAAAAAACCTGTACAGCAGAATGGGGATTGAACTAAATTCCCCCTCTCCCTTCAATGCCTTCTACACCGGAGCTACCTCCTCATGCTGTAAATACATCCTGTCTATGGTCTGGTACCCCAATCTTGCTGTGTTTTCACCTCTATTGTTCAGGTTACATGTGGGCCCCTATTAAAGATTGTGTGCTGTTTGTGGTGTTATTGAGGGGAACTGCACCACACCGCCATTTGTTTCTGAGGCGCTTTCTTGTGAGGTGCTAGTACTTATGGGCAGGCGTGGAGATTTAAGAGAAATCACTGGCCTCAACAGTCCTTGTCTGCCCTCCATGACTTGTTGTGGGGAGCGGGTACCCCTAGTACATGGTGGTAGGTGCTTATTTGTAGCAGGTGTAGGACCCTGCCATTCTTATGAAAGAGAATCTGGATAGTGTTGTTCTAACTACTGTAGTACTTCTTCAGGGGTATCGAAAAATATGATTTGCTGCTTCTGGTGATTTTTCAATTTTGCCGGAAATAGGAGAGCATATTCACCTGCTGAAGCATTCTTTTTCTGGTCTGGTAGGGTGCCCTTTTTACACTGTACAGCAAGCGTGTAGTCCGCAAAAAGTGAGACTTTCACATTCTCCACCATTATGGGTGCATGCTCTCTGACTGCTTGCAACAGCGTGTCATGGTCCCTATAATTTAGGATCCTGACAACTATTGTTAGAAGGAGCGCAACCAGGATTGGTCTCCTGGTTGGTACTCTGTGGGCCAGTTCTACCACAAATTGAGCCGAAAGACCAGTGGGAGCCACCACTGTACGCAGCCAGTCTTCTATAAATTGTGTCGCATTTGTGCCTTTGACTCCTTTGGGAAATCCTACTATTCAAACATTGTTGCAGCGGGCCCTTCCCTCAGCGTCTTCAGCACAATCTTGCAATTCGTCTTCTTGTCGCTGCAGCTGTGTTACCTTCGATAGTAATTCCTCTTGTCCAAGAGCAAGTGTGGCAATGGATGTTTCCGTAGATATAAATTGCTCAGCCAATTCACAGTGGTCATCCCTGAGGAGATTTACTTCGATTGTGATCGCTCCCAGTGTTTGTTCCATGACTGCTCGTGAGTCTCTTATTTCTCAGAATGTCAAGTTGAGCTTATCCACTTGCGGGGGCTTCTCCATGGTGGATATTATGAGGCCCAGCATTGCAGTCGTACATCTGACTGACTGGGGTGAAAAAGGACCTGGGGGGGGTTCTTCTGTCTGGCCTTTATACGTCCCATATCCTTTGCATAAGTCACTGCATGTTGTCAAGTTCAAAGCCAGTTTGGGATCCGAACACTACGCTTGGGAATCTCTCGGTTCCTTAGGAGAGCCATTGGCAACTGTCTTTCCCTTAGTTAGTGCTAGTTAGCCACTCTCTCGGAGGTTGTCTTCTGCAGTATCAGTCTAATAGAACCTGTGTAGGGGGAGGCGGTCAGTTAAGTTACAGCATATTGGGTGTGAGTATTCAACCATCTAGAGGGAGTTAAATCTGAGGTAGGTCCCTCTTGTTCAGTGCTTAATGTTTCATCACTGCAGATTATTATTTTAGGTCAGCCACCAATGCTCCAGTCGGTCACAGCCTTCCGAAGGAGGGAACCCCCAACCTTTGCCAGGATAGTTTGGAGATTCAGCTTGTTGTTCCACTTTTTTAAGAAGCAGCCAGTACCTTGGTCCCAGTTAAATTATGGTGCGGTAGTCCCTTCCCTTCACTGTCCAGTTTCTGCAGGGGCACCACGAGGTCTACATGGCCCAGTGGGAGAATAGAGGGGTGTTGGCCCCTTCTACGAGGTTATTGAGCGGGCAGGGCAGCAACGTGTCATCCATGGACCCAGCAAAGGAGGAGGAGCTATGATAGCGGGGGCTCTTCCTCAATTCGTTGATCCAGCTGCTGGATACTGTTTACTGGGTTGAGGATAGGGCTGTACCTGCTCTTGTGTGTCCTGTATCCCTCCCTCCACTGGGGCCACACTCTCAAGGCCACGTGGCCCACCCATCGGCTTCTTGTCTTGCACGTTGCGGCCCTGAGGCTGTTTGCGGATATGCAGGCCGGGGGGGAGCTCACTCAGTGCTGGGTCACTCTCCTCCTGTTCCAACGTGGTTTGTTGTCTGCTGCTGTGCTCCGATGTCGGTCAAGCCTCTCAGTCTTCATCCAGGTGGCTGGTTTCTCAGAGGCCCCATCCACTTGCCATTTTGGTGTGATGTGGAGGCTGACCTGCAAGCTCCAATCAGTGCCCCCACAGCAGGAATGTGCCCAGTATCCCTGGAAGGCCCTAGTAGTCTTTCATAGACCCGCAGGAGACCAGCGGGTCCCGCCCACAGTGATGTCCTCAGCTAGGAAGGTAGTACCTATCAGATGCTGTGGGTTGTTCAAGCTTGAAACTTATAAGGATCAATACCCATTTGGTGCCCTTATCTCTGAGCAGGTATATCTACCATGGCGAACGGGTAGCAATTTCAGTAAACATGCGACCTCTCTTCACTGCTCATTTTCTAGCTAATAGCCTTACAGCCCAGGGGGGTCCAGGAATATTTGTAGTTGAGGCTCATCCAGCCTACACAACAGAAATATTCTACTCTTGAGTCACCATTTCAGCAGTCGATGGGAATGCTAATACATTTCATTATTACACCCCTGCTAACACACTGCACAATACAGAGCATATCTTTTCAAGACCATAATAACTGGCTTTATGGTGCCCGACCCCACACAATACTACATGTTAGGTTAGGTTCTCTGAGCAATGATGGTCCTACCTGGCCTTTATTGGCCACATTTACACTGCATCCTGATGCAGCCATCTTGGCGGTAGCTGAGGTTCGCAGTTTATATGTCGAACTTACAGCAATATATAGAGTATTACTACAGTTTATAATGCTACATTAAATACTAACCCAGTACGAGCTGCCCCAACACAACCACATGCAGTCCCACCAGGCATTAGCCCTGCAACTGTACATTCGATCATGGGTAAGATAACTGCCAAACAAGATGAAATTCCGTTTTGGTTAGCTCAAAAAATATATGCGCTGGAAGCAGTTTTTCCCCATAAGGGTCCTCAAGATAAACTTAGAATTCTCCCTATGTGCTTACCATTTGGGATGGTTCTCAAAGTAAATAACTGCAATACATGGGGCAGGGTATTTGCCACGCTCTATACTACTGCACACAGTACACTAACACTTGCCAATCTTCCAGAAGTGTTAAAACAAATTCAAGATGAATACAGGACTGCCCCGGCCCTGGATTTAGGGATGCAATTAATGGACAATTTTGCCACTGTATCTTCAATAATATTAAGCATTCTTAAAGGGGATGCATTTCACTAACATTTGCATTTGCATACGGATGTGGGACATTCCTGTACAGGATCAAGAACGCGAGCTGCCAAAGACCTACTCGAGTATTGTTTGAGTTAGTCTGGGCGCCAGACCTATTAAACTACAATTACAGGGAACATCCAATAAGGATTCTACCATGCAGGCACCTAGGGGTTCTAAAATACATGCAGATAAATAAAAACAAACACCTAAAAAAGAAACAGGTTGAATCTCTGCATTCAGAGACCCCTCAAAATCGCTAGGAAATTAGAAATAGAAATAATATAAAAACTACTGATAGATATCAATATACTGATGCACAGCAGTCTTGCTCCTTTAAAGACTCACCGGATAAACACAGTGAGAAAGGTGTGTAATCAGAAGAGTGAACTGAGTACGTGAAACCGAGAAATGAGTCACATCGCTCGTCAGAGGTTTCTGTAAAGAAAGAAGAGAAACTTCCCCAAAAATACCTCAATTCAAAATGAAAAAAGTGGAAGCGATTTCTACACAAAATGCCACTCAGGATGAGATCTTTATTGAAGAGCAGGAAGTGGGCACTGGCCCTGTTAGACAGTGTGGCAGAGGTCGGACTAGTTTGCAGGAATCTTCAAAAGCATTTGGAGGAGAAAGCAACTGACGACTATTCACAAGCCAAAAAATGTGGACATGCGAGTCTCCACACCCAATAGGGTATATAAACTAAAAATACAACTAGAAGGAGACATTAAGCGTACAATAAACGCCATACTTTAGGATCGCATAGTTACCATTTATGATATTTTATTGGCCGAAAAGAATTGGCCACCAGAATTTGTCTGCAATCTCCCAAAAGGGGAAGAGGTACTTGAATCCCCTTTCTCGTCCCTTGTTCCCAGAGAGCTCAGGGAGGCTTGTGCCATTCATTGTGAGAAAGCGCAGGCACCAGCATTATATCACAACCGTGTAGGATACGATGAAGGTTCACCCTTCCATATAATACCAATTAGATCTCAACCTCAACCCCACTACCCAATAAAATATGAAGCTAGAGCACCCGTGAGGGAAATCATCACACAGTTAGAGTACCAGAGCGTAATTGAACTCGCTGTCCCACCAATGAACAACCTGTTGTTCCCCGTAGCTAAACTGAACTATTCATATAGAATAGTCTTGGACTACATACATTTATATAATCACACACGCACATCTGCCATTCAAAATGCACGTAAGGAACAAGGGGGTCTACCCAAATAACATTACTATGCCTGGGTAAGGTAAAGCAAAAATAGAAGGAATGGTGCAATAGTAGGAAACAATATATACACTTCACTAAATTCAGGGAAACTATAAATCAATCACTGTAAAACATAATTTTTTGTGTATTTCTTTTCATATTATTTAATTAAGCGATAGCATAGTTGGCATTAAGCATGTCACAATATGTTTATCAGAAATAACATATCAAATAGATACCAAATGTACAAATGAATAAATATATAAGTTGGCATAAAAGACAATCACTTCAACGAACAATAAAATAGAAAGAAGAAAAACTGTACTTCAATCATCCTCTCATTTCAAATGATGTTGTTGTTGACAATACTTTAAAACTAAATCCACATAGAAGATGGTTGTATCATAATCACATCTTTAAACAACAATTATGAAAAACAAAGATGTGTTTCATAAACATTCCTTATCGGTTATAAATAATGTTTTCTCACAACCTCTCCCTACAAAAACAAAGTTGACGCGTTTCGGCTCTTTCTAATTTTGGGCCTCCTCAGGACCATCGGAGAATGAAGTACCTATTAAAAAACAACAAGAAGACTAATTAGATCAACAAATTGACATACATCCATATTAACCCCTTCACTGCCAGGCCTTTTACCCCTTAGGTGCCAGGCCTATTTGTTGGCTATTTGTCGCAGTTCACGGTTAGGCCCTCATAACTTTTTGTTCACATAAGCTACCCACGCCAAATTTGCGTCCTTTTTTCCAACATCTTAGGGATTCTAGAGGTACCCAGAGTTTGTGGGTTCCCCTGAAGGAGACCAAGAAATTAGCCAAAATACAGCAATTTTTTTTTTTTTTAAATATGAAAAAAGGGCTGCAGAAGAATCCTTGTGTTTTTTTCCTTGAAAATGGCATCAACAAAAGGTTTGCAGTGCTAAAATCACCAGCTTCCCAGCTTTCAGGAACAGGCAAACTTGAATCAGAAAACCACATTTTTCAACACAATGTTGGCATTTTACTGGGACATACCCCATTTTTACTAGTTTTTGTGGTGCTTTTAGCCTTCTTCCAGTTAGTGAATGAAATGGGTGTGAAACCAATGCTGGATCCTGGACAGCTAAAGTAGACAAAATTCTGAATTCAGCAAGGGGTCATTTGTGTAGATCCTGCGAGGTTTTCCTGCCGAAAATAACAGCTGAAATAAAAAAATATTGAAATTGAGGTAAAAAACAGCCATTTTTCTTCACGTTTTACTCTGTAACTTTTTACTGCGATGTCAGATTTTTGAAAGCAATATACCATTACGTCTGCCAGACTCTTCTGGTTGTGGGGATAGATAGGGCTTGTAGATCCATCAAGAAACCTAGGTACTGAGAGCCAATAAATGAGCTGCACCTTGCAATGGGTTTTTATTCTATACCGGATAGGCAGCAATTCATCTGGTGAAATATAAAGAGTGAAAAATAGGTATCTAGGAAACCTTTGTATTTCCAAAAAGGGTGCAAGATAAGGTGCTGTGAAGCAGTGGTTATTTGCACATCTCTGAATTCCAGGGTACCCATACTAGCATGTGAATTACAGGGCATTTCTCAAATAGATGTCTTTTTTACACACTGTCTTACATTTGGAAGGAAAAAATGTGGAGAAAGACAAGGGGAAATAACACTTGTTTTGCTAGTCTGTGTTCCCCCCAAGTCTCTCGATAAAGATGGTACCTCACTTGTGTGGGTAGGCCTAATGCCCGCAACAGGAAACGCAACATGGACACATCACATTTTTACATTGAAAACTGACGTGTTTTTTGGAAAGTGCCTCGCTGTGGATTTTGATCTCTAGCTCAGCCGGCACCTAAGGAAACCTACTGAGCCTGTGCATTTTTCAAAACTACACACCTAGGGAAATACAGGATGGGGTGACTTGTAGGGCTCTCGCCAGGTTCTGTTACCCAGAATCCTTTGCAAACCTCAAATTTTGGCCAAAGAAACACTTTTTCCTCACATTTTGGTGACAGAAAGTTCTGGAATCTGAGAGGAGCCACAAATTTATTTCCACCCAGCGTTCCCCTGAGTCTCCTGATAAAAATGGTACCTCACTTGTGTGGGTAGGCCTAGCGCCCGTAGCAGGAAATGCCCCACAACACAACGTGGACACATCACATTTTCCCAAAGAAAACAGAGCTGTTTTTTGGAAAGTGCCAAGCTGTGGATTTTGGCCTCTAGCTCAGCTGGCACCTAGGGAAACCTACCAAACCTGTGCATTTTTAAAAACTGGACACCTAGGGGAATCCAAGATGGGGTGACTTGTGGGGATCTCACCAGGTTCCGTTACCCAGAATCCTTCCCAAACCCCAAAATTTGGCCAAAAAAACACTTTTTCCTCACATTTCGGTGACGGAAAGTTCTGGACTCTGAGAGGAGCCGCAAATTTCTTTCCACCCAGCATTCCGCTGAGTCTCCCGATAAAAATGGTACCTCACTTGTGTGGGTAGGCCTAGTGCCCGCAAAAGGAAATCTCCCAAAACAATATGTGGACATATCTAAATTATCAGATACTAAACTACCTTTTTTTGCAGGGGACCTGCGTTTTTGGTCCTGGGCTCAGCAGCTATATAGGGAAACCTACCAAACCCAAACATTTCTGAAAACTAAACACCCAAGGGAATCTAGGGAGGTGTGACTTGCGTGGATCCCCCAATGTTTTCTTACCCAGAATCTTCAGCAAACCTCAAAATTAGCTAAAAAATAAAATGTTCCTCACATTTCTGTGTGTGATTACCGCACCGGGACAAATTTCCCACCACCCAACGTTCCCCTCAGTCTCCAAGCAAAAATAATACCTCACTTGTGTAGGTGGGCCAAAAACATGTTGAAATTGAGGGAGAACCAAAGTGCGTCCAAAAGGGCAGTTTGAAAAAAAAATGTTTAGGCTGACAAGTGGGGCAAATCTTTTATCGGTATAAATGATACAATGCTGGGTGGTAGGAATTTTGTGGATCCCTGCAGATTCCGGAAGGTTCCATCACACATATGTGGAAAAAATGTGTGATTTCCAGCAAAGTTGGAGGTTTGCTGGGTATTGTGGGTAAGAAAATGGTGCAGGGTGCATGTGAAGGACACCAGCCAGGACTCACCCAGATGTTTAGTTTTCAGATGTGTTTAGGTCTTGTGGAGTTTTCTACAAGGCAGCATACCAAAGTCCAAAAAGTGCAGCCCTGACCTTTCCAAGTTGGACGATTTTGAGAGTTTGGTGACAGAAAGTTCTGGAATCTGAGAGGAGCCACAAATTTATTTCCACCCAGCGTTCCCCTGAGTCTCCTGATAAAAATGGTACCTCACTTGTGTGGGTAGGCCTAGCGCCCGTAGCAGGAAATGCCCCACAACACAACGTGGACACATCACATTTTCCCAAAGAAAACAGAGCTGTTTTTTGGAAAGTGCCAAGCTGTGGATTTTGGCCTCTAGCTCAGCTGGCACCTAGGGAAACATACCAAACCTGTGCATT
Organism: Pleurodeles waltl; assembly: GCF_031143425.1. NCBI lineage: Eukaryota > Metazoa > Chordata > Amphibia > Caudata > Salamandridae > Pleurodeles > Pleurodeles waltl. Next base: position 834,726,588 of record NC_090442.1, on the reverse strand, counting down.
TTTAAAAACTGGACACCTAGGGGAATCCAAGATGGGGTGACTTGTGGGGATATCACCAGGTTCCGTTACCCAGAATCCTTCCCAAACCTCAAAATTTGGCCAAAAAAACACTTTTTCCTCACATTTCGTTGACGGAAAGTTCTGGAATCTGAGAGGAGCCGCAAATTTCTTTCCACCCAGCATTCCGCTGAGTCTCCCGATAAAAATGGTACCTCACTTGTGTGGGTAGGCCTAGTGCCCACAAAAGGAAATCTCCCAAAACAATATGTGGACATATCTAAATTATCAGATACTAAACTACCTTTTTTTGCAGGGGGACCTGCGTTTTTGGTCCTGGGCTCAGCAGCTATATAGGGAAACCTACCAAACCCAAACATTTCTGAAAACTAAACACCCAAGGGAATCTAGGGAGGTGTGACTTGCGTGGATCCCCCAATGTTTTCTTACCCAGAATCTTCAGCAAACCTCAAAATTAGCTAAAAAATAAAATGTTCCTCACATTTCTGTGTGTGATTACCGCACCGGGACAAATTTCCCACCACTCAACGTTCCCCTCAGTCTCCCAGCAAAAATAATACCTCACTTGTGTAGGTGGGCCAAAAACATGTTGAAATTGAGGGAGAACCAAAGTGCGTCCAAAAGGGCAGTTTGAAAAAAAAATGTTTAGGCTGACAAGTGGGGCAAATCTTTTATCGGTATAAATGATACAATGCTGGGTGGTAGGAATTTTGTGGATCCCTGCAGATTCCGGAAGGTTCCATCACACACATGTGGAAAAAATGTGTGATTTCCAGCAAAGTTGGACGTTTGCAGGGCATTGTGGGTAAGAAAATGGTGCAGGGTGCATGTGAAGCACACCAGCCAGGACTCACCCAGATGTTTAGTTTTCAGATGTGTTTAGGTCTTGTGGAGTTTTCTACAAGGCAGCATACCAAAGTCCAAAAAGTGCAGCCCTGACCTTTCCAAGTTGGACGATTTTGAGAGTTAGCCAAGCTCTCATGGCCCAAATGTAAAACCAAAACCCAAAATAATCAAATGTCCTCTTGCTTGCCATGGGATAAGATGTTTTAGTGTGTGGGGGGGAGAGCTGAAAGACTGCTACCCCCTTCAGTTGGGGCCGGGGCATACCCATGACCATACTGGTTGGTAGCCACCACCACACAATTTATTTTATTTTTTTTATTCCCTGGCATCTAGTAGACTTTCTGCCCCCGCTCAGGTTGTGGATCGGGGTAATTGCCCCATCTGCCCACTGGTGGGCAGAACAAAATTGCCTCCATTTCTTTGGGGTGGGGGTATGTACCCCCAACCTCTTATTTTGAAAACAAATCTTCCCTGGTCTCTGGTGGGCTTTCTGCCCCCCTTGGGGGCAGATGGGCCTTCCAAAAATAGGCCGATTTGCTCTCAAGGAGGGCAGATATGGTCAAAAGTAATGTGCCCTCATGGGGAGTGACCCTTGCCCAGGGGGCTGCCCTCCCAAACAAAGCACACACATACACACACACCAATCCCTGGTGCCTAAGTGGTGCCTAAGTGGTTTCTGCCCCCGGGGGCAGAAATGGCCTAAAATAAATTCCCCCCCCCGGGGTGGCAGAAAAGGCCTACAAATATTTTGCACCCCCCTGGTGAGTGGCCAAAAAATAATCCCCTGGTGTCTAGTAGTTTCTGCCCCCTTTGGGGGCAGATTGGCCTAATAAAAATAGGCCGCTCTGCCCCCAAGAGGGGCAGAAATAGGCTAAATATAATTTGCCCCCCAGGGGAGTGACCCTTGTCTAAGGGGTCGCTCCCCATACATAAAAACATCAAGTAAACAAAAAAAATATATATATACCTGGTGTCTACGGGTTTCTACCCCCACTGGGGGCAGATCGGCCTAATTATAATAGGCCGATCTGCCCGCCGGGGACAAAAAGGCCTAAAAATATTTTGACCTCCTGGGGAGCGGCCCTTGCCCAAGGGGCCGCTCCCCTTATACGTAAGTATCACCAAAAAAAAATCCCTGTATCTAGTGGGCATTTCTGCAGAAATGCTTGCAGAGACAAGAAAGGAAAGGCCTTTCCTTTCCTTTCATGCCTCTGCCTGCCCCCTCCTCCCAGACTGAGCATTTCTCTTCCTCATGTCGCTGGAAGCATGCTTCTAGCACGATGGAGGTGACTTCTGATGAGGTCTGCACGCGATGACGTGCTGACGTCATCAGACGCCACTGGGGGAGGATCGGGGGTGAAAGGGGAAGAGATTCCCCTCCCATCACTGACTGGGGTGTGTGGGAGGGAGGCCCAAGGGAGAGCGCTGGGCCGGGCTCAGAACGAGTTGGTCTCGTCCCCGGCAAATGGGAACTATGTGCGAGGATGAGACCAGCTCGTAACGGGAACCCTAGGGGTTAAAATCTCTGCTAAAGCACCCATTTTATATGTTATAGCATGCCAAACCTCATGCTTTAAAAGTGAAGCACATGTAAAAAAATGAATTACATGCACAAACAAAAAAGAAAGAGCTTACTAAATCCAAATATCACCTAAGTGCTAATCCTCATTAATAGGATTAAAAACGAAAATAATATTCTGCTAAAGTAATACCATCACCAAGCTAAACATCCAAAACCAACGATCTCCATTACAAATCTCAATTACTTACTGCCTACTTTAAACACCATTAGTGGCAATTGACGATTGTCTATAAAAAGTATACTAAAATGCATCTAGGGAATAAAAAGAGAAAGACATAATAGTTATCTATGCTTAGGTGTACAAAAACAGTTGTTTAAATTGTCCAATGATGCCTAGTAAGGGTATAAGAACTTAGTTGATTGCTATCTGATCTCTCCCAAATGACTGACGCCGTATTCAAAACTTAAAGCAACCCACAACCTATTTTTATAATAAGTTGATTGCGCTTACAAAATAAGTGCTTCAGTATGGGGGAAAAAAATCTCCCACTAGCGGAGTGTCACAAACTTCGCCGTCTGTGCTTCAACTTGCGTGTTGCATTGCACGTGAAAACATGCAAGGCTTTACTCAAAGTCAATTAAATACTCCCAGCGTACAAGCGATCAGACTGCGGGATATCTGCTCCGGCGTGCAAGCCTCGGAGGATTACAATAGAACTGCTAAGCCAGAGCCGGCGCTAAAGCCTTGTTTAAAAACGACTTTCATGGCAGCCATCTTGGACTGTTATTAACAACATAGTGTGCAAAAAATACGAAACAACCTTGAATGTTTCCAATGTTTTTTGCTGCCAAAACATAGCACCTGAAAGTAGGGACTTAACAAGTTTTAGCACTTTAAGTTCACAGAAAAAAAATTGCCATCCCCCACAATGGTATAAAAATAGTCCAGGATTGTTTTCAGCTCGTGTTACTTCAGTTTTACACGACATTAACCCTGAGGCATTGTCCTACGTAGACGATATCCACCTTACGGAAGATGATCTCGCTCAATGTGTAAAACGAGTGGGCCGCCTTGTGAGATTTGCGGAATTAGGCTACAAATTTAATTAAAAAAAGCAGAAATAGCCTTCCCTGGTACCCTGTTTTTGGGATATGAACTATCAGATGAAGGCAAGAGCGTAGCGCCCCAATTTTCAGAAAAATGCCCACAATAGCAACCACCAAACACCATTAAAAATCTCCAGTCATTGCTGGGCTTTTTAAACTTTGGCAGAACTTGCTTCCTAGATTGTGCAAAATGCATTCAACCATTATATGGACAGTCGAACAAACATGCATTCTCAGAGTATTGCAAAAAGACATGCTTGCAGCTAAATACTTACACACAAGAGACAACAAAACACTTTTGGTCATCAGAGTAATTGCCATTGGTTTTACCTATGTAACATTCAAATAGGGTGATACCGTCCCTATTGCATACAAATCACATTTGTATTCCACAGCTGAACAATGATTTGCTCCCACAGAAAAAATTCTGACTGCTCCTCAGAGGGCTGTCATTAAAGAGAGACCTCTGGCCCAAGGGAAACACATCATTGTCGTATCTACGATCCCAGCCATTGAGGCTATCACTAAAACCAGTGTTCCGAGTGCTTAGGCAGTACATCCGGGTTGGAATCAATGGGTAATGTCTTTGAGGCCACTGATGTTGACTATTTTTTTTACCCAAAATTAGAAACTCAAGAATTTCCACAATACTATCTAGAATACCCATTTCCAACAAACACATTGCCTATTGAACAATATCAAACAATTATGTATTCTGATGGCCCAGCCCAACCTCCAGTAGGCACTAAAAATGAATACTCCATTGCTTGTGCGGCTGTGAGTGGTCACATGAAAGATGGTGAATTCCACCCTCAATACACACCTTCGGGGACTGCACTGCACAACTAGCAAAGCTCAAAGCTCTGTTGGTGGCACTGGAAAACATAGATCCAGAACAGTTAACTTTAATATTCTGTGATTCATATTACTGTGCCCAGTCCGTCAATGAATATCTGCATTACTGGCGACAGAATGGGTTCAGAGATGCAAAAGGTAACACCATTAAACACAAATTACTGTGGGGAAAGTAGTGGATATGAAGAAAACGCTACCCATATCCATGTAGTTCATTCATTGGGACATTGACGTGTTAGATTACACGCTACCGGCAATACCTTGGCTGATGATATGGCCAAGTCTTGTTCATGGACAAGATTGGATGATGAAACACTGGCTGCTGTGAAAGCTTCGACTGAAGGCAAGTCCAGGCAAAAGGCATATCCTGATAAATTTTCATACGCCATATCTAGCATCAGTACTGCCCCAGTAACAATACCAGGGATGGGTGATTGTGTGATACCCAACCAAGATCAGACCTGAGTTGATGCCAGGTCCATACAAACAGACCAAGCAGTATATGTCCTTTGCTGTGACATCTGTCAGCAAATAAAAGGGTCCACTGTCAAACGCCCACTGCAGACACCCCTCTTAATTTCCAACAAACCGCTACAGTGTGTGTACCTGTACCATTGTGGTCTCCTGACACCTGATGGTGCATACAAATATTTTTTAGTCCCTGTTGACTCCTGCTTCAGATTTCTATGGGTATGGCCACAACACTCAGTTGACGCTCAAACTGTTATTAAAGAATTGCAAGGCTTTATCAGCACAAATGCAGTTGCGGCTTTCCACTCGGACCATGGCTCTGCTTTCACCTCAAGGGCATTTAGGGACACCATGGCTTTGTTATGAACCCAACTGTATTATTCGTCTCCATATCATCCTGAGGGAAACAGTGTTGTGGAACAAAGAAACTGGATCTTAAAGCAATCCTTAAGAGCTAGAGTATTAGGCATGGGTCGTAGTTGACTTAATCACCTGTATGGAGTCCAGACAGCACTTAATAATCTGCCCAGAAGGTCCGTGGGAGGGCGTACCCCATATGAATGCCTGTTCAGAACACAAATGTATGTTCCAGATCTTGATGGTCCTGGTGCAGAGGCAGCAGATACACCTTTTGACATAAATGTACATGTCACTGTCTTGCAGGACAGTTCTGTGATGACAATGGATCTTCCAGTGCTGCCTCCATGTGAATAAGGGATGCACCAATAACACCTACTGGCTGGATTCCTAAAGTTGGGGATCTAGTGTGTGAAAAGATTGCTGTGAAAAAGGATTTTGGTCCTTTTAATTGTGCACCGGTTCCAGTCCTGGGAATACACAGTACCAGAACTGTATTTCTACCACCACTGCCTGGTTCTAAGGAAAATTGCTTTATCTCATCGACAATGTCAAGCTACACCATATGGACGATCCTGCACAGCAGACCTAGAGGACTCCCGGGTAGTACCCAACTCCCTCTCACTCCAGACCAGGATGTTCCTCTACAGGTTTTGAACAGCAACACTGACACCTCTCGGAGCTTGGGGAGGGTGCAAAATGATCTTTCATTATTCCCATTAACTTCTTCAGCGAGAAGCAATGGTAACAATCTTGAGCGATTTTACTCAATTCAATTCAAACGGATGCAACTATGAACCACCAAGAAAGACTTCTGCCAGCTCTCCTTTTCCAAACACGGCTCCAGTTTTTGCACAAACTACTTCTGGATATTTTGCCGATGTCAATGACACTTTTTGCGACTCATCTGCCTCTTCTGCAACAAGACTGTCAAGAGCAGGTAAGCTGATAAATTGGCTCAAATTAACTATTTAATTCTTCCATGGAACTATCTGTAGCTCTTATTAACTGTACTTGCCTTCCTTCTTTGGATTGGGTCTGTCAATGTCTTTTACCTACTAATACATGGTCATTACCTTCTTGAACGCTCTACATTCGAACTGGTGGATGAGGTCCTAAACCCACATTTTTCCTCCCACGAGGTCCGCAGAGACGTGTCCCTAGTGAATATTTGAACTATACTAATTCATGATGGGATTTTTTGGGATAAAGTACGCTTTGATATATATCGCCTGATGGAGGTTATTCAAATCCCACATGTATTTAAACTTTCAATGAATGATGTAATAACACCTGGAGTTGTTTCTGATGACTGGGATGTAAAAGCAGTTGATTCTATGCTATCAGAATTAGAATATTTTACTGTATTTGAAAGTGAAGATGTTTATCAATCGAAAGAACATTTTGGAGCTATGTTCTATTGTAATTATTATGGACATCATTACATTCACAGAGCAAGCACCCCAAAGAATATTTTTAGTTACACACAATGGGAACATTGTCAAACTCCGCCAATGGAGAGTTTGAAAACATACTCTGAAAAGTTTGCATATTTTTCTGGGCGCAGTGTTAAAACTGCTGAGTCATATTATTTTAAATTGCCATTAACGGAAATGCAAATTATTTTATTAATTGATACAAAATTATTTTATTCTGATTCCCTTGTTTCCCAGTTGGCAATAGAAGGCTATGAATATTGGCTGAAGTCAATTGATTTGAAAAGTGTATGGGAACTAAAAATTGGCAAATGAGGGGAAAATAAGCTTTATTTAGAGCATACCTGATATCTGTTCAAATTATATTTTTGAATGAAACTGTACAACAGACAAGTTGTTTAGGCTTGGCAAAAATGAAAGATTTGAATGTGCCAATTATCCCTGCCCCTGCTCCATTTTATAAATGGCAAAAAACACATCAATGCAACTGAAGATCAGCTGGTGGGTCCAAAATGTAACATTTAACACATCACTTTCACACCTGGCGGGTGGTTATTGTGGCCAGTGGACACAAATGGTTGTGATGCGCATTTTGTGAACTCCACAGGGGATTTTAGAAAGAATGGACCTGACCCTCGCTATGTGTCATCAGAACATTCGGGTATAGAAACAATATACAGTGTAGGGAAATTATGCCAGCAATGGTTAAAGAGTTCCTCACTAGATGCTGTGAAAGAACACCACAGTCTCCTGTCTATTAATACAGACTTGCAAGATTTCCTGTTAGGCCCCAGACGACAACGTAAAAAGCGCTTCTTATATGCAATTTATAATGAAATTCAGAAACTTTTTCAACAAGAAGCTGCTGCCTGGTTAAGGCAAATTGATCAGGAAAATTTACAGAAAGCTTTGGCCATTGTAGATAATGGGATCAACACCTTGTCCGACCACATATACACTTTAAACAACATTGTTTCGTTTGCTGTAGATATTGTACAAACTGACACGTCATTTTTACAACATGGACAGAGTCAGCTAAGGTCCAATATGCAGCTGGGTTGGACACTACAGACACTGAAATCTGGTTGCGTTCCCTGGCAACATGTCAGTGTGAGGGATATATTTTCTGCATTTAATTTGAAGCAACAACAACAAATAATGGCTAAAAAGCAACTTATGTTATGCCAAACATCGAGAAATTAGAAATGTTGCCTATTTCTGTGGCTGAAATACCATCTGCTGAATAGTTAGTACACCGGGATATTAATCTGCCTATTTCAGCACTGTATTTCACGTCCTGCTTGAAACAGTAGGCAGATATGAAAGGCTAGTTTAGTTTAGTTTAGTTTAGGGAATTTATAGAGCGCATGCCTACCAAACAGTCTTCCTGCGCTGAAAAGGTAAGTGACAGCTCGGGGCAAAAAACCCAAGAAAAGATTATGATACGAATAAGAAGATCTTCATTTTTTTCCGAAAAGGTAGTTCTCGATGTTCTTGTCGGAGGTCTAAGGGAAGGGAGTTCCAGAGGTGAGCAGCTTTAACTAAGAAAGAGTTACCTCCCCACATAGTTCTCTTGAATCGAGGGGTATGAAGTAGCAGAGCAGCAGAGGATCTCAAAGTCCTTGCTGCGACGTAAAATGAAATGTGATGCTTAAGAAATTTGGGACCCTTGTTATGAAGGGCATTGTGTGTCATGCATAGGGCTTTAAAATTAATGCGTTGTCTTATAGGTAGCCAATGGAGGGAGACTAAAGCGGGTTTGGACGATATATGTCTAGGTATATTCTTGAGTAATCGCGCGGCCGCATTTTGCACTACCTGCAATCACCTTATCACATAGCCAGGGGAGCTGAGAAACAGAGCATTACCATAATCCAGTTGTGACAATATAAGGGCCTGGATAAGAAGTCTCCTGGCAAGAGGAGGCAGGAGATTGAGAATTTTCCTCAGAGTTCTTAAGAGGGAAAAGCAGGATGAGGCGATCTTTTTGGATTGCTGGTCCATCGTAAGACGACAGTCTAGCCAGAAGCCTAGGCTCCTTATGTAGTCTTTCGGGGTAGGAATATTTTTAAAATCCTCTGGAAGTAGTGTAGGAGAATTAGAAGGGGCACAATGAGAGGTTTGAATGAGATATCCTTGTTGGAAAGTGACACCACTAACTGTGTGTCATCAGCATATGAGACCAAGGAGAGGCCATAAGGCTCCACAACTTTAGCTAAAGAAGAAAGATAGATATTAAAAAGTGTGGGGCTCAGCGAGGAACCCTGGGGGACCCCGCATGTGAGGGAAAGTGTGTTGGACAGAACTGAGCGGTCAAGAACCTGAAAAGGTTCTATCCTTCAGAAATGAAGAGAACCAGCTTAATACTGTGTCTTCCATTCCTATGGCATAAAGTCTTTGGAGGAGAAAGTTATGGTCCACAGTGTCAAATGCGGCACTGAGATCTAACAAAATGATAGCGGCGTGCCCACTGCGATCTAACAATTGGCGGGTGCTTTCCATGACAACTACTAAGGCTGATTCTGTGCTGTGCTGGGGCCTGAAACCCATCTGAGAAGGATCTAGAAGTTTGTGGTCTTCTAGGAAACATGTTAGCTGAGTGTTGACATGCTTTTCCATTATCTTAGACAGAATCGGAAGAAGATCAATAGGCCTTTAGTTGCTTAGCAGTGTGGGGTCGAGCTTGGGTTTTATCAGTAGGGGTTTAACAACAGCATGTTTCAGGGATTGAGGTATAAGTCCAGAGGTTAAGAACTGGTTAAGAATGTTGGTCAATATGGGAGATATTATGTTGGAAGCCAATGCTAAAATAGAAGGGCAGGGTCAAGGGGAGAACCTGATTTTATACTATGCAAGCAATTGGTGACCAATGCCTTCGTCAGAGGCTGAAAGACTGCGAGTGAAACCAATGTGCTCCGGGGGCTGATATGCGAGTGACCATCTCTTTCTTGACCGGGAATGACCGGAAAGGAGGAATATATATTTCAATGATCTTTTTCTGGAAGAAATCTGCCAGATCATTACTATGCTCGAAGGAGACCTCTGTAGGAGGATCACCAGAGGAGATATAAGTAAGTTCTTTAAAGATCTGGAAAATCTCTTTCTGGGAATTAGCAGATTGTTCTATTCTAACACTGTAAAATATAGATTGATCTGATTTAATTCCCTCGTGATAGATTCTAATAGCTGTCCTGTATAATTTTTTTGCGGCAATGCTGTAGTCTTTCCTCCACCTTCTCTCTAGCTTCTTACTCTTTTTTTGTTCTGACAATTGCGATGTGAACCAGGGTTTGGCCATATGATTGGACCTTCTAGTAGTTGTCTTAACATGAAGAAGACTATCTAGGGAGGTAGTAATCCAGTTATTGAAGGTTTCTAAAGGGCCAATACTGAGCTCATTGTGATTGAAGGATGACAGACGGAGTGTGTCCTGCCAACCCCTAGGATCCAATTTTGACCATTGGCGGGAGGTTGACTTTATAGGGGGTTGGTGGGGGAAAGGGACGCCACAGGGTGATGTAAATGACAGTAAGTAGTGATCTGTCCAGATCAGAGGCAGAGGGGTATAAAGAAGAAAATTAGAAGAGATAGTTATGATCATGAGGTATGGGAGCTTCCCTTTTCGCACAAATGTTTCAATGGCATGAAAGAGGTCTTTCTTAGTGGCAGTGAATGCAAGACTTCTCCGAGCCATTTGATGGTTGGTAAGCAGCTGTTCTTGCACGGGGTGTGTATTGCTTCAGCAGCAAACTTAGCTTGCTATGTGGAGGCAGTTGCAGTCCCCTTGCTTAGACCTTTGTTCTAGGTGTTCTCTAATAGAAGCTATATGCTTGTTAACAGTGATGGCTGTTGTGGAATGCGAGCTGGGATTGCTTGCGTTATTTTGGTCTCCCACATTGTCACCTTTTGCGGGAATATTCTTTTTTCCCTTGCACAACAGATGAAAGTAGCAGATATTTGGTCTCACATTGCTACTTCAAAGGTGATTTTTGACAAGTTGAGTAGACTAAAGGCTTTACTGTTTCAAAAATATGTGGTGCTCACATCTGCACATGAGACCTATATGCCTCACATACGAGCTTATCAGCAGAAATACAGTCCTGTTTAAATACAAACTTTCTGAGATACTTTGGTAAACTCATGAGTCGAATTTTTAATGCGTCTAGTACTACTGGGATTGTACATTTAAGGCTGTCAGTTCTGGTTTTGTTAACACCTTCGGCTCTATATTTTGCTTAATACCTTCATCCTTCATCATATCCGTCATTTTGGTGGACATGTAATTAGTAGTGTCCTCAACATCAGAAATTCTTTGCTCTGCTTGGTCCATGCATGCAATTTGTTTAGCTAATCTTTTTTCTTTTCTGCTTACAGCACCATTTTGGTTGTAAGGCAGGGGCGGATCCCCTCAATATTATATGTTGGGCCATGAGTATAACAGACCGGACGGTATGACTAATACCTTTTCTGCTGTATTTTTTTCTGCAGGTCAGTGCCCATCAGAAAAAGGGTATTTGGCGTGCCATCGCCAAGGAGTTGCGGACCCTGGGGGTCTTTGACAGGCAGAGCACCCACTGCCGCAAACTGTGGGAGGACCTGCGCCGTTGGGCAAGGAAGACGGCGGAGGCCCAGATGGTGCTGGCCTCCCAACGAGGAAGGGGTGCCCATCGTACCCTGACCCCCCTGATGTTCCGCATCCTGGCAGTGGCCTATCCTGAGTTGGATGGGCGCTTGAAGGCATCACAGCAGCCAGAAGGGGGTGAGTACAGATTCAGAATCATGAGTTTGCGGGTGTTAAGGTTTTACCTGGGTGGGGGATGTGGGCTCTGGGTGACCCTAGGCCAGGGCGAACATGGCAGGGTATGTTCAATGATGGGCAAGCTCAGAAGCACTCCAACCCCAATAATGTTAGTGGGCATCTACTACTGGACAGGGTCCTGTGGGTTTCAGGTGTGCAGGTGTGTAACAGGTAGTGTATGGCCTAGTGCATAGGGCTGTTCCCTGTGAGTTGTGTACGCCAACTGTAATGTTGTTGCTGGCATTGACCAAGTGTATCCTCTGTCTCTCCCCCCCTTTTTGCTTCAACACCCTTCCCTTATATGCATTAACATAATCTGTTGGAGGAGCAGAGGCACTGGCAATGGAGGGAGCTGCATCCCACATGGGCCTGGAGGCCGAATCCACCGACGTTGAGGGCACCAGTGGGACAGAGGGCGAGGGGAGCACCACAACGGAGACAGGAGGGGACACTCCCGACAGCGACACCTCCTCCGATGGCAGCTCCCTGGCGGTGGCGGGCACCTCTGTGGCCAGCCCAACTACATGTACAGCTGCCACCCCGTACCAGCACCGCCCTCCCAGCAGCCCCTCAGCATGTTTCCCGTGCCCGCTCACCCAAGAGGGTGGGCATCTCCTTTGCACCAGGCACCTCAGACCTGGCCCCAGTCAGCCCTGCTGCCTTCAGTGAGGAGGCTATTGACGTCCTGAGATCCCTCTCTGTTGGGCAGTCAACCATACTGAATGCCCTCCAGGGTGTAGCAGGGCAACAAACAAATGCATACCTGGAGGGCATTCACTCTGGCGTGGCGGCCCAACAGAGAGCATTCCAGGCTCTGGCAACGCACTGATGGCAGCCAATGTCCCTGTCTCCAGCCTCCCCCTACAACTTCCTCTACCCAGTCACAATCCCCTCAACCCCAGCCTATCCCAAGCACACCTTCAGACCAGCAATCGCCCAAATCAACACACAGAAGTGGCTCAGGCAAACACAAGCATCCCACTTCATCTCACAGGCACTCACACAAGCACCATCCACATGCAGACACACCAACATCCACTGCCTCCACTGTGTTTCCTTCCTCCTCCTCGTCCACCTCCCACCCTGTAGCGTCTCCACTCACACCTGCATGCAGTACATCCTCATCCACTACCTGCATCACCAGCACGCCTATCACTAGACGCCCCTCACTGGCAGTCACCACCCCCACATCAGTGCACACGTCCCCTGTTTCCTCTCCCACTGTGTCTGTGACCCCTCCTCCCAAAGTACACAAACACAAGCACACAGACACCGAACAGCCATCCACCTCACAACAGCATCCAGCCCATGCACCTGCAACCAAACACAGCAGACTGACACCTCCTACAACCACTCCCTCTTCCTTCACTCCCAAACCTTCACCCTCTTCCCATCCCAATGACCCTACAAAGCTTTTCCTCGCCACCCTTGACCTATTCCCTACCCCACCCTCCCCCCCTCCTTCACTTCGGGCCAGAACCCAGCCCAGCACCTGAGCCACCAAGTCCACAGCCACTGTGGTTTCTACAGCAACCGCAGGTGTGAGAGGCTCCAAGGAGGCACCCGTCAGCCCAGCCAGTGTGCCAGCACCACCTGCCAAGGCCAAGAAGGGTCCGCCACCTAGCAAGGGCAAGAAGGGGACACCAGCCAGCAAGGGGAAGGATGCACCACCAGCCAGCAAGAAAAAGACACCAGCTGGCAGAAGCAAGGAGGCACCACCATCTGCCAAGGGCAGGAAGGTGCACACAACACCAGCCATGGCAATTCAGACGTCTGAGGCTGCAGGTGAAGACCTTGAGGCTGCTACCACCACCACTGCCAGCACCGCCACCTGCTGCGTGGCCAGCACCGCCAACTGCACTGCGGGCAGCACCGCCACCTGCATCACGGCCACCAGCACCACTGCCAGCAGCAGCAGCCCCAGTGGGCGGCCATCCGAGGCTGCAGGTGAAGGCCTGGAAGCAACTACCACCACTGCCAGCACCGCCACCTGCACTGCGGCCACCAGCACCACTGCCAGCAGCAGCAGCCCCAGTGGGCAGCCATCCGAGGCTGCAGGTGAAGGCCTGGAGGCAACCACCACTACTGCCAGCACCGCCACCTGCACTACGGCCAGCACCGCCACCTGCACTGCAGCCACCAGCCCCACTGCCAGCAGCAGCAGCCCCAGTGGGCACCTGTCCAAGGCTGCAGGTGAAGGCCTGGAGGATACCACCACCACTGCCAGCACCGCCACCTGCAGCGCAACTGGCATCCACTGAGCAGCCGTCACCACCGGCGTGCAGTGTGTAGTGGTTAATACATGGGCTACAGGGTGTCCTGGCCCCTGCAACACATGTCGGTGTGACACACAGGTGAGAGACTGTGACCTTGCCACATCCTGGATGAAGCACACTGGGCACCAGGCCCCCTCCAGAACCAGTGGAAGAAGGCATCCACTCATCCCCTCCTTGCCAGGATGAAGCACACTGGGCACTAGGCCCCCCCCAGAACCAGTGGAAGAAGGCATCCACTCAGCCCCTCCTTGGAAGAATGAAGCACACTGGGCACCAGGCCCCCTCCAGAACCAGTGGAAGAAGGCATCCACTCAGCCCCTCCTTGGCAGGATGAAGCACACTGGGCAACAGGCCCCCTCCAGAACCAGTGGAAGAAGGCATCCACCCAGCCCCTCCTTGCCAGGATGAAGCACACTGGGCACCAGGACCCCTCCAGAACCAGTGGAAGAAAACATCCACTAGAGAGACTATGGCTTTGCACTCCCCAGGACCAAGCAGTGGGCAACCCACCCACTAGAAAGACTGTGGCTTTGCCCTCCCCAGGACCAAGCAGTGGGCAACCCACCCACTAGAGAGACTGTGGCTTTGCAGTCCCCAGGATAAAGCAGTGGGCAACCCACCCACTAGAGAGACTGTGGCTTTGCACTCCCCAGGACCAAGAAGTGGGCAACCCACCCACTAGAGAGACTGTGGCTTTGCACTCCCCAGGACCAAGCAGTGGGCAACCCACCCACTAGAGAGACTGTGGCTTTGCACTCCCCAGGACCAAGCAGTGGGCATGTAGCCCCCTCCAGGAGCAGTGGCGTTGGACCATCTTCTGGCTGAGGTTCCCCCCCCATTCCCCATCCCCCTGAGGTGTCTGTGTGTTTTCAACCTGATGCCCTTGCAGTGTTCTCTCCGTTTTGAGGCAGGAGTCAAGTGTGGCCTTGGCCTATGTGTTTTGGCCCAGTGGGCCACAGACAATTTGGAGTGCGCATTGTCCTTCCTTTTGTACATATTGTACATACTGTTTATTGAATTTAGTACCTATTTTTCTAAAACTACTATTATACTCATTTTATTCCATTCCTTTTGTCCTTGCGTTATTCCTGAGGGTTAGAGGGTATATATGTAATGTTGTTGCATCAATCAATCAATCAATCAATCATAGTATTTATAAAGCGCGCTATGTACCCGTCAGGGTTTCGAGGCGCTGAGGGGGGGGGGAGCGCTGCTGGTTTAGCGGTCGAAGAGCCAGGTCTTGAGGAGCCTTCTGAATGCGAGGAGGTCCTGGGTCTGGCGAAGAGATGTGGGGAGAGAGTTCCAGGTCTTGGCGGCGAGGAAGGAGAAGGATCTGCCGCTGGATGTCTTGCGCTGGATTCGGGGTACGATGGTGAGGGCGAGGTTGGCGGATCGGAGTTGACGTGTTGGAGTGTAGAAGTTGAGTCTGGTGTTGAGGTAGGAGGGTCCGGTGTTGTGAAGTGCCTTGTGAGCGTGGGTCAGGAGTTTGAAGGTGATCCTCTTGTCTACCGGGAGCCAGTGGAGTTCCTTTAGGTGAGGGGAGATGTGACTTTGGCAGGGTATGTTGAGGATCAGTCGGGCGGAGGCATTTTGGATACGTTGGAGGCGTTTGATGTCTTTGGTTGGGATGCCTGTGTAGAGTGCGTTGCCGTAGTCAAGTCTGCTGCTGACGAGGGCCTGGGTCACCGTCTTTCTGGTTTCTGTTGGAATCCACTTGAAGATTCTGCGGAGCATTCGAAGGGTGTTGAAACAGGAGGAGGAGACGGCGCTGACCTGTTTGGACATGGTGAGGGCGGAGTCCAGGATGAAGCTGAGGTTTCTTGCGTGGCTGGCAGGGGTGGGTGGGGGTCCGAGGACGGAGGGCCACCATGAGTCGTTCCAGGCCGAGGGAGTGCGTCCGAGGATGAGGACTTCCGTCTTGTCGGAGTTGAGTTTCAGGCGACTGTTGTTCATCCAATCGGCGATGGATTTTAGTCCCTCGTGGAGGTTTGTTTTGGCGGTGAGCGGGTCTTTGGTCAGGGAGAGGACGAGCTGGGTATCGTCGGCGTAGGAGATGATGCTGAGATGATGTTGGCGGGCCAGTTGAGCGAGGGGGGCCATGTAGACGTTGAACAACGTGGGGCTGAGGGAGGATCCTTGGGGGACGCCGCAGATGAGGTTGGTGGCTTTGGAGCGGAAAGGGGAGAGACGGACTCTCTGCGTTCTGTCGGAGAGGAAGGATGAGATCCAGTGGAGGGCTTTATCTTGGATGCCGGCTTCCTGGAGGCGGGTCAGTAGGGTGCGGTGGCAGACGGTGTCAAAAGCGGCTGATAGGTCGAGGAGGATGAGGGCTGAGGTTTCGCCGTTGTCCATTTGATGTCTGATGTCATCTGTGGCGGCGAGGAGGGCGGTCTCAGTGCTGTGGTTTCGTCTGAATCCGGATTGTGAGGGGTCCAGGATGGAATTGTCTTCGAGGAAGTGGGTGAGCTGAGTGTTGACGATCTTCTCGATGACTTTCGCTGGAAAAGGGAGGAGAGAGATCGGACGGAAGTTTTTGAGGTCGTTGGGGTCAGCCTTGGGTTTTTTGAGGAGGGGTTGGATTTCTGCGTGTTTCCAGCTGTCCGGGAAGGTGGCAGAAGTTAAGGAGAGGTTGATGATCTTGCGGAGTTCGGGGGCGATGGTGGCGTTGGCTGAGTTGAAAACATGATGGGGGCAGGGGTCCGTGGGGGAGCCTGAGTGGATGGTGTTCATGGTTGCTATGGTTTCTGCCTCGTCCACGTGGGTCCAGGCGGTGAGGCGGCAGTCGCGGGAGGAGACGTCGGGGGTGGGGTCTGGCGGTGGACCGGTGATGAAGCTGTCGTGGATGGTGGTGATTTTCTGGTGGAAGAAGGTGGAGAGGTCGTCCCAGAGTTTCTGGGAGGGCGGGATGTCGTTGGAGTTGGCTTTCGGATTGGAGAGTTCCTTCACGATGCCGAAGAGTTCTTTGCAGTCGTGGGCGTTGTTGTTGATGCGTTCGGTGAAGTGGGCGCGCTTGGCGGTGTGGATCCGTTGGTGGTGTTCGCGGTTGGCGTTTTTGAGGGCGGCGAGGTTGTCGGGTGTGCGTTCTTGGATCCATTTCTTTTTGAGTTTCTGGCAGTTGCTTTTGGAGGTGGAGAGATCGTCTGTGAACCAGGCTGGTTTTTTCTTTCCTTGGATGGTGGTGGGTTTCTTGAGAGGGGCAAGGGTGTTGGCGCAGTCGAGGATCCATTGATGGAGGTTGATGGCGGCTGTGCTCGGGTCGATTGCGTCGGGTGGAAAGTTGTTGATGAGGGTGCTGGTCAGTTGTTCTTGGGTGACTTTGCCCCAGCGGCGGTGGGGAGGTAGCTGGATGCGGTGTTGCTCTGTGGTTTTCTTATAGGTGAAATGGACACAGTGATGGTCAGTCCAGTGGAGTTCGGAGGTGTGGCTGAAGGAAATGTGGTTGCTAGAGGTGAAGAGGGGGTCAAGGGTGTGACCGGCGATGTGGGTAGGTGTGTTGACTAGCTGGCGGAGACCGAGGTTGAGGAGGTTGGAGGTCAGTGACGCGGTGTTGACGTCGTTGGCATTTTCCAGATGGTAGTTCAGATCTCCCAGGAGGATGTAATCCGGGGAAGCGAGGGCGTGGGTGCTTGCAAGGTCGGCGATGGTGTCGTTGAAGGGGGCTCTTGGTCCTGGAGGGCGGTAAATGAGGGTTCCTCTGAGGGTCATGTTGGGGTCCGTGTGGATCTGGAAGTGGAGGTGTTTGGCTGTCCTGAGGGTGTCGTCCGAGTGGGTGTGGATTTTGAGGGTAGCTTTGTGAGCGATGGCTATTCCGCCGCCGATTCCGTTGGTTCGATCTCTTCTGGTGATTTTGTAGCCGTCCGGTATGGCGATAGCGATGTCCGGAGACGAGGAGTCGTTCCACCAGGTTTCGGTCAGGAAAGCCACGTAAGGAGCAGTGGTGTCGAGCAAATCCCAGAGCTCGATGGCGTGTTTTCGTGCGGAGCGGGTGTTGATGAGGATGCAGTTCAGGTGGTTGGGGTTGGATGTTTTCGTAGTTGGATTGGTCGTTCTGATGCAGGAGAAGTTGCAGGTACGGCAGGAAAAAGGTCCTTTAGTGTGCTTCGGGGATGCCCGGTAGCATTCAGTGGAGGGGCCGGGGTTGAAGGCGCGGAGTTCGTTGATCGAGTAGCGGATGCGGGGGGCGCGAGGGCCAGGGGGCATCTGCTTGTGTGTATGGTGCTGGGGTGGGGGTGTTGCGTGTTGTGTGTGTATGTCACTCTCTTTTTCCTCCCACCCTCCCTTGTGTGCTAGGTGAAGTACTCACCGTGGTCATCTCCGCTGGCGTTTGTATTCCTGGTGTCTGAGAAGGTACACCGGCATTGGGAAGAAGTGCAGCTCAGGCTCCATGGCATCGTGGATCTTCCATTAGTGTTGAAAGGTGAGTAATTTCCCTTCAGAGTACTGTTTCCTCCGTGCTTTTGATGGCATTGGTACCGCCCCGGAAAAGGTGGCGGATAGGCGTGTTGTAATGCAGTGGGCGCTATATTGTCTTCTGCCTGGCTGTTGGCGGTTACCGCCGCAGTGTTTGTTGCTACCGCCGTGGCGGTCGGAGTGTTAAAGTGGCTGTCTGTGTTGGCGGTTTCCACTGTGGTCATGATTCAATTTTTTTTACCGCCGGCCTGTTGGCGGTATTACCGCTGCTTTATCCCCGACCACCAGGGTTGTAATGAGGGCCTATGTCATGTGCCCGGCTGACACAAAACATCCCTGCTCTTGGGCAGAGATGAGGCACTACTAGCTGGCCAGGAACAGATTAGGCTGACATGGTGTGGGATTAGACTCAGTTCCCCACAATTCAGGTTATGCTGCCACCCAAATCCTGCAGTCTCATTAGGATAATGAGAGCCCATGTGACATAAGCAAGTAGTATCACTCTGGGTCAGGTACTGTCAGACCACCCACAGTTATTGCCTCTGAAACTCCCCCCTAGGTTCATGGAAGAATCTTTATGTGAGGGTTCTCATGATGTTTCAGAACAAATATAATAGCTTGGGCATTACCAGCATTTTTAATATGGCTATTATCCCGTCATGGCATGTCGGAGTCAAATCAATCTTGCTTTCTGTTCTTGTAATTTTGTTAATACTGGCCCGTAGTTAGCTTTAAGAACCACCTCCTCATTTCTGTCAACTTTAGTTTCTAAATATCTCACTGTTATGTTAATGTTATACTAAAATGCTTATATAGCGTAGATGACTCACTCCTGAAAGAGTATCTTGGCGCTCTGCAGAACAAAGGAAAGATGAGAGTTCGGAAGAGTCAAGTTTTCAATAATGTTTTAAACCTGCGAAAATTAGCACAAGATCGAATGTGACAAGGGAGGCTATTCTAATGATGAGGGGCTAAGTAAGAACAGGACGGACCACCAAACCTTTGAGGTTTGAATACAACATGAACTTAACAAGGCTTTATTCTTAGACCTCAGAGTCCTTCTAAGGCAATACTGAGTAAGCATAGCTCAAAGGTAAGAAGGGCCATTCTTCACCAACGATTTATGCGTAAAACATAGAAGCTTCAACAGATTGCGATTTCTGACTGGTAGACAGTGTAATGATATTAAGGTAGGTGCAGAAGGGGAGGCAGGAGGAAGTTTACAGGCTAGCCAAGCTGCAGTATTTTGATCTACCTACAATTTGGAAAGAAGAGTCTCATTTCCTGCTACCAGTAGAGCATTACCATAATCCAGGTGACTCATAATTAGAGCTTGAATTTTTATTTGTATTTTTAAGATAGGGATGACAAAGGCAGGTTTCCAGTCCTGCGACAATTTAGCTGAGTTAAGAGATAAATTGAGAAGGTCTGTACTAGAAGCCATAAATAGCGATGACAGAGAGGAGACTATATATGTGGGGCAGGGATCGGATGGTGAATCAGATTTAACCTTGCCTACTATGTCTTGAGATAGTTCCTGAGAGATGGCATCAAAGTTATCCAACAAGGCAGGTGCATTTGGTGGAGGTGGATTCAAATTAAACAAATCGTCTGTTCGCATTGTCGAAATAGGAAAACGTATATATCTTATATATATCTTATCCTTAAGAAAGTCGGCAAGGCATAATTCTTGTGATGCTATTATTGCAGGCTTACAGGGAGCAGGCTTGGTGAATTCACTAAATACCCTTAAATAATTCTTCAGCAGAATTGTCAGCCTACTCAGTTCTACATCTACGTGCTTCTCTGAACCTTCCTATGAGACATGAAAAGGGTAAGTCTGTAGGACCTTTTGTCAGAGGGGAGGTTTAGTCTTATTCCATCACCTTTCCAGTCTTCTGCTAACCGCTTTATCATTTCTCAGCTCTACCGAATACCAAGGGGTTCGGTAGTCCTAGGGTTGACAATTTTGGGTGGAGCTACTACATCAAAATCTTTAGTGTGATAACAGGTTAATACACCTGACTCCTCCCTCCATTTCAGTGGATGATCCAGCGCTGTGGGTTGGGTTAACTTTGTTAAAGCATATACTTCTGATTTGTCTCAGTTAATGTTAATCCCAGAATATAACCCAACATGATGACCTCCACTAGTGTTGAATAGTTTGATTTCTGCCTTTTTTATATACAGATCATAGCATCGTCATCATACATTAACATTATCAATCACTATTTAGGAAGGAGATGCCTCTATCTACATGGTGTTGCCTAATTTTACATACCAATGCTTTCATGGAAATTGCGAAAAGGAGGGGGGAACAAAAAAAAATCCTTGACAGGTCCTACTCTCCAAAGCAATGGGCTCAGAGTGCATATTATTCACTATTATCTTTGCGATGTGACAAGTGTACAGCCGTATAATCAATATATTAGTGCATAGTGCATGCATATAATCAAAACAGTATAGTATAGACCCAGTTTGACACAGCCTGCACTTCCCTACCAGAAACTGTTCTTTGCTATCCTTAGAAGAGGCCAGTCTGAGATTGAAAGATGCCAGCTCAGCAGTAGTCCTGTCCACAGTCATTTCCCCATCTGATTCCTTCATCTGTTTCTCTAGCTGGGATAAATAAGTGTGTATGGCTTTTAGAAATCCTGCGTGTTTGGATATACTCACCCCACGTATAACTGCCATAAAGGCCTCCCACTGTATTGGTATTCGAGGTGAGGTATAGGTCATCGCATGGGATATCTCATCTTAAAGCTGTGCCACGTAAAGCCCTTAAAGGGAACCTCCAAGTGAGTATTGTATCTCTTTGTTGAATAAATGTGACACGAAATACAGCAGGGGAGTGGTTTGACAGAGTGCGGGCTAAGTATTTTCACTCCTGTAACCAGTCAATAAAACCCTGTGAACACAGTCACAAATCTATAATGGAAAAGAAGTCATGGTCTGAAGAGCGGAACAAGCATAGTCTCTCACTCGGTATTTAGCTCGCCAGGTGTCTTGGAGTCCCAGCATCCCTGTGTTGCTGCTGAGGTTTACATCCAATTAGATTGTGTCGGGCCCGTCGTGGTCTATCTAGACCAGTGTCCAAGACTAGATTGAAATTGTCTCCCTATCTGTGACGCATATATTTATAATTTGATCAAAGGTATTTACAATGTCATTATGTGGTCCATATATGTTCACTGAGATGACTGGTTGGCCGTTTAGGTGTCCTATTGCCACTAAGGATCTCCCTTCTGGGTATCTTCCTCCTGTTTATAATCCGCCGTATTATGCATCAAAATAGCCGCATCATGTGCAAAGGAGCTGTGTGCAGCAGACATCTATGTAGTTCTCATTTACTTATAGACAGCGTAGGATCAGTGTCTGTTAAATGTGTTTCCTGTAGTAAAACGATATCTGCTGCATGTCTGTTGAGATATGCTTCTATTAATCAATCTCTTTTGGTAACCACTGTATGTTCCAAGTGAGGGGTGTTACACAGGACACTGCTCTACTACTCGCCATCATGGTACTCATCTAGCTGGCAGGGAGTCTTGTGTTTTTATCCACGAATGGCAAATGAGATCATCTCATATGTGGTCCACCAAGTCAATCCCGCTACTATTTTAACTTGTGTACTCTACTTCCTCCATCCCCCACCACACCTGAGACACAGCGCTCTGTATTTCTCACAACAGTACCCCCAAAACAATTACATACACACTGCAACAACTTTGGAACCGAAACCAAACTAGTAAGTCATCTGCATAAGGGGATGAAGCCGTCATAATCAACCTGCGCCAACACGCAGCACATACCGAGACCTATTATTATCTGTTGCACAGTTCACCTATATTCCCCTATATCAAACTTGCACAGCTCTAAGGCCTCTCATTATAAGCCCGCATCTGAGAGCACGTCGAGTGCATTATCCACTGCTGATATCTGTGTATATGAAAAGCTATTGTCAGTAGCGCTTTCCTGTGTTTGTTCATTCTCGCTCAGTTCATTAGTTTGTGAATGTTGATCTCCCTGCATCATTTTCCTGAGTTTCTCATAGTTAGTGATGCACTTGAGTGCAGCTTTTACATCAGCAAAAACCTGTGTTTCCTATCCAGGGTGAAGCGAAGTTCTGCCAAGAACAACATAGCAAATGGTATCACAAGATTTGTAGATTCATCTTTGCTGGTAGGAAGGACCTTCTTGCCTCTTGGATTTGTACCATCATGTCCGGGTAGAAGATCATCCTGGCGCCGGAACATGAGATGTCCTCTCTTTTGTGTGCAAATATCAACACTGAGTCTCAATCACGGTAGCTCATGATGTGTTCTATTATCAGGCATTGTTTTGCTCTTGGACCTCGTCTAGTTGCAAGGGATCTTCGTGCTTGCCCGATAATGATGACTGTAAAAGACTTGTTGAACACAGCCATCAACAGGTTCTCCATGTATCTTGTCATATACCCTGTGTTCATTGGTTCTGCGACGTCCATCACATATATGTTGTTGTGACAAAAGCTCGCCTCCAGATCCTCTGCCCTGCCAATAGCAGTGTCTACATCCTTCATCACATCCGCCATTTTGATGGACATGTAATTGGTAGTGTCCTCAACATCAGAAATTCTTTGCTCTGCTTGGTCCATGCATGCAATTTGTTTATCTAATCTTTTTTTTCTCTGCTCACAGGACCATTTTGGTTGTAAGGCAGGGGTGGATCCTTCGCAATGGTGAAGGAGCTTCTCCCCCCTGGATAAGCCAGAAGCTGAAAAATAAAACGATATATCATTCTGGTTTTATTTTTTAGCTCCTGGCTCAGTCAGCAGCGTCTGAAAGGAGGGGCAGGGCTGGGCCGCGGGAGGAGGGAGCTGGTAGGGGGAGTGGAGTCTGTGCACTTCTAAGTGAGCATGTGTATTTGGCCGGCCTTTCAGGCCACCCAAACACACATGCGCACTTAGGTTTCTCGAACCCGGTTGTGCTACACAGCCGGGTTGGAGAAACTGCACAGGCTCCAGTGCACTGTCTGAGCAGCAGAACAAGCCACTCGGACCAATCCTGACACTGCTGTCATGTTTAGCATGAGAGCAGCATCAAGATTACTGGAGAGCCTGTGCTGCAGAAGAAGAGCAGAGGAGTGAAGCGGCAGGGGGCGACTGTAACAGGTAAGTTTTTTATTAATATTATTTTTTTAGCCCTCACACACCTGTACCCGTCCCTCCCCCGCTCGCCCCTTCCATTGAGAATTGCGGCAGCCGCTGCTGTTGTAAGTCTATCCATTTTGTCATCAATGGACCACAAGTTGCGGTGCCTATTTTGCAATGCTAATTAAACCAGACAGTCCCTTCCTCCCCAGTTTTCTCAGAGTTGCCTCTGACACATAATCAGTACCAAACACAACACTCAGCATCTCTATATGTATATGTATAGCCTTAAATTGTTCTTTTCTGAGAGTTCAGACACTGAAATACGCCATATCTATACCAGGTTGTCCATCTCATTCAAATTTGCCTAGGACGCAGGGGCTGCTCTCAAATATTCAGAGCAAATTTGTGACCCTGGGATCATCGGCGCTACCAGATATGTAGTACGTTTCTCCCGCTACTGCATCTATCATTGTGGCCGTGTCTTTGTGTTTTATCCACCCGAGGCTCCTGACATGGTACCAACTACGATTCTCCTCCCGCCCCCCAAATTTCCTCTCATTTGCCACAGTTCTTTCCCACCTGAATATTGCCCTTCTCAGGACCGCACAGTCCTTGTTCTCAGCTCCAGCAGACTGTGTGTATCTAATAGGTCTCCTGCAGTCTAGTGCATACCTACAGTAGCAAGCTGCAGTTGTCATCAGGTAGGCCGCAGTACCCAGATCAGCTCAGGATCTCCGTTGACGCCCTCTGTTTCATGTCACCATTACAGGGTCCCATCTGCGTCATTAGCAAGACTAGCTCCAGGTTGAGGCTAGATCGAGGATGATGCTATTTTTGGCTGTTGGAGCTGTTCTCCTGCGTGGCCATCTTGCCTGGAACTTGGTCACGCCCCCATCAAAAATGTTCATAAATAATACATGCAGAGAGAGGCTTTAGCTCAGCATCATCATCCTTGATCTGTTCGCTTCTCATTCATATTTTGCTTTCAGCTATCTCATGACACAGCATGGGGCAGTGGATCAGTCTACATGTGTGCATCCGTCTAAAAGGAAGTACAGTTCAGAGCCAGGGCTGATGTGCTTATACTTAACTTTGCCATTGTCATTTCCTATCCATTCTTTGTCCTTTTTTTTGTTATCTTTCTGTGTTTAAAATATGTTTCCAGTTAACAGTAAATAAAAGTCTATGGTAACGTCTTTGTTCCAATAACAATCATATTTGGCTGTGATGTCCATTAAAACAGAAATGAAGAAGGTGAGCCCAAAACTATGGCCTAGAACAGAAATACTCCTCCACTTTTGTTCGCCCCTGTTCAGACTGTGGAAACATAGATTCAGCTTTGCCCTGGTTGAAAGCTCTCCCAGATCCATTACCTAACTCCACAATGTCACTGAGGAGCATCCCACAGAACAAGATAGGAGATTAACAGGAAGTGCAGCACTTTGAAACCAGAGGAACATATGGCCAGCCCTACTTTGCATCGTGGCTACTGGCTTGCAGCAGTATAGCTGGATAAGAATTTGTGGGCCAGATATATCAAATAACTTTTCAAGCCAACTTATGTACTAATAGGTTGGTACACAAAATTCCAAATCTGAGTCGGTCTCAGTCGACCTCATTATTATTCGTAAAAAAGGTCCTCAATTCACAAAGGTGAAGGGGGTCCCTTTCCTTTAGTAAATAGGTTATCATCCCAGAAATCAGTCAGTACCTTTTCAAATATGTGAGACAGAAATTCCTGTCGCAAACCATTGATAGATTTAGTACCAAGCCTACATTTGAAAGGGACACCCACAACACGCTCCTTCCAAATACAGAATAAGCACCCAGTCGCAGTCCCATTTTAGGACTTGGTAAAACTCTACTGACTCCTAAAATAGAATTGTTGCATAGCCAAAAACGTTGATTGTGGTTGCAAAATTCGAATTTGAGTATTTCTGACTGCAAAATATTTCGTACATCTCACCTGTCATTCCCTGTGTCTGACTCCTGACCTTGCAGAAATCAGGGCATCTGTTTTGATGATGTATTCATATTTAAACATTATGTGTAAAAATCGATGTTTACTCTTTGTTTTAAATGTCATATGTATCTATTTTCATTATTTTTTCATGTGTAGAGCTAAAGGTACACTGAAAAAACTGCCTCTTGGAGCTGGACATCGCAATCAAAATAGAGGACCACAGGAACCACACAGGACCCCGTCTGCGTCTTCCAGCCTTTAACTCTCTGGCTGTGAGCAGACCACAGTGACCACTACAAAAGGTATTTCTTCGCTTTCAGTCAGTACTAGTAAAAAGGCGCAGAGAAAATTACAAAGTTAAAGTATAAATGGACTACTGAACTGCCAAATAGGACTTTAAACTCTCTTGTACTATGGGGACATGGAGCCTAGTGACATGCATCAATTCACCAATTGCCACTTGCATGTTTATCTTTAGGCAAAGTCCTTGTGCCCTTTGGATTAGTGAAATGCTGTCCACAATGAGCAGCTACGCTTTCTTGACGGCTTTGTGAACCCACATTTGTAGTGCTGGACTCCAACATATGTGGCATTATAGGACCCAAAGGCGTAAGCAGACTCCTCCACCTGCAGCATGTTTATCACTTTTTAAGTGCTTTCTACTACTATGTGGGGCATTGCTGTGATTAGTCACACCAATAGTAGGTTTTATCACGAAGGGAATGTGGTTAGAAGGGTGTTGATTTTGTTTAAAGCCTATTTAGGAAGTGTTTTCATATCCTGCGTGACTAAGATTATGCAATAAGATTATATAAATTAAGTAGCAAGTTTACCTAAATTATTCGGCAAAAGGGCAAATTATTTGGATGTTGGAAAGTGGATTATTGGTAAGGGCAGGTAAGTACTTACACTTAGCAATAGGCCACTAACCCCCTCTAGGTCCAGTTAGGCCTCAATAAATGAATCCCAGCTTAACCCTTGGTAGCTTGGCAACGAGCAGTTAGGCTTAATTTAGGAGACAGGTGTGTAAAGCATTAAAAAATCACAAAACAGTAAATAACTAAAACACAAAACACAATAAAAAGCCAACACCAATTTATAAGAATCCATCATATTTTTATCTTTTAAAATGGCATTGAAATGACCGAAATCCAATAAAGGGAACCGGAGATTTGAATTTTTAAAGAATAAATGTTTTTTAGCACATAAAAACTAAAAATGCCAATCTGGACATCTTGTCGCACTCGACCGGGACAAAGTCAAAGTTTGAGGCCGACAATGATGGAGCCCTGCTTGGCTACAGTGTGCAGGAGGCCTCGATCAAAGTTTTACCTTCTGACTTAGTATTTTTCTTGAAGATTTTCTTTACAAGGATGAAGTTGACCTCCCTGGAGCCCTCTTTGGATACGCTTCATGGGAGACCTTTGGACTTAGATGCTTTTTCGTGACGAAAATCTTCATCTAGGTTGAACTTGAAATTACATCAAACCTCCCTGGAGACCTCTACGATACACTGAATGGGAAGCCTCGGTCAACTTTTTACATTCGGACCACGTCACTTTTTTGGAGCTTTTTCTCTCTGATATCAGACTACCCTACAAAGCAAGCCGATTTCGAGTTGACATATGGATATATGCTTTCATATCTGCAAGCAGATTCCTCTTCTACTCAGCTCTCAGCAGTTAGCCACTCTGTCCAAATCTTCCTCCTCTTTCCCTTGTGAAGAAGCATTTTGCTCCCTCTCCTTTCCATTCTCCTGCATCTGTGGCTGGCCCTGAGTCACTTGTTTATTATCTTGCTTGTTAAGTTTCGTGCTGCCTTCCGTTTTGTCTAAGCCCCTCTCTTACCGTACATCTCCCATAAGCTTTTAGTATCTATCCCATCAATCTGCTCCTTTTTGACACCATCCTTCAGTAATGCCATAAACATGTCTCTCCTAGATACTCTATTATTATCTGTGCGACCCTCAGACTTTGAGGCTCTCTCAGGCTTTGTCTAGTCTCCAAGCTCTCCAAACTTGCGTACTGCCTCCAGCACATCTTTCAATGCCTGCCCTGTCTGATTATTCAGGAGAGTCATTACTACTTGCGATTCTTTGCATAGCATCTCTGAACGTGTACCAAGGCTTATTATTTGGTGGCCAATCTGATTCAGTACGATATTATTGACTACATCCCATAACTGCCAATTGCAACAAATTAGCCACTCCTTGATTCCCATAACTTTTAAATTGTTCTTGTATTGTGGGGTCTGAGCTAAGAGTACAAGACTTCCTGGAATCTCCCTCATCTAGTGCCACTCCAGAGGCACCCTTGTCACACAACCTCACCATCCAGGTAAGCAATGCTCCCCAGATTTCTGTTTGATTCTGTCTATATCATTAACTTCTTGCTGGGTGTAATTTTCCAGGGAGTGCATCTCAATTCCTCCCGGGTTCTGTGGAGTGCCCTATATTTTCCATTTAACTATTGGCTGTGCGCAAACCACTTTTGGCTCACCTGGTTCAAACTTGCCCCCACCTTTTTTAACTTCTTCATCACTGGAATTTGAAAAAGCAGTATTCTCCAAAATGTTAATATCCCATTTTTCGGGGTTCCAGTCTAACCCTGTTTTAGCATATGCTAAATGAACTTTCTTTTGATTGATTTTATCTCTTCGTTTCCGATACCTGTGTTGAGCAACTTTGACAGCCTTATCTTGCAATAACTTATTCTTGCAAGACAGCATGGTTACATTACTTTTAGCTTCAACTAGCTGCCTCTCTAATTGCTGGTTTTCTTGTTCCAGCTGCTTACATTTTTCATGCATTTTTCTATAAGCAGATGACAGAATCCATCCTCTTCTGCCTAAAATAGATAAATCACAACCCCATTTAAGAGGAACTTTCTGTAATCACATTAAAACATTTTTTGGCTCAGCATCGCTAAGACATCCGTCCCAGCTCTCGCATAAACCACACCAGAAGACCATTCATTTGCAAAAACATTATAAGGTTCTTTCTACCACCTGGGAAACTCATGTGCAACCTGGGAAACTGCCGACATCATCCCTTGTCTGACAACTTCAGGTTGTGGAACCCTGACAACCAAGACAAAAGAGAACCACCCTGAAGGAACTTATCTCTGGGACTGGGTCAGGGTTCCACAATCTGAAGTTGGCAGACAAGGGATGAAGTCGGAGTCAAGCCACATTGTGATGCTTTTTTTATTCTTATTTCTAGCTTTGCGGTGTACATGCATGAATACATAGTCACTATATATATATTATATTCATTGTTGATGTGTTGCATTTTCTTTGATCATTATTATTCTACTGCTGTGATTATTTTAAGAGTTGAATGTGTGTTGCTCACGTTATAATCTTCTTATAACTTGGGAAGTGCCTTGATAAATTCATTACTCAGACTAAGAGTGCTGCATTATGTGCAGTCCTTTCACTTCGTTCCCTCTCGGTCTGAAGTAAAGCAGAACAGCAGGTTAGGGGTTCAGCAGGGTAGTCCTTATTCTTGTTGTTGTTCTTTTTAGGGATCTGCGGTGGGGGTGCAGCTCTGCCAATTCTTTCCTTGCTTCTGGTGTGGAAAGCAGGGAGACCTCTTGACCAAACAAGTGCAGGCCACCACCCTCTCGAGTGACCACTTCCTGGGAGATGTGGCACAAATCAATTCCAGGGAGCAACATTCTCCCAAAATACAAAATGGCAAAAAAATAAATCTCAGAGGTTAGGTCTGGCTGAGCCCACCCACTGGTGTGGCTACATTTCCCTTAACACATCTTTTCCTAGTCCTCTCCTAATCTAATCGGGGAACACCTGGCTGTCTAGTTTTGTAGGAAATGGGGGGAGATCCACTTGCTGACCCAAATGTCCTTCCCTCCTTTGAAGTACAGTTTGACTGCTCTCCCCATCCTGTTCACCATCTGCTGAGGCAGTTCTCCTCCCTAAGCACTTCCTTTGTGTTCAGCCCAGGCCACTTCACACCTCATCAAGGCAGCCTGGCTAGGCTGCCAGAGGCTTGCCAATCAGAGAAGGGCACTACAGAGATGAAACTGACTACTTTCAGCTAGAGTTGAAAAACTCTTTCCCTAAGTTAGTTATATTAAATTCAACAATGGCAAGTTGTTGGATGTATTATAACAATAGGTTTGATACTAAATGTGACATATCTAGCTCCTTTTGAGATTTTATTAATTAAAAATAAAGTCTCCAAATGGAGTCCATTCACTTCAATGAGGGACAACTAATTTAGCTATTTTCCCTCACCAGGGCTTAGTCCCTGCTTATAGTTATACTGCACCAAACTCTGGGGACACCTGTGGCACACCTTAGGGGCGACTCATATGTAAAAATAAGGTAGTTTAAGACTTTGGAAGTACTTTTAATTTCAAAGTCGAATCTGGGGTTAACTTTATTTTAAAAGCAGCCAGCAAGACAGGCCTGCCTTTAAAATGACACTGGGCACCTCAGCAGTGCAGCTATGGGTGCACCACCTATGCTGGGGTCCCTAAACCTACATGCCGAGCCATATACTAGGGACTTATAGGTAGATTGACACTGACAACTATAATTAGCCTAATTTGCACAATCATTTTAATCAGAGCACAGGCCCTGGGACTGGTTAGCAGTGCCCAAGGCACCATCAGAGTCAGCAAAACACTTGCATAAGTGAAAATGGGGGCAAAAGGTTAGGGGGCTTCTGCAATCAGCCCAGTTTTCCCACATTTGGAAATACACTGGCAGTATTATCAATTTGAGAAAAACCATTTTTGTGAGATCTGCTAACTATACAAATTATGTGCCAAATGTTCTAAATCAATAATTGTGTAATAAAGGTGGCATTCACGGAATTACATAAATCCACTGACCCTCAGCATTATTCATTGTTTTATCAACGATAAATACCTGAAAGGTAATCCTGAACATTTTAATTCTAATCAGTGCTCATTGTTAGCAGCTTTGAAAAAACGAGCCTTTTGTACATAACTACCCCACAATAATTATGCAATAGAAAAATACATACAGGGTAACGTGTAACGTGGTCCTACATTGACATCTCTGGGTTCTGGAGACATTTACAAATTCCTCTGTCTTTGGCTTTGTGGTTTATAATGTCATCAGGCCTCATTGCTGGAAATATTGGACCATATTGCATGGTATCTATCTATCTCGTTTCTAGGTATGTGTGTATATATATATATATATATATATATATATATATATATATATATATATATATATATATATATACATATGTAGATTTCTGCACAAAAACATGCATACACGTGTAAACATTTTAAGCAAATGGTGAGGCTCATACGGTACCTCAAACAATTGCTATTATGCAGTGAAATGTAGTTGGACATATTAGTGTGTGTGGCAAGGTGTGGTGCCGGATTGTTTTCCTGTATCGCTCCTGGCATCTAGTGACATTCAGCCCCGGTGTCGGTGTGGTCCAAGGGAGAGCAGAACAAAGAGAGCTGGGCCCCATCCTGGTAAACTGAATACTGTGTTATATTTTCACGTGCAACATGTGTAATGTCTGCAGAGTTACACATTTTATGTGGCTTACCTTTGGGCGGCTCTCTACACATATACTTTGTACAGGAGGGTGTGTCTGCAAGGGTCTCTTGTTTGCCTTTCGGTCGTGGCGCTTTAGCTTTTCACAAAAGCAACAATTTTTGTATAGGAGTGTCCGATGACTTCAGAGGTGAGCGGCTTTTACTAAATATGGTTCTGCACAATTTTCTCTGGGTGCGCTTTGTATTTTCACGATGTGCCACACAGATTTTCGTAAAGTTGATCGGAGCGTCATTCATTTGGAACCTGCAGCCAAATTTCTTACAAGCCTGGAGACTCTATACCATTCGCCTCTGTGTCTCTAATAAAATGTGGACTCTCCTTCACTATTCAGTTTGGATGAGATGTAATTGAGAGCAAGAACGTGGCCGTTCCCATAACAGTGATGCTCTTAAGAGGTAGTAAGCATATGTTTTTGGTCTCCCTAAAATGTACACTTTAGCCTCTAGATGGCAGTAGTATACAATAAACACTATTTCCTTTACAAAACTTCCCGCATACGTTCTGCGAGCAAACAATTCCTTTATTTCCCTACCCTTAACTAGATTCCGTGAATATAGTATTTACAGTACCTATTCTACGCAGATCCACGTATCCTCGGGTGCTATCGAATGTGCTCCTTGAAAGATAAGCAGATTGGTAGGCTTTCATTAGAATTTCTAAAAAAAATTAAAAAAAAACAACATCCTTAATACACTTCCAAAATTCTATAAACTTGAATTTTATCCGCGTAATCATCGCATTTTTCTTACCTGCCCTATTTAATAAACAAAAGCATGATGTGTTGCACTTGCAACATGCTTAATGACACCCAAACAGTCACACCGTAAACACTAGACAGTTTGAACTTGTATCTTGTGTTCAGTGCAATGTAGGCGCAGACACCGACAACAAGGCGTGCCACGCCCACGCACTTCCTGTCCGTTGAAGAATTGCCCTCATTATCTTGCCTAGAGACTCGCTGGAACTGCCCATCAGTGAGCTGGACCAGGACAAAAAACAGAAGTGGCAACCGTTTCCGGTCAAACACACCTGTTTGCAAAATCACGCACGACAATAAGTATAAGTAAATATAACCTAAATAAATAACAGGTGACATGTTCTGCTTAATTAAAGTCTAGCGGTGACAGAGCCAACAAATTAACATTGCGAGCCAGAGAGCTCTGAGAACCTCTTGCATCAGCCCAGCTCTGAAATTGTTTCCATGTAAATAATGCAACAAACCTCGCATAAAATATGATAAATACTCTTCACAACTCTAAAAGTGTATTGTGGCGGGTTTAAAGTTAATATGTTACATCATGTCACTATAATGAGAGACTCGTATTAAAAGTGACAGTTTTTAAACATGAACTTAAAACCGTTCCTGCTCCGGCCCTGGCAATAGTAAACTAGGAACAGTTGTCGTGTGCACCCTCTATATGGGCTTGGTACTTATAGATAGGGCAACCTTTTAGTCTAATAAACTAAAGTACATTTTTGCACAGCTCGTACACTAAACTCAAGTATTTGAACAGCTTTCGTATGCGGTAATGAAAAAGGAGGATCGAGGAAATAAAATATTTGCCTAAAATCACACGATTTGGTTAAGTGGGGAAGCTAGTATTCATCCCTTGTTTTCTGGTTTCATTTCATACAAATCAGTCACTAAATGGGCATATATTTTTCTATCCTTTTCCTCTCAAATGTTAATATTTTACTCTCAACTGTGTATGAGGGTAGGGTGAGGGAGGAAGGCAGAGGCCGCATGAAAGCTCAGTTTAGTTTAGGCTTGAGGCAGGGGCAGCTCGCGGGAGGCAAAAGGGGTGGGCGGCATGGCGGGGGGAGGGGTGGAATGGGACAAAACAAATGTATTAATAAAAAAAAACACATACATTTCGCCGCGCTGCCCTGCGTCCAATCCTAACGCTGCTTTCATGCTGCTGGTTAGGATTGCACGGGCGCTCCGGGACAGAGTGGGAGCCTCTGCCTGCTGTCTCCAACCTGGCAACACAGTGCCGGGTTGGGGAGAGCCCAGTGCAAGTGTGTGTTTAGTCGGGCCAAGTCGGCCGGCAAAACATACATGCGCACAGAGGGGAGTGCTGTGCACTACCCCTCCGTGCTCGTCACAGCCCCAGACCCTGCCCTTTTTACTATAAAACGATAATAAACATAGTTTATTATCATTTTGTAGTAAACGTTTTGCAGTTGCTGGCATAAGGGTGGGGGTGACGGAGGAGGGACGACCCTCCTCCTCCGTAGTGGAGGAGCCACCCTTGGCTTGAGGTTCCAAAAGGACCTCTAGGTGAGCCAGCGTCAGGCATCTGGCTCGAGCCTGACTTGAACTTCCACTGGCTCGCACACCTCTATTAAAGTCATATAACTGAGTAACACATCTTTTACACAGGGCTTTTATGGTGTCACTCACATTAGCCTTAGCCTTAGTCTTGTCTAGATGATGTTTTGCTGACCTCGACTGATTTATGCATTCTGGTGGGTGTTGATGTTTCATCATTTTATGGATATTTTTTCTGTTTAGATATTTTTTTTAATTAACGTTTTAGAAGATGAACACAAATACATTTGAATGAATTAAACTAAAACATATAGTTAGTCCCAATGACTCAACATCATAGTTGTGTGAGACCCTTTGATAATGCAACAGTAAAATAAACAAAAGATTCCACTTATATAGGCACTACATCTTGCACCTCAGGATGTGAGTGTTTATCAGCTGTAGCCATGAGCGGAAGGCCTAAGGTGACCGAAGCGTCATGACACCTCCAAGAAAGAGGCTATCGAGGGCCTCGGCTTGTGGTGGTTTGATTATTTGTAAGTGAGAGGCCAGTTTGCTCCACAGTTCCTTGAAATTATGGTTTGTACTAAAAGGGTTGTTTACGCTGTTATCTGTGCTGTTTGTGAAACAGATCCAAGTCCACCAGATGTGTACTGACAGTTGTTTTTGTATTCTTCCATTCTTATAGGATGGAAACCATAAGAACATAGCTACCATAAGATTAAGAATGAGCAAGCCATCTTTGCATATGTTAGTGTTCGTTCACCACACTTCACCTTCTATACTTTCCACCACCACAATCAGCCGCCAAATGCAGACCACCCTGTCCCACCAAACAATATACCTAGGTGACAGGACTACAACAAATTATTTGACAAAATCAAGAAAAAGCTCTGAACCATCCCCTCAAACCAAGTGTAAACTTACTCAAAAGCATAACTTACCTTTCGATCCAGAGGCCTATGGTTTGCACCATATTCATACCCTTCCCTACATACAGACTTTAATTGGACCAAGAGAGAAATAAACAAGCCACAATTCCACCTCTAACAGCAAAAACATCAGTAGCCAGATCAACAACATTTGCAACATTCCGAGAAACCTGCCCTCAACCCCAAAAACAAGCTACCCAGTTCAACAACATTTACAAAATTCCCAGAAACTCACCTCTGACCCACAAAACAGCCCTACCCCGACCAGCCACATTCAAATTGAAACAAAGTCTCACCTTAATTCCTAGTCAGAGAAAGCAATATTCCATTGTGTCCTTCTTAACTGTGGATTGGCTGCCATTAATGCTACTGAGATAAAATGTATTATTCACAAGATAATATTGATCTTCTAATACTGATTGAGATCTGTGTTCCCCTGACACTACAAAAGCAAAAAGAACAGATGATAGATGGAATGCAGAGCGATGTCAAACATTTACCCCCATCAGAGATCTGGGCCTAAATTCATTGGCTTTTGCTCACCACGCCATCCCAGTTTGGAACCAGCCATATGCAAATCAGTTTTGACCCTGCCCCTCAGGGGAACAGTCCAGCCCGAAATGCCAGGCCAAGTCCTCCCTGCACCAGAAACAAGCATACTGGGATGGGTTTCGGGGTATCACCTTCCATCAGGTGGGTTAGCTTGAATCCACAGGCATAGCAAGCACAAGACCCACATCTGGGCATATCCTTCCCACTTAGGGTGACAAATCAAAAATAACCCTGACATCACAACACATGATGGACATGCTTATCCTACATAGATATGACATGGCTTGTACCTATGCCACTCCTGCTTGCTGACCCTCAGGCACTGATCCATTTTCATATGGAAACTCAAGACATCTAACAGTTCTACTCCTGGTCTTCTCTTGCCGTTGACTTTCCAGATGTGAATTGTGGAAACAACAAAGGAGGAGGAAGGGTAGTGGGGATACTATCCCTAAACATATCCCTCAAATGGCTAATTTGGTATTTGAATTGGTTGTTGACTTCTAACATAACCTGCATCTGAGACTCCTGTTTGCATTTCTTTGCTTTGTCATCGAAGTATAGGAAGATTGATTAATTGCCAGCATGCTCTTTAGTATTGGGGTCTTTCCCTCTGGTTTGTAAGTTTTTTAAAAAAATGCTCTAAATCAAAGGTACCTTCCTCTGGCAATGATTTCTTCCCATCCTCGTTAGTGCGCCTAACCCACTTTTTTACATATCTGCACAAGCTTTTGCCATACTGGGGGTAGATTGCATGGGTGGAAGTACCTTTAGTTGGGGCTTATTCTTGTTTCAGCTTCCTTGTCCCCACTTTCCTCATGCACTACCAGGATGACATTAAGGAATCTGCCAGCCTTGTGCAGTTCTCATGCCATGGAGGGATCTTGGTAGAAGGGGGAAAAAAGAACAAAGATAGGACTAACAGTTCTTTCTCATCATTTTCATGGATATAGCTAGGAAAGTGTCTTGTACACCTGACCATCTACTCCCTTCCTTTCAGAATTCTGAATGTATGATGGAAAAACACATGCACTTACAACGCATGCCTTTACAACGCTGAAAGTACAATGCATGGTTATTACCACGCATGAACTTACCACAAAATGTTTTTACAATGCATATGCTTTTACCACAAATGTCTTTACCACGAAAATTTCGTATTAAAGGCATAGTTGGTAAAGGCAAATGCATGGTAAAAACTAGAGGTAAGTATAACATACATTAATATATATATATATATATATATATATATATATATATATATATATATATATATATATATATATTGGTGTTCCACTATGGGCGCAGGACCCATTTAAAATGTTCCACCACTCATGATTCAAACGCTGGCACTCCATGCAACTGAAATTATTTATTCAGATCCAAAAATCCATGACATGACATGGATTTTTGGATCTGAATAAATAATTTCAGTTGCATGGAGTGCCAGCGTTTAAATCATGAGTGGTGGAACATATATATATGTATGTATATATATGTATGTATATATATATATATAGATATACATATATATACATATATATATGTATGTATATATATATATATATATATATATATATATATATACACACAAGCACATCTTTCCACCCAAAAACCCTACCTACCCTAAAAATTACCTTACCATCCCAACACCCATACCTACCCTAAAACCTAAACACCCCTTACCACCCTAGATCCCATACCCACACTAAAACCTAAACACCCCTTACCACCCAAATCCCATACCCACCCGAAAGCCTAAAAATGCCCTTACCACCCCAAAACCCATACCCACCATAAACTTAAAAATGCCCTTCCCACACCAAAACCCATACCCACCCTAAAACTTAAAAATGCATTTACCACCAATAACTGTTACCCACCCTAAACACACACACTATATATATATATATATAAAATCACTCAACCCACTTAATACTTACCTTACTTACCTTTAAAACCTTTACCACGCATACACGTTAACCAAAATTTGTTGTAAAGGCATGTGTGGTAAAGGTATATTTGTGGTAAAGGCATGCGTGGTAGACGCATATGCGTTGTAAATGCTTTGCGTAAATGCATTTCGTTGCATTCACTGCGTTGTAAGTGATGTTTCCCCTAAATTCTTTGGTGACAGCCTGCTGACTCTCTTAGAGGTTCTGGTGCAGCTGGGCCAGTGTGCCTCTTTCACTCACACATTCATTCACTAGGGTCTGTGCTGGGGTCGTAGACGCTTGTTTGTCCCTTCACCCTTCTAGCAACTTCTCCAGAGCCTTCTGCTCTACATTGTAGATTTCACTCACAACTCTAACTTCTTAATCTTGGGACTCACTCCGTACCTAGCCCAAAAACCATTATGTCCCATCAACACCTTCCCAGATGACACTTTCAAATTCTCATTAAAACTTTAATAATCAATAAGAACATTCCGACTTTGCATATCATAAATGTGAAAGTGTGCTAGCGTTGTCTGACCTGATCTGTTCTTGGAAAACTGGACCTCTCTCTAACCCCCGATTCATAGAGTTCTCCAGCGTCCAGTGGTGCCCGGGGTTCTTGTGTGAAGTCTGTTAGCCTCTCTCTGTACATGTACAACCCACCACCAGTGCACCGGGCTGTAAACAAATCTGCTCTCACACCAAATCAGAAGTGAGAATGTTTGAGAAAAATAAAAATAATCTGTGAATCACAGTATCACGCAGGACAAGCTCATACCCACGCACCCTGTGATAATTACAGCCAAAGCACACATGTACAGAATGCAAATGTATATGTTTTGATACAGGGTATTAATGGAGATCGCGTGACAAAACTGAAACCAAAGGGCTATGCTGGTGCTGCTACACCAACTGTGCTAGGCAGTACCTCTAAATTGAAAATGTTGAACCATTGTACAATCCGAACCAAAAGAACTATGTAGATGTAGAAATTGTGGGATAGATCACACCAGACCTTTGAAATGATCTAAAAATGTAAACTTTTCAGAGCTGAACAAACTATGTAGGATTTCTAGCCTACGATGCCAGGCATGAGAGTGAGGCTTTCCACCCAGAGGCAGACATGACTTGGTAGCACTGGGTTAGCACTGAGCACAGACCTGACTGCTGATACTACAGCCACGCCAAGGTAATATTTCTAAATGGCACACGTTGAACCATTGGAAAAAAAACTCATGAAAGAACTGGGCATACAATTCGAGGACGACCACCAATTCTACATCAAATTACCCAAGACTCATACCCCACCCACATATTTAAACGCTTTAGCGAAATGCAAGAATAGATGTAAAGTTGACACCTAAATGACTCCAAAGAGAATTCCTCTTCCTCTCCCCTAATAAAGATTGTAAATTAAAAGGCAGGAACCTCAATGCAATGCAAGAATATGGAAACAGCCTCTTAAATAGCCTACCCAAAAAGAGTCAACACCATGAACTGCCAGACGTGTCTAGCAAATGAATTTGATCACATCACCCCCCTTCTCATATTGTTATGATGTTTACCACGGGAAGCTAGAAGCTCCTACAAAATACCACGTTTGACACAGAAGGATATCCACAAGAAAACATTTAGGAGAGGGGGAACTCGAATCGCCACCGTACGTTCCCCCATCAAATACTAAACCACAAAAGAGTGCGGCGACAGGAAGGCCGTCCACCAGAACCCCCCCACATATCTAGATCACAAGCTGAATACCTCAGCCAGATGCTGAAAACTCATCAGCAAAGTAAACTTCAGAGGTAAAAACAACACTTCAAAGAAAAACGCACCCACGAAAGAGCTTTCTCAGGCAATGCTCAGAGTTTTAGGCAATGCCCTTCAGTGTCCAAAACTCTATACCACTAAAGCCACATTTATAAGGTAAGCCCCTTCTTTTTTTCTCTGAAACCATCACTTAGACAAGCACCTCGGCCTGACTCCCAAAAAATAGCCGTTTAGTCTCTTACTTTACTCTGGTGAGATACGTTTTCAGTTTTACCAACAGAAATCTGCCTACACAAACAATATGACTTCCCGTCAGAAGCCTTGCTTCTACATGATGTACATACAGTATTTCTGCTTACACTGATTGTTTTAGGATCCATGTTGTGCTACCACGCCTGGTAGATATCCTGAGACCCAAAAGGAAACTATGACTTTTTCAGAAACAAAAGGAAAACTGACTGGTAACACGGTATTGTTAACATAACTCATTGAGAGGGGTGAGAGACACCTGCCACATTTCCTTTTCTCTGAAAAGGGCATCGATTGTTTTTTGATGATCAGAAAATCTGCCATATCAGAGCTACACGACCAATGTTGTTGTTCAGACTTATTTTATTGTTAAAAGACAGACAACTACCATAAAACAAGGAGTTAAGGAACATGTTGTACATATTTACGTGGAACCAGCAAGTCTCAAGGTGCTCAGGTAATTAATGCACTTACTACAATGACTGCCTCTAATTTCTGTTCACAGTTTTGAATAATTATAAAATAGCTGGTATGATTAATGTGTTTCTTGCAGAGCATTGCACGTAATCAGCATTACTTAAGTTTGAGATGTATGCAAGATAGCTGAGAGAGGTAATTAATGTATTCTTTAGATCTATCTGTAATGTGAAAGTCACAAGTTCCAACCCTGGTAAATTACTCTGGGTTTTAAAGGACTGCTCAAAACAGTTGCATGTAACATTATAGGCATAAATTCCAGAGTTTTCGCAATGTTTGGTTGTGCTAAGTTTGATTAAATGTGGTTCATTGAGTTGAGAAGTAATAAACACTTGGAACCTGATTCTTAACTCCTTAGCTGCTGGGCCTTTTTCCCCCCCGGACCCCCCCTCGCTCCACCCCCACCTGTGCTGAGCCCTTTTTTTGGCTATTTGGGGTAGTTCGCACTTAGGCCTTTATAACTTTTTCTCCACATAAGCTATCCACGCCAAATTTGCGTCCTTTTTTTCCAACATCCTAGATATTCTAAAGGTGCCCAGAGTTTGTGGGTTCTCCTGGAGGAGGCCAAGAAATTAGCCAAAATACAGCTACAATGTAGTTTTTTCAGAAAAATGGGAAAAGAGGGCTGCTGAAGTAAGCATGTTGTTCTTTTCCCTGAAAATGGCATCAACAAAGGGTTTGCAGTGCTAAAATTACCATCTTCCCAGCTTTCAGGAACTGGCAGACTTGAATCAGAAAACCACATGTTTCAACACAATTTTGGCATTTTACTGGGACATACCCCATTTTTAAAAAAAATTGTGCTTTCAGCCTCCTTCCAGTTAATGACAGATATTGGTGTGAAACCAATGCTGGATCCCAGACAGCTAAACATTTCTGAAAAGGAGACACAATTCTGAATTCAGCAAGGGGTCATTTGTGTAGATCCTTCAAGGTTTTCCTACAGAATGTAACAGTTAAAATAAAAATATATTCAAATTGAGGTGAGAAAAGATCCATTTCTGGCCACATTTTCTTCTATAACTTTTTCCAGCTATGGCAGACTTTTTAAAGCAATATACTGTTATGTCTGCTGGACACTTCTGGTTGTACGGATATATAGGGCTTGTAGGTTCATCAAGAACCCTAGGTACCCAGAGCCAATGAATGAGCTGCACCTTGCAATGGGTTTTCATTGTATACCGGGTATACAGCAATTCATTTGGTGAAATATAAAGACTGAAAAATAAGTATCAGGGAAACCTTTGTATTTTTAAAATGTGCACAAGATAAGGTGTTGAGAAGCAGTGGTTAGTTGCACATCACTGAATTCCGGGGTCCCCATACTAGCATGTGAATTACAAGGCATTTCTCAAATAGACTTCTTTTTTACACACTGTCTTACATTTGGAAGGAAAAAAATGTAGAGAAAGACAAGGGGCAATAACACTTGTTCTGCTATTCTGTGTTCCCCCAAGTCTCCTGATAAAAACGGTACCTCACTTGTGTGGGTCGGCCTACAGGAAATGCAACATGGACACATCAAATTTTTACATGGAAAACTGATGTGTTTTTTGGAAAGTGCCTAGCTGCGGATTTTGGTCTCTAGCTCAGCTGGTACCTAGGAAAACCTACCAAACCTGTGCATTTTTAAAAACTAGACACCTAGGGGAACCCAGAATGGGGTAACTTGTGGCACTCTACCCAGATTCTGATACCCAGAATCCTTTGCAAACTCAATATTTGGCAAAAAAACACTTTTTCCTCACATTTCGGTGATAGAAAGTTCTGGAATCTGAGAGGAGCCACAAATTTCCTTCCACCCAGCATTCCCCCAAGTCTCCCAATAAAAATGGTACCTCACTAATGTTGGTAGGCCTAGTTCCCGTGTCAGGAATAGCTCACACAACGGTCAATGTTGGTCCTTATATGAGGGCAACTGTTGACCCTGGGGTGATCCACTCCTGAAGCAGGCGCTAGGTACAGGCACTCAAGTGGGATAGGGTTTTTATCAGGACAGGTGGGGAAACACTGGGTGGTAGGAATTTTGTGGATCCCAGCATATTCCTGTAGTTTTTATTCAACATTTCAGCTTTGCAGGGTATTCTGGATAAGAAAGCTTTGGGGAATCCACACAAGTCACACCTCTGTGGACTCCCCTGGATGTCTAGTTTCCAGAAATGACTGGGTTTGGTAGTTTTCCCTATATGGCCACCGAGCCCAGGACCAAAAACGCAGGTGCCTGCCTTACAAAACCAGGTTGTTTTGTGATAGATAATTTTGATGTCTCCACAATACGATTTGGGCGGTGGAATTTGGGGGTGAACTATGTTGGGGAGCTCCCAAGAGAGCACTCTCTCTGTGCTTGCTGCTGCATGCACCTGCTCTCTGGGTTGGGCTTACCTGCTATTGTCCTGCTGCACGGATTGTGCTTGCGAAGAGACAGCAGGACTGTCCTCATCACCTCCCTCATCATCACTGGAAGAGGAGTTATCGTATGGGACTCCTCTGACTGAAAAATTACTGCCAGAGTCTGCGCCATTGTCCTATCCCTCAGATGCTGTCTCAGTATCTACTGTCTCAGTCTCTGATCCTACGTCAGAGCTGTCCTCTATAACCCGTGTTAGGGCAAGAGCAGCAGTCATTCAACGAGATGCCATCTCTGCTACTGGTTAAACTGTCGCTCTAAAACACTAGCCTACGTAGACAGTCACAAAATTGCTGGTGTGTGTGTGTGATACGTGCAACAGTAGAGGTCACCTTACCTTCTCTTCTGCCCTCAATCAGCATGTTCTCTCAAGACACTTAAAAACACAAGAAAAAGATACACTATTACTTCACCTTTTCACATACCAATCGTCACAGACTTTAGCGCCTCTAGCGCCCAGTCGAGCAATCATTATTGGTGCTCCCACTCCCATTACCTCCTCCTCGATTCCCTCACTACCACCCAGCAAAAGTGCATTTCATCTCTCCATAGCCCCCCCTGCACATACATTTCATTTGCATTATAGCGCAGGTAATGGCTGGCTTTAAAAATCCACTCAGCTATTCACATATAATACAGTTTTGATCCTTGCAGTAGGCATATAAACTTTCTGCGCTACTTTATGGCATCAAAACTGCCACTAGACAAAAGTTAGA
The DNA here is from genome assembly GCF_031143425.1 of Pleurodeles waltl. Taxonomy (NCBI): domain Eukaryota; kingdom Metazoa; phylum Chordata; class Amphibia; order Caudata; family Salamandridae; genus Pleurodeles; species Pleurodeles waltl. The sequence continues at coordinate 834,684,515 of NC_090442.1, read as the reverse complement.
TCCCTTTGTAGCAGTAACATAATCACAAGAGTTACTTGACTTTTTTATTGCTGCCTAAAAGCTACAGTTGAAACGCGTCAGTTGAAGTATGTGCATTGCTTTGAAGATGCAAGCTGCAACTGCAAGAGAACTGGTGACAAGTGTGTGTGTATATATGTGTGTGTATATATGTGTGTGTGTGTATATATTTATATATATGCAAAAAACAAAGGGGAACTCAGGGAAGTTCCCAAATTTAGGTGGAGAGCAGCTCTAGTAAGGAGCACCCTGCAACACCAGCGACACTCTAGATTTGCTCACCTCAAATGTCTGCTTATCTAGCAAAGTTTTTAAGCATAGGATCAGCACAGTGCTATCCACGCTGAGCTAGATAATGACAAAGGGGGTCATTCCAACCCTGGCGGTCAATGACCGCCGGGTTGGAGGACCGCGGGAGCACCGCCGACAGGCCGGCGGTGCTCCCAAGGGCATTCCGACCGCGGCGGTAAAGCCGCGGTCGGACCGGCAACACTGGCGGTCTCCTGCCAGTGTACCGCCGCCCTTTGGAATCCTCCAAGGCGGCGCAGCTAGCTGCGCCGCCGAGGGGATTCCGACCCCCCCTACCGCCATCCAGTTCCCGGCGGTCCGCCCGCCGGGAACCGGATGGCGGTAGGGGGGGTCGCGGGGCCCCTGGGGGCCCCTACAAGTATTTCACTGTCTGCTTGGCAGACAGTGAAATACGCGACGGGTGCAACAGCACCCGTCGCACCTTCCCACTCCGCCGGCTCGATTACGAGCCGGCATCCTCGTGGGAAGGGAGTTTTTCCCTGGGCTGGCGGGCGGTCTTTTGGCGACCGCCCGCCAGCCCAGGGAAAAACTTAGAATACCCTCCGCGGTCTTTCGACCGCGGAGCGGTATTTCGACCGCGGAGCGGTATTTCGGAGGGGGGAAGTCTGGCGGGCGGCCTCCGCCGCCCGCCGGCCTAAGAATGAGGCCCAAAGTCTTTTGCCATTTGTACAGCAAAATCTTTAAGCATAGGATTGACACAGTGTATATATACATTATAAATAGATCACTTTTATATGTGGGTGTGGTTTTCCTGGGGGGCAATCGCAGCCCTATATCTACATAGATATGTTTATATGTAGATCTATATATATCTTCTATATCTATATCTATATCTATATATGTATATATATATATATATATATATATATATATATATATATATATATATATATGTATATCAACAACATTCATGAAATACTTCACGAACGACTGCACTCCGGGATCTCTTATTTCACAAAATTCATTTATTCAGGCTCCGTTAACTTCATTTACAGCTCAACAATCACTCACCCTACGCGTTTCGGTCTGAGAGACCTTGATCACGGGCATTTCCGGTAGGGGGTTTCTGTTTCCACATTTATTTCTACAGATAACAATTCATTAAGACTCAACATATTTCTAAATGCACTTAGAAACTACTTCTCTCTGCTTGTTAAGTTTAATAACTGCGGTCTGCACAACTAAAACTCACCCATAATTTCCAAATAAATTCAATTATTAACTAGTGCACTATAAACTTATAATGCTACATTCTGGGAGTTGTAGTTACCGCTAAACAAAAACAATTTAACCTATATGTTGATACACCTCATAAATGTGTGTACATGACATACTGTCCGTGTCTCCCCCCATAATAAAAAAACTAAAATATTAACCAAACTGAATATTAGCTGCAAGTGCTACAGAATAGAAAATAGAAAATAGAAAATAGAAAAAACTGTGTTTTATGATTATTTGCAATGGCTGCCATGTAAAATTACAAATGTACAAATAACTCCTCATCCTGATTCATCCCCAGAGGGGTCAAGGTTCGAATCTCCAAGATGTGTTTAGACTCCAATTGTCGTAGTCTCTTTTCTCTGTCCCCTCCTCGTTCACTTATGGGGACATGGTCAATCGCATAAAAAGTCATTGTTTCCCATTGGCTATCATGTGCCAACTCCATATGCTTAGCCGTAGCATAACTTCTGTCTGTGTTGACGATGGCACGAATATGTTCAAGGATCCTTTTCTTTGTTTTACATATGGTCCTCCCAACATACTTTAAACCGCAGGGGCATTCAATAACATATACTGTGAACCGGCTCTTACAAGTGATATGTTGTTTAATGCTTTTTGTGACACCATTACCAATGGTGTATTCCTTAGTGTTTTTTGCAATTTTGCAAGCCTTGCAATTGCCACATTTCCAAAAACCTGTTTTTTTGAGCCAGTTGCCCCTTTTCTGAGAGCTAAAGTGACTTTTCGTGATTCTGTCCCGCAAATTTGGTGCTCTTCTAAAAGTCATTCGAGGAAAGTCTCCCTTAATCTCCTTTACTATAGGATCCAATTGGAGAATAGACCAGTGTTTTGTTAGAATCTTCCGTAACTGGGATACATTATTGGAGTATGTTGTGATGAAACGTATAGGATCCTCCGATTGACCTTCCAACACAGAAGTTTTTTTATGAACTAATTCTGTTCTCGAAATCTTTTCCACTCGCTGTTTTGCCTTATTAATACATTTCCTGGGATATTGTCTGGAGATAAATCTTTCTTCTGAGGCCTTCATATGTTTAGCAAATTCTCCAGATTCTGAACAAATTCTTTTTATCCGTAAGAATTTGCCATATGGTATGTTCCATTTAGTATTGGGTGGGTGAAAACTATTGGCATGTAACACTGAATTTGTGGCAGTAGATTTTCTGTGTAATGTGGTATGTATCGCTCCTTCTCTTATATAGATTTCTGTATCCAGGAACGTCACTCGTGTGTCACTGATTTCATAAGTGAATTGCAGTTTGGCAACAGTATTGTTCAAAACGTTTAAATATTCCTTAAATCCAATTTCTGTTTCCATCCCAAATTAGAAATAGATCATCAATGAATCTTAACCAGCTAATGACTTTCTGCTGGAATCTTTCATTCTCTTCTGCCCATGCTATTCTCTGTTCAAACCAGCCCATTGTTAAGTTCGCAAGATTTGGAGAAAAGGAAAAGCCCATGGCTGTTCCTTTTATCTGTAAAAATAACTGCTGGTCAAACTGAAAGAAATTATTGGTAAGGCAGAGATGGATCATTTCTAAAAGCATTTCATTATGTTGGGCAAATTGAATATTTCTTTGGCTCAGAAAGTGCCTACATGCCTGGATGCCAATCTGATGTTCAATATTGGTGTATAATGAAATGACATCCAATGTTATCAACTTATATGAGTCCTGCCACGGAATGCCATCCAAATGTCTCAATAAATCCCCTGTGTCTTTCAAATATGAATTTAAGTTACATGCCACTGGTGCTAAAAAGAAATCAATATAATTTGATATAAGTTCCAATAAAGATTGATTCGCTGAAACTATTGGCCTCCCAGGTGGCTTTTTGTGAATTTTGGGAAGAAAATAAATTGTGGGAGTGACTGGATGTTCAACTGTCAGGTATTTAGCCTCCTCTTGATTAATGAGGCCATGTTCTATCCAATTTTGTAAATATGTTTGAATCTGAACTGCCACATGTTTCGTAGGATTGCTATTTATGGGTTGATAATAAGTTTCATCTGATAGTTGTCGCATTGCCTCCTGTACATATCTGTTTTTATCTTGAATTACAATATTCCCGCCTTTATCTGCGGGTTTAATTATTAAAGTTTCATCTTTTTGTAAATCACGCAAAATTTGTACTTCTGTTTTTGTCAAGTTGTTTTTGCCACAAATCCATTCTGTTTTATACAAGTCATCAACAACAATTTCAGCAAATAAATCTATTTTATTTCCTGCTGGTAATGCTGGGCAAAACTTGGACCTAGGTCTTTTTTTAGTTAGGCCTGCTCCTAATGGTATTATCGCCTGTGATTCCCTAATCGGCTCTTCCTCTTGCGTGCAACCTAGATTTATTAAAGTCATTAAGATATCTTTATCTTGTACCGTTAATTCATAAGTTGGCGTGGTGATACTTGTTTTACTAATCAGATTTGCATCTCTGTGAAACTTTGCCAATTTGATTTTCCGTATGTATTTGTATAAGTCAATCCGTGCCTGTACTAAGTCAATGTCGATGGCAGGACAAAAATTGAGGCCTTTTTTCAATAGGGACTCTTCTTGTGATGACATAACTCTATCAGAGAGATTTATCACATTTAATTCTTGAATAATGTTGCGGTTTTCACTCTGGTGTTTCTTTGAATTCCCCCTCTGTCCCCTTCTTGTGCGTTTGTTTTTCTTTCGCCCCGTCCTCGTCCTTTTCCACGTCTGCTTCTCTGTTGGTCCTTGGATTGTTGTTGGAGGGCGAGGCGCATTTCGTTTAAAAGTGTTGGATTCGATTCATATGATGTTGCACTTCCATCCTCACTTGCACTGGTGTCACTATGCACAGAAAGAGATTCAATAGTTGCATTTTCCGATCTTTGAGACTGTGGCGAATCAAGTTGAGCTCCATGTTTTGCACTCTGAAATTTGCTCGAAAATGTGAATATTTTTCCTTCTGCATAATCCTGTTTATCTCTCTGAAATTTAAATTGCTTGCGCGCTATAACAGTTGCCTCATGTTGCTGTACTTTCAAACCTAAATCATTTTTAATTTTCTTTTCTTCCTCAGTCAGAGTTAGAGAGTCCAAATCTTGTTCAAGATTTTTTAGCTCATTTTGAATTTTATCCAATGCTATCTCTGCATGCTTAATAAGAATTTCAACCAAACCTACAGATGACTCCAAAATATATGTTCCCCATTCTTCCAATAGGGCACTGCTGGCATCTTGGTAACTTGGCATAGTTCTTATTCTCAAACCTCTAGGTATGTGTTTTACTTCAATGTATTTTTTCAAAGTCACCACTTCCCACTATTTATTTATTTCCTTCCAAGACAATTTCTCCCATTCACATAATTTAGCTTTAACATTTAAAGGGCCTTGACTTGTGCCCCCATTATCAGTTTTGGAATTAGTTGCAATGTCCTTGAAAGCTTTCTGTGCCTTTGCATGCTAAATTCAAATTGCTTTAAAGACGTAATCCAAAGAACATGAGTCTTTCTCTCCTCTTTTATTGCAGTGAGATTCTCAGACCAAGGGAAACTATATATATTTTTTTTAACAGCTGTATGGTGTCCTTGTGGGCCATGGTAGCCCCCAGGGAAACCATACAGCTGGTGAAAAAAGTATTTCCCCCACTGGGGGTTGCCCTGCTCAGGTGCAACCCTCACATTTATTTTTTATTTGTTACACCCCTAGGGGGGCGCGACCGGGCGCCGCTGCGGCCCCCCTGGGGTAAACCTACCTTTCAAAAAAAAAAATCCCCCGGGGCGGGGATCACGTTTTTCAAGGGGGCCGATCCCCCCCAAGTGAAATTCCTGGTGTCTATTGGGGGTTTCCTGCGCTGCAATCAAAGGCCAGGAAACCCGTTCAGGAAGGCCCTATTTGAAAGGGGAGAATCTCCCGTATCAAACAAGGCCGTCCAGAACATCAGGAAGGCCCGTTTGGGCCTGTTTTCCTGTTGCGGCCGCTTTCTGCTCTGGTCAGGAAAACAGATAGTGACATCAGCGCACCTCGTGTGCGCTGACATAACAAAGGGGAGGTGGGGGGAGACACGGAAGATCCTCCGTTTCTCTCAGGGTTTTTTTAATTAAAAAAAGATTCACTGGTGCGACGCATCAGAGGATTTTTTTAACCCCCTCCCTGGTGACCGTCACTGGTTGTGACCCGCACCTGGGAGGTAGTGCGGGCGTCGGCCAGTGGCCGAAGTCTGCACTGAAGAGGTTAAACTTCACTTTATAGTATATTTTGAAGTACTGCTAAACATACTACAGAATGTATTGCCTGTATCTACATGTGTGGAGTTCTCCCTTCCGACCGCAAAGTCTCTGCACAATGAAGTATAGATTTCAGTAGTAAATGTGAGAGGGAAAGGGGTAGACTTACTACTAAAGGGGATAAGATTAGGGAGGAGTAGGGAGCTTTAAGGAGAGTCAGGGAGGGGTTTGTGGAGGGATGACCGCACCCCAAAGAGTCAGCTAAATGCATTACTCTGTGGATAGAAACATGTAACTCACGCTACTGTGGTAATTCACAATCCGAGTTTGTGAATATCATTAAGTAGTAATCATACTAGAAGGTATAAACTTACTTAGAGGCGTAACTTACCTTCTGTCAATCGACCATTATTATTTAGTTCTAAATACATTTATTTTTACTTGGCTGCAATATGAATGGCAGTTGTCTGTGTAATTACATAATAGGCCAATAAAGTATAGAGCTTGAGGAAGCAAACCACTCTCTTCTGGTTTCTCTTTTCCAAGCTTAGAAGTGACAAAGAAAGTGTATCTTTGTGTCCCTTGAAGGGCCTGCACCTTGCGGCAAGGCGTGAGCATCCCTTTGAAATGTAATTCTCACGGCACAGACAGGCGAATTTACTGATCCCTCTATAAGGGATGCATTTCAAGTAGGAAACTCGCGGGAAAAAGTCTCCAACTGCGGCCATTCTGGCGGCTGCCAGCTTATTTTATGAATGTTATTAAGTCCTTACAACAGGGCTGGCCAAACAGGCTCACAGCACAGTAGACAACTTAAACAGTGAACTCCAAGGCTCTGTCGCTTGAACTGCCTTCACCTGCAGAGTCGTAATAAATGTGGCCAGGTCACCGAGTAGGTATTAGGAGAATAATAACTACGGTGAATCTATTGTCCGTTTATCTGAAGGGCTCCCGAGTAGTTGATGCTAGGAAGGAGAATGCGTTGGAGGACTTGGAATACAAGATCCTCATGCACCACCGAGAGGCACCAGCCTCGGCTGGCTGTGGCCTAGGAACCATCCCTGCAATATACAGTCAAGGATACATCCTATCACTTGGCACCTCCTGCAGTATCTCCCGTAGCACTTCATTACTGCACAGGCAGAAAGCAGGCATCCCCATAAACTCATCTGTCTTACCGGATCTCCCCCTCGGTGATGGGATCGTAGTATCCCGTAATTCAACTGGGGGTGCAATACCATAATTTCCCGAACCTTTATGATTCATTTACATTCGTCCCACACTTGAGCGGCGGAGGTTCTCCATATTCTCCTCTTCTCTTCCTTATGCAACGTCCTGCCTTTAGACTGATCCCATTTCAATACCTCTCCATTCTAGCGTTCGATACCTAGAGTCACAGTCAACTTCTTGGCACTAGCAATGCACATCTTGGACGGTAGCTTAGCTAAGTCTAAGATTTTTTAAAAATGTATTTAAAGTGTGCCTATAGTGTTACTCTACACCAGAGGTCTTCAAACTGGGGGGCGGGCACCCCTTGGGGGGCCTCAAGTGATCCCAGGGGGGGCGCCAAACTCTGGCCAAAAGAAATATTATACAGATACCATGTCTTTGTTTTAAGCAGAAGCATGTTATTGCAGTTTTAAAAAGGTAACAGTACTTAACTGCAATGTTTAAATAGGCTTAGACCTATTTAAACATTGCCATCTTTCTAAAATAATTGTGAAAAATTCTGAGGGGGGGCCCAATGATTTTTATTTTTCAACTGGGGGGGTGCGGCATTAAAAAGTTTGAAGACCACTCCTCTACACAATGGATGTTGGGCCGCTTTGCAGTATAGCACTTTACCGGAGGACACAAGTATACAGTTTAACAGTTGTAATAAAAACAAACATCTCTCCAACAAAGGTTTTGAGGGAGGATTTATCGGAGAGGCGTGAGGTGAGATGAAGGGAGCAGTAAAGTTTGCCACAAGGACATTCAGGCAGTTGACCTTAACTTTTTAATTGTTGTTTAAAGAGATATGTTTTCAGTTTTCCAATAAAGACCCTAGATCTTCTTCACATCTGATCTCACCAGATTGTCGGGCACACCGGAAAAGGATTTGTGTGAAGCTTGGCAGAATTTTAATTTGTTACATTCAAGATGAAAGGATGCTCTGCTGCTCAGCATTCTTTCACCCCTGAACATGTGTAATAGGGAGTGAAGGTAGGACAGTGACCTAGTTTCAAGTCTTTGAAGGCCAGACTCACAAGTCTGAATTTAATCCTTGCCTCAGGAGGGGCAGTGCAGATCTTTCAAAATGAGGCAAGTGTGATCAAACGTTTTGGAGTTCAGACAAGCAATCGAATGAAAGATGGTTTTTGAGAATTGTTAATGAGGTCTTCATAGCACCTGTGTGAGGGTATTTCCATTGTTAATTTTTGAGCTGACAACTACTTGTACAACTGATCAAAAATCCACTTTAGTGAGGATGGATTTTGGGGTGATTTAAGGAGTAAAGTGCTGCTTCCGCTGGCTTGAGTTAATTCAGTTGCCCTGGAATTTAACCTCATGCTTCATTTTAGGTGTGAAACCTTCAAAATCTAATTTACACAGCCCGCTGATGTCAGTTTTAAGCTGTAAGTCTCTATTGAGTGAAATAAACATTGTCTTTTCTGGATTTAGTTTCTGGAAGTTTCACAGCATCCATTTTTGGATTGACATTAGAGAGATGTTGACAGGATGACTGCTGAATTTAGTCACTTTTATGTATAATTGTGTATCATCGACATATTGGCGGATGATACACAATCAGAGTCATTCAGTAGCACGCAGAGCGGTTCCACACACACGTTGAATAGTTGGGGAGGGAGGTTTAGGTTTGATCCTAGTAGAACTCCTTAGGAGACAGGGAGGATGCGAAATGAATTGTCACCAATTTTCACTAACTGTCTTCTGTCATTTTGGTACAGAGCAAACCATCTTAGCAAGCAAAGTGTCTGAGAAACCCGTGCAACATTTAAGGGTCTCGATGAGTCTCTTTATCAATGGTGTCATAGGCTGCCATTAGGCCTAGCAGGAAGGAGCAGACATTCTTGTCGAGTGCCAAACATGAGCTGGATGTCATTTATGATTTTGACAGTGATAGTTTCAAGCTACAACCTTTGCAGCAATATGATTAATGGCCATGTAGCAGGTTTTCGTTTTCACGAATACACGGAGTTGGTTTGCTACATAATTGTTGATTACATTGAATCTCCTGCCAGCCTTCCTTTTCTAGTGTGTGTGTGTGTTGGGGGGGGGTGGAGGGGGGCTTCAGACCAGTAGACACTTTTTCCACTTAGTTGTACCCTTGGCGACATATGGTAACTTTTTACAAATGATTGCCTTAACCAGGCTTTATTTGAGTATCTGAAAGAACTCGACAATAAGTGACATACATTTAGAGAAAGAAATAGAGAACGTAGTATAAATCTTTGAATCTTTCTTTTTAGGGGGACAAAGGTCATATGTAAATAGCTGAAGTGTAACTACTTACAATTCGTAACCCTAGACGCTTTGGAGACATAACTAAAAATAATCTTCCAATCTCCTTCTGCTAGGACGTTTCATAAGTCTGCAGCTCAGTTTTTCTTTGGGTCTATTGTGTCAGTTGTTGATGAGCCAAGGGGAGTATGATATAATAGATACATCATTCTCCTCTGTCCCTTAATGTAAATAAATGATGCCACACATCATGCCTAGATAGTTTTTAACACTCGCCACCCCCGAGCAAACTTGCATCACTAAAAATGTTCCAATATTTTATGAACTGTCTCACTGGGACATCAGAAAATGGTCTTAAAATTCTAGCCACAAATAATTCAGTAACTGGTGCATCCCCTGCCTTAAACCAGGGAGTCAATTGCCCTGTCCATAATGTCTTTGAGTGTATTTGATTTGTCCTCCTCCAACATGTATCCCAACAATATAGGGCAATTTATAATAGTGAAGGTATTTTCCAAAGTAGGCATTTCATGCTAAGGAACCTACTGACCAGCTTGCCAGTCGGATAAAGGGCCAAGATACTGTGAGTCTCAAAAGAGGGTGTGTCTGAGGATCATATGGCCACCCATTCCAGCTGCTCGTCTTTATAGAATAATTTGTAACGTAGGGCAGCCACTTTACTTTCTTTTGAAGGGAGATGACATTTATGTACTGTCATCCTATATCTATTGGATCTACAAATCAGAAATAGGAGGTAAGAGTCAAATCCTTTAAACAATTTGAGGACAACTGAACTGGCAGATTAATAAATTATAGTAACGGCAGAAGAGCCACTGTCTTTGCCAATTATAATGGTAGTGTTTTTGAGGAAAGGCCTCTTTTTGACATGGTTACCCACCACATTTTGCCTGATGTATGATGTAGCCTAAAAATTGTAGTGGCCAGGGCCCCTACTAACCAGGTTCTCTGAGCCAGAGCTCTTTCCCTAAAACTGTTGTGATGCATTGGCACACTTGAATGCACCTTTAGCTACCACTATTAGTCACTAGTAAAAGGTACTTAGGTTCTCAGGGCATGGGGGACTGGGTGTAGGCCCCTGAGGGTAGCAGCACTGCTTGAGCCACCCTCTAGTGCCAATTATCCAGATGCACCCAGCACTACCATTACAGGCTGGGTGTCCTGATGCAAATCTAAAACACAACCTCAACAAGGCATGCTGCCTATGTGCCCTGTCCACCATACACTGCACATACTACGGATAAGACACCCCACTGGCAGACCTTCCAGCCCTAAGGCAGGGTGCACCATATCATATGTGAGGGCACAGCTGCATGAGCAATATACCTCCACTGTGTCCTTGCCAAACCTGGAACACAGTGAGTGAACAGAGCAGCCATTTTAATACATGTGCTGGAAACTGGTCAATACGAGTTTCCCAGCTACATGATGGCCACCTTGAACCATGGGTTGTTTGGTATCAAACAACTCAGAATGATAAATCCACCTTGTATCAGTATTGGATTTATCCCTAAATGTACCCATGGGTCATCTTAGAGGTGCCCCCTGCAAAGGCAACCACTCTGACATGGTTGCTTACTGGTCCTATCCAGCATGCCACCTCCAGACACCCAATCTTCAAACCTTGGATGAGATATCCATCTCTCTGGTTTGTACAGCAGTGTCCTTCCTGGGTGGAGGTGCTAACGCCCCCTCCTTCAGGAATGTGCACTGCCTGGGCGGTGAAATTCAAAGGGCTTACCACCATTGAAACTCAACCCTCAGGGCTGTTGCTAGCAGCAGATGGTCACCGCCTTTGCAAATAACCACTTTTGGCGGGAGCAAAGATGGGAAACTCCACAAAGGGTAGAAGGAGTGGCAGCACCTGGTATGCACTGCCTGTGAGGTGGGCACTCCATTTCATTTTCCTCCATCTTGGATGGAAGGAAAATAGGCAATCATGGATAGGGAAGTGACCCTTCCCACAGGAAGTGGTCACTTTAGTGGTTGTAGCCACCCTGAGGTAGATGGCCCATTGGCCACTACCAGGTTCCCCCAAAATACAGTATTTGGTGGGCATCCCTAGACCAGGACATCAGATTCGACAGACAAAAGAAGACCAGCACCAAGAAGATCCAAGGCACGAGAACTGTGGACCTGCTGCAACAAAGAAAAGGCACCAAACCCTGCCTGCTGCACCCAGGACCTGACAATTGCTGCTGAGGAGCTGCTGGACAACTGGAAAAACTCCAAAGAACCCCAGAGGACCTCCAGGCTTCGCAAATTGCCATAGAACTCCTCCCAGAGTAGAGGTACCACTCTACAACAGTAAAAAACCAGCAAGCCAGTGAGGGTCACTTCACTGACCATCTGCTAACTCCCGAACCAGAAGTTTCAGCTGGACCAAACAACACACCAATGACAGCAAGGATAAATCCTGCAAGAGTGCCCCCAGTGGTCAACTCATATCAATACCCTGTGTATTGGTCAGCTAACATCGGACACCAAGAAGACCAGCCTGCCCAGGGCTGAAAAAGGACCAAGAGGAAGCCCAAGTTGAGGAACTTCAGGAACACTCTGGACATCCCACTAGAGTGCCCCCGTTGTCCTGCAAATGACCCTCGAACCAACTTACCTCCTGCTTCTGAGAGCATCCTTGTGCACATCTCCTGGCTCACCAATTCGCTCTGCACCTGGCCGCCCTGTGTCCTGCACCAAAGAATCTGATGTGCCCTAAGGGTCCCCCGTCCCTTGCAACCTCAACACTTCAAGGGGACCCCAAAGAACCTCCTTTAAACTTGCCTGTGCAGTGCTTTTCCAAGTGGTCCCCGCAGTGGCCCTGCCCCAGCTCCAGAAACCTTTCATCGCTGCTCCTGCCGGAAGCTGCCCGAACTTCTCTGGCACAGTGTGCCTACCGAAGACCTCGACCAACCCGCAAAAGAAGAACTTGGTAAAGCAACTGTACGATTTTATATGTATTTTTAAAGTTGATCTTCCATTGATTCCTAAAGTGCGTAAATACACACAAAAATACTATTTTTATTAAATTTCAAAAATTCATATCTCAAAAAGTCCTTAACCAATTTCGATAATCTTGGTGTTAAAAAATACATAAAAAGCATTTTTCATAAATTTGTCTTGAATTATTCCTTTGAGTGTGTGAGTTGCAAGATTGATATTGTGAGTACAACAAATGCCTTGAACTTCTCCAAGATTGGCCCAACTGCTCGACCAAGCTACTTTGAAAATTAGAGCATTAGGTGACCTATTTTTTACCCGTGTAAACCAATGTGTGGTGGCCTGGACACCATGCACAGTCTGCCTAGCATTGTACGCTACATAGAGGGCCAGCCTCTTACAGTGTTTTTCAAAAGATCACACTGGCCATGAAAGTGGCAACTCTTTTCCTCACATTACCTGCAGACACATCCACCTGTGAGTGGTAGACCTGTACCTTTAAACATTGGAATGTATGGGCATGGATGGTATATATTGCCTGATTCACCAGTGCTGCACTATCTCGGGTAGGTGTGCTTGAATTGGGAAGATATAGGATTTAACTCAATTAACCCACAAACAAAATATTATCCCAAACTTTTTTAATTGCGCAATTGTCTGGCTCAGTCCATAGTAGACATCCACTTAAAGCAGCATATCATCAGCATGCAGCAAAATAACATGCAATTGCCCATCAATCAAAATGCTTTTCATTGTGCCCACCTGTTTTCTTTGTGGCGAAAAGCTCCATAGCCAGGGTGAAGAATCAGGAGTGAAACCAGAAGTGCAGTCTCGTACCCTTCATATTTTATATGGTTGGGAAACCACTCTTCCTGTATGAACCCTGGCAGGAGGTTGGGTGTACAATGAAGAAACCCATTTCAGTTTTAGACAACCCAAACCTAGAAATTCCAGTACTGAATAAAGAGATTTACAACTTGCAGTTGTCAAATGCCTTTCTGAATTGCTAGCCACACCGCAGAATAGGGGACTGACACAGACATTGCCTCAAATAAATGAAACACTCTTCTTATATTTGTTTAAATACTACATCCTGGAATAAACCTACGCTGGTCTGGAGGAAAAGCGTGGGGAGTAGTTGTAACAGCTGATTTACAATGGCTATGCTCACAGTTTTATAATCAATATTCAGCATGAACAGAGGAGGTACGATGACCTACCAGCAAGTCTTGCCTAGGCTTCAGTAGAGATACAACCAATTCTCTGTTCGATGCAGCCAAAACCCATTTCTTGTGTGCTATGGTGTAGATGTCAGCTAGACTGGAAGGCAGAACCTCTATCTTGAGATGGAGTTTAGCAGGATAGCCAGCAGCTCCTGGGCATTTTCCTCTAGTCAGCATAGAAATTGCTACCATATTTCCTTGAACAGTTAGATGGGCCACCAATTCCTCATTCTGCTCCAAGGACAGTGACTGTACTGTCTTTACATGCAAACAACTGCCTAATTACAGTGCCTCTACTGCATCTTTATTTTCATGTAAATCAGAATAGCAACCCATAGACACTTGATTTGTCTTTTGTTCAGTATGTACCACTTCTTCTGTTTCTGTATGCATACTTGCAACTGGGGTTGCCATGTGATTTGGCTTGATAAACTGGGCCAACGGTTGCCCAGAACCGTCCTCTTTTGTGTGACTCCTCGGCCAAACATCTCATATGCTCCATCAAACCGAACACCCTTCTCTCTTTTTTTTGGCTATTTTTGCCAGTGTCTTCAATGTCGATGGGACAACTGATTCCATCTCTGTCAGACAAATCACAAGTAATCACAAATCTTGGTATATATACCTTCTTTCCTTATATGTAGTTTTAAGGAAGTGTACATAAAGCATTGCTCTAAAGCTAAAGGCTTCCCATTCTATTAAGGCATCACTAGGCATTCCTGAAGTTTAATTTTAATAGTTTTGTATATGATCTCTAATTGTCTCTCTAGGTTTAAGATTTCTTTTATTGATTTTTAAAGAAGTAAGAACAGTACAACTTCTCCCACCTACAACCACTGGCCGTGGTGGGTGAGGGGTGGGTGGGCTCTATACGCAGGAACAACAGCCAAGTAGTGCGCTTTAGAAATGTTCTGATTGATTGATTGATTGGGGAGGGCAGGTGAAAAAAAGGGAGGGGAAGGTAGAAGGGGAGGGAACGGGGAGGCACATTATTTGCAGTAAACAGTTACAACACTCAATGGGTATACTTAAATTGTTCATTGCAGGCAAGGAATCCCTGTTGGGAGCACATCAGCCAGACTAATTAAGAGGGAGTCTGTAGTAGGGTCCCTGCGACATCAATACTCCACACAACTTAAATGGTGTACAAAGAGGCCAGGTAGTCGATCTTTTAGGGCAAACTAAGTTTATTGTGTCCTCTGGATTGGTCACCCTTCCAGTGTTGTTCTGACTCTCACAACACCCGAGCAAAAATTATATAAACTATAACAGAAATACCTAGGAACTACTATAGGACTTCCTGTGTCTCAGTTCAGTGTTTGTTCTTTCTCTTTTTATTTTGTTCTCTTTGTCCCAGGTTCTCTGTAAGTTATTTCTCACTGATGTTTCTCATGGTTTTCTCCTTTTCTTTCTTTAGGGGTTTTGTTTTCTTTGGTCTTCGCCGTGCCTCCGTGTCTGAAGAACATGCGGAACAAGAGAACAGAGGAAACACTCAGATAAGTGTTTTCTTTCTTTTATGTTTCTTTCTTGCAAAAAGGGGAGGGTCGTGAAAGGGGCTTATTGTGCGCACTGGGTGATCTGACATATATATGCATATCTTGTGCCTGACCACAAACAAACGGCATGCACCCCCCCAAAAACAAAAATTATTCTTTTGTGATCTGAACATGTTTTATGACACCCTGTGCCAGACCCCTGCTGATCCGTGATTCCTGTCTGGCATCCCCACCTCTTTTACCAACCCAACCCAACCCTCTTCAAACCAATGGATTACTTGTCTCGCAACCGGGACCATACCTGATGAAGCCACGTCCCTCCTGGGATGTGGTGGGTCTCTACGCTCTTCTCCGTGTCGGGCTCCTCTCTGTGACTTCCTCCCAACGGTCCCCAGATCTATTGGTCGGAAGGCAGTGGGTTCACCCTCCGATATGCTAGCCTTCTCTCGTACTCACCGTGGTCTTCCTCTTGTCTCTCCTTCTCCTCACACATCGCCTCAGTCTCTCGTCCATCTCCTTTCGCCTCTCTCCCGACTTCAGCTTTGCTCCTCCAGTCGAAGACACTTCCTCTGCATGTCTCCTACTTTTTATGGAGATCACACTCTTCCAGCGTCTCTGGGGTTCCACTTTCTGTCATCCTCCCGGGGCACTCGCCATGTGGCCCGAGATTCCGAATGTCCTCTTGAGTCCCGAGAATAGTCGGTGCCCAGTCACAGAGTCTTGACGGGATTTGTCACTCGAAGGATGCGTAGGTACGATGGGCATGTTAGTTCCCTGAATTCAGCTGACATATGTTGGATACAAGGGCCCCAAGTTTTATCAAAGAGGGGCAGCAAGCCGGTCGCTGCTTCTGTCAATTTTTCCATACACATGAGGGCCCATTACGTGTGCAGCCAATCAGTATGAGTGGGAATGGTCTCAGAGCCCCATTGAGAAAGTAGTAGTTGTTTAGCAACCCCCAGAGCCAAAGTAATTGCCTGACCCTTAGGTGTGCAAAGTGGATATGTTTGAGGGTTGGGAAGGCCCAGTAGCACGTAGCTTGGGAACCGCGGTATGCTAGTGTCAAGTATGTCATCTATCGCTTGGAGGATGGAGTTCCAGAAAGAGGTGATTTTCGGGGAGTGCCACAATATGTGAGTAAGTGTGCCTTCATGTCCACACTGACGCCAGTATCTGCCATCACCCTGCACCCTCCACTTGGCCACCCATGCAGGTGTATAGTACATGTAGTGGGCTATTTTCAAATAAATGTTTTTGCTGTGACTCGTGCCCGATGAAGGACATCTCGCCACTCCCTGTCTGTAAATGTGCGCTCGCTCGCATTCCATCTCCCATCAGTGCTTCGCTGGTGTTGTGGAAAGTGCAGTTGGGGTGAGCATCAAGGAGTAAATGTTGGACAAGAGCTGCTTATCCGTGTCCCTGGTTAGCAACCATTGTTCAAATCGTGTGAGGGGTCGACTTGCATGCAAGCGTATCGCAGGGGAGGTTACCCAGTGGTGAACGGCCCTGTATTGCCAGCATGTGGATGCCGGGAGACTGTACCCTGCTTGGAGATGGTGGAAGTCCATGACTCTTTCCTCATCGAAGAGGTTGCCTATCCTCTTGCAGTTTGATTCCTGCCAGGGTGTAAAGGCAGGGTCATCAAATGCGTAAGGAAAGTCTGGGTTACCGATGAACGGTGTCCGTGGGGAGACCAGTGTGGATTGCTCTTTCGTAACCTGTAACTTGTCCCATGCACCCACCGTTGCCCTCAAGATAGGGGACACATACACCCCTGGTGGTCGATGTTTCTTTGGCACCCACGGTACATCCAGATGTGGACTCCTGCCACCGCCTGGTCGATAAAACACCAGAATTTCTCCGAAAGAGGTCAGGCCCATTCAACCATGTAGCGCAGCTATGCAGCGTAATGGGACCTCAACATGTGTGGGACTCCCAACCCTCCCTCGATCTGTGGGAGGTATGCCTGGGCCTTGGACATTTTAGCCCTCTTGCCGCTCCAAATGTAATCCCAGATAAGCGCTTGCAATTTGTCTAAAAGGTTAGGAGGTGGTTGTAACGGCAAGGTCTGCATAAGGTAAAGTATTTAAAGCAGAAGTGTCATCTTGACCACAGCTAGGCGGCCTAGCCAGGAGAGACCGTGCGCCTTCCACTTCGCTAAGTCTGAGCGTGCTGATTTTAGTATCCTATTGCAGTTATGGTCTACTGTTGCCCCTATTGTGGGAAGTATCCGCAGGCCCAAGTACGTAATCCCTTGTGTGGCCCACAAGAAGGGAAGATTAGCCTCCAAGGGAGCCCTTTCAAATTCAGGAATGGTGAGGTTCAATATCGGCGATTTAGCAAAATTTGGTTTTAAAGCCTGATACCATACTAAAGGCCGTCAGCTCTGCCATGACCCCAGGGAGAGAAGTCTGAGGCTGGGTCAGGTGAAGGAGCACATCGTCTGCATAGAGAGCCAGTATATGTGATCTACCACCCATTGGCAAGCCAAAAATGTCTGGATGCTTTTGTACATGCTCAGCAAAGGGCTCCATATATAAAGCAAACAATAGAGGTAATAGTGGCTAGGTACCACAGCAGGTAGGAGCCAAACACTGCGATCCGCACACCAACTGGGACCAACTAAGCCCTGTCTGACATGGAAAGCCAGCTACCTAGCTATCAGAAATATGCATTACACCCAAAATACCTAAGCTGGACAACACAGCAATGTCTAAACTGGCATATTCGGACATCCACTGACTAGAACCCTGCACCCAAATCCCATGCCAGGCAACAAAGATGGTTGTCACACACACTGTACTCACCCCCTTGCAGCTGCTGTGATGCTCTCAAGCACTCATCCAGCTCTGGGTAGGCCACCGCCAGTATGCGGGCCATCAGAGGGCTCATGTTCAGACGGGGACCCCTCCCTCATTAGGAGGCCATCCCCAGCTGGGCCTCCGCGGTCTTCCGGGCCCAGCGTCTCAGGCCCTCCCACCGTTTCCTGCAGTGGGTGCTCTGCCGGCTATGGACCCCCCAGGGTCCACATGTCCTTGGCGATGGCACACCACAACCCCTTCTTCTGATGGGCGCTGACCTGCAGAGGAAACACAAAGAGAGGAACACCATGAACCATATAGTTCAGCCTGTCACACATGTGGCCTACACACTTCATTTGCCCCTCATCAGACACACACATGACCCGTACCTCTACATGTACACTGCCACCTGCCATACCCCCCAAATGACACACGGCCAGCACAAACACACATCTACATGCAGCAATGTCCCATGCAACGTACCCATGATGTACTCACCTGTTGGTCTGGAGGCCCATACAACTGCATGACCCCATCCACGAGCCTCTCCAACTCCTCTGACGTGAAAGCTGGGGCCCTTTCCCCTGTTGCATGGGCTATGGCAGGTTCCAGACACAGGCCACAGCAGCACACGCAGTGGAGATGTAGTCCTGTGGAAAGTCAGAAATCAAGTGAAGTGATAGACAGAAAATGGTGGTTAAGTCCGCGGTGGTGAACACCGTCATTGCCGTCGTTGATCATCATTGGTTCCTGTACCCCATAGAGCCCTGTGTTATCCAAAGAGGAATTGCACGGCGGTGCAGACTGCCCCCGCCATGACGCATAACGCTGGCGGAGTGAGGTCACTTCCACCTGTCCCTGCATATAGGACAGGCCATTGCCATTTTCTACTGCTATTACACATGTTCAGATTTGATAGTGCGTCATTGGTGTTGAATGTACACACCTAGACAATGCCAGTGTCCAACATACAAACATGCTCTGTGTAAACTAATGTTGTGTGTCCATAGTTCCTGTTGTCACTCCCTTCTTACTTTTGGTTCACATAGGTACCAAGCACTGCGGATGAAAAGGAGGAGGAGGCATGCACTCGGGTACAGACCCCTTGTGGACTTGGCTACACTAGAGGACAGGCACGTGATACTCACCTATCGTCTGGACAGGGCCACGATAACAGAGCTTTGTGCACAATTGGAGCATGATCTGCTACCTGCTATCCATTGCACCACAGTAATCCACCCTCTTTTGCAGGTACTATCAGTGCTCCATTTCCTGGAAACAGGCTCTTTCCAGGTGACAGTGGGCTTGGCTGCAGGAATGTCACAGCCAATGTTCTCTATTGTGTGCTTGCAAGGGTTTTGGCTGCCTTGCTCAAACACATGTGCAGCTACATCGCATTCCCCCAGGTTGATGAATTGCCCACTGTGAAGGCTATATTCTATGCAATGGGACACATACCACATGTGATTGGGGCGATAGACGGGACCCATATTGCCTTAGTCCCCCCGCCGGCCAATGAACAGGTGTACAGGAATAGGAAGAGTTTCCACTCACTCAATGTCCAGATGGTGTGCCTTGCTGACCAGTACATCTCCCACGTCACTGCCAAGTATCATGGGTCGGTGAATGATGCCTTTGTCCTGAAGAATAGCAGTGTCCCACAGCTGATGGCACAACTACAGAGGCAAAGAGTGTGGTTTATAGGTGAGCCTGAGTCCCCACCCAATGTATGTCAGTGTATGCCTTCAGAAGTCATACCCTATGCCATTGTACAAGGCTAATGTGTGTCCCTCACTTCTTCCAGGTGACTCCGGCTACCCAAACCAGTTCTGGCTCTTGACCCCTGTAAGGAATCCGAGAACAGGGGCTGAGAATAGGTACAATGATGCACATGGGCATACCAGAAGGATTGTTGAGAGGACCTTCGGTCTCCTGAAGGCCAGGTTCAGCCTCCATCTGACAGGTGGTTCCTTATGCTACTACCCTGAGAAGGTCTGCAGGATTGTTGTTGTGTGCTGCATGTTGCACAATTTGGCCTTCAGACACCATGGGTGGTCATTACAACCCTGGCGGACGGTGTTAAAGCTGCAGTAATACCGCAAACAGGGCGGCGGATAAAAAAAGGGAATTATGACCCAGGCGGAAACCGCCAACAAAGACAGCCACTTTAACACACCGCCCGCCACGGCGGTACAGACAAGCAGCGCGGTGGTCACCGCCAACAGACAGGTGGAAGACAATGTACCGCCCATATTATCACAACCTGCCAATCCGCCACCTTTTCCGGGGTGGATTCACCGTGGATAAAAACACGGCGGAATCAGCTTTTGCAATGGGAAAACGCTCACCTGAACACATCCCACGAGGAACGAGGACTCCATGGACCCGAAACTCCAAATACTCCCTGCCCTTGTCTTTCTGCTCCTCTACGACCATCATCTACGTAGGCACCAAAGACAACGGTGAGTACTGCACCTATGACATGGGGGAGGGGGAGGCAAAAGTTAGGGGGACACCCACCAAACACCCCCACCCCCTGTTCAGCGGTGCTTTGCCATGGCGGTCTTTGCCCTGTTCAGCGGTGCTTTGCCATGGCGGTCTCTGGACTGTTCAGCGGTGCTTTGCCATGGCGGTCTTTGCCCTGTTCAGCTGTGCTTTGCCATGGCGGTCTCTGGACTGTTCAGCGGTGCTTTGCCATGGCGGACTCTGGACTGTTCAGCGGTGCTTTGCCATGGCGGTCTTTGCCCTATTCAGCGGTGCTTTGCCATGGCGGTCTTTGACCTGTTCAGCGGTGCTTTGCCATGGCGGTCTCTGGACTGTTCAGCTGTGCTTTGCCATGGCAGTTCTGGTATGGACATTGGTGTGTGGCATGATGCTCCCTACACTGGGCATTGGTGTGTGGCATGACGTTCCCTATGCTGGGCATTGGTGTGTGGCATGACGTTCCATCATAGCCCACCGGGGCTGTGGCAGCCGGGTCCCTCCTGGGCACTGACTCTGGCGGTGGCCTCCTGACCAGTGACGATACTTGGGCCCTCCTGGGCTGTGACTCTGGCGGTGGTCTCCTGACCAGTGACGACGGTGCTGGTGGTTGCGTCTCGACCGCCGGGAATGATGGCGCCCTTCTCCGCTGTGACACTCACAACAGGCTGGGCAGACTTCCTCTGGCCCTTCCCCACCTTTGGTGGAGTCATAGCTGACTCTCCAATCCCCTTGGAACCCATGTGAGTTGTTTTCCCACCAGGAGTCTTCACACGGTCCCGTCGTCCACTCTCCAATTTTAGAGCCTTTACAGGGGGTGGGCTGCCAGTGCCTTGGCTCCGGGTCACACTGCCTGCCCTGGTGGCCGGTGCACTCCACAAACCTTGAACAGGCACCACTGGTATTGGAGGCTTTTTGGCTGAGGCGCTACGACAGAACTGATGAATTGGAGGGGGGAGGGTGTGAGCAAAAAGGTCAACTTTACAGAGGGACAGTTTCTGACGTACACTGGGATGGGTAGTTGGAGGGGGTCTGGGAGTGGAGGAAGAGGAGGTGGTTGTCGGAGGTGTCACTTTAGGTGTTTTGGGTGCAGGTGCAGGTACTGGAGGCTGTCGTGAGGTGGATGGATGTTGGGTGTGTGGGTGCCCGCGTTTGTGTACTTTGGGAGGGGGCGTCACAGACACACTGGGAGAGGACACAGGGGACGTGTAAATGGCAGTGGAGGTGGTGAGTGCAGGTGAGCGGCTTGTGGTGCTGGGTCTCCTTGTGTGATTCATGGTGCCTGTAGATGTGGTGCATGCAGGGGTGTGCAGACGAGACTGGGAGGGAGGAGGGAGAAGAGGAGGAGGGGGACACAGTGGAGGCAGTGGATGTTGCTGTGTCTGTATGTGGGTGAGGCTTGCGTGAGTGCCTGTGGGTTGTGTGGTGCCTATGTTTGCTTGAGCTACTTGTGTGTGCTGACTTGTGTGCATGCTGGTCTGTAGGTGTGCTTGTGATGGGCTGGGGTACAGGAGATTGGGTCTTGGTGGAGGAGGTTGGAGGGGGGAGGCTGGACACAGGGACAATGGCTGCCATCAGTGCTGAGGCCAGAGATTGCAGGGTTCGCTGAAGGACAGCCTGACCAGAATGAATGCCCTCCAGGAATGCATTACCGTGTTGCAACTCTCGTTCTACACCCTGGATGGCATTCACAATGGTAGACTGCCCAACAGTGAGTGACCTGAGGAGGTCAATGGCCTCCTCACTGAGGGCAGCAGGGGTGACTGGGGCAGGGCCTGAGGTTCCTGGGGCGAAGGTGATGCCCACCCTCCTGGCTGAGCCGGCACGGGGCGAACACTGAGGGGCTGCTGGGAGGGCGGTGCTGGTAGAGGAGGTGGCGGCTGTACCTGTAGAAGTGGGGCGCACAGATGGTGCCGCCACCACAAGGGAGCCCCCATCGGCGAACGAGTCCTTGTCGCTGCTTGGTGATTCGGTGGCCGACGTGAAGCTCCCCTCGCCCTCCGTCCCACTGGTGCATTCAGAGTCCGTGGTGTGGCCCTCCATGGCCATGTGGGATGCAGCTCCCTCGTGCTCCGGTGCCACTGTACCTCCGCCTGATGATGCTGATGTACAAAAGGACAGGGAGAGCAGAAAAAGGGGGGGGAGACAGAAGAAAGAGAGTTTTAGTGCATGGCATACCGCTACCGTTGGTGGACAAGACAGACACAGCAGCCCCCTGCATTACGCCGTGCTCCTGCCCTCTGCATATGCAATCTCTGGGATATGGCCTACATGGCAATGGTGGACATCTGCACACATGGATGCTACAGGGGCAACTATACCTGTACTTGGCACTCTGCTGAGGTGGGGTAGAGTGCCACATGGCCTGCATTACGGAGGGGCCTTGCCTACCGAACTCGCCCCGGCCTAGGGACACCCACAGCCCACCTCCCCTACCCAGACACCTCCACTGCACGCAAAGTCAGCAGAATGAGAGTGTACTCACCCCCTTGTGTCTGCTGTGAGGCCCTCAAGCACCCATCCAACTCCGGGTAGGCCACCGCCAGGATCCAGAACATCAGGGGGGTCATGGTGCGACGGGCACGTTGGGAGGCCATCCCCAGCTGAGCCTCCGCCGTCTTCTTGCTGCAGCGGCGAATGTCCTCCCATCTTTTCCGGCAGTGGGTGCCCCGTCTCTGGTGGGCCCCCAGGGTCCGGACTTCCTTGGCGATGGCACGCCAAATGTCCCTCTTCTGGTGGGCGCCAACCTACATGACATGCACAAGGAAAGAGGAACACTCATTACCAACTGCACCGTCGATGTGAGTGGCCCCCTCCCTACTCTGGCCATGTGGCCCATTCATTCTCATGCATTAATGTTCTATGAACTCTGCCCCCTTCCCTCTTCCAACCAGCCCTCTTCACCCAGGCCTAGCCCATACAACGTGCTCCCTGTGTACTAACCTGTTGGTCTGGAGGACAGTAGAGTAGCGTGTACTGGGGGAGGACCCCGTCTACCAGTTTCTCCAACTCCTGTGCAGTGAAGGCAGGGGCCCTTTCCCCAGACGCAGCAGCCATCGTCGCTTCCAGACCGAGGTCACAGCAGCACTTACAGTGTAGGTCCTCTCCAGTCGAAGGTCAGGTATCTAGTGATTGAACAGATAGAAAATGGGCGTGACATCCGCGGCGGTGCGCATCATCACCGCCGGCGCACCTGTTCATTGGCTCCTGGGACCCATAGGGTCCAATGTTGACCAATGCAGCATTGCGCCGCGGTCTACGACCGCCTACCACGACGGTGTGCAACGCCAGCGCAGTTACCACACAATCCCATTGTCCCAGTTTAGAGGTCAGGCAGCCGCCATTTCAGGGGCCCACATGGCTTCATTTACCTCTGCGTCACACATAGCTAGGCCTACACTCAACACACATACAGGAAGGGTTTTGTGAGTGGTGTAGTCTTGTGTGTAACTGTGGGTACATACCTGGAGGAATAATGACTGATTCGTTGCTGTTGTCCTTCCAAGGCACCATCAGCTGGGACATGTGAGAAGATGGTGGAATCCTCCGGTGTACCGACCGCTGGTGGACCTGTTGACAATGGAAGAGCGACATGTCATCGTCACCTACCGGTTTGACCGTGCCACAATCCAGGAACTGTGTACCCAGTTGGAGCCGGCCTGATGTCACCAATCCGCCATCCGACTGGAATCCCCCCTGACGTGCAGTTGCTGTCAGTGCTCCATTTCCTTGCAAGTGGGTCTTTTCAGACAACAGTGGCCATGGCATCAGGGATGACCCAGCCTATGTTTTCCAACGTGCTGTCCAGAGTGTTGTCTGCCCTGCTGAAACACGTAAGGAGATACATCATTTTCCCTGAGGTGGCAGATTTGCCTACAGTTAAAGGTGACTTCTATGCCCTTGGACATATCCCCAACGTCATAGGTGCCATTGATGGGACCCATGTAGCTCTGGTCCCCCCCCACAGGAGTGAACAGGTGTACAGGAACAGGAAGAGTTATCATTCTATGAATGTTCAGATGGTCTGTTTGGCAGACCAGTACATCTCGCAGGTAAATGCTATGTTCCCTGGCTCAGTGCATGACGCCTACATCATGCGGAATAGCAGCATCCCTGATATGATGGCTCAACTCCAGAGGCACCGTGTATGGCTATTGGGGGACTCTGGTTACCCCAACCTTTCCTGGCTATTGACCCCAGTGAGGAATCCCAGGACCAGGGCAGAGGAACGCTACAATGAGGCCCATGGGCGGACTAGGAGGGTGATCGAACGCACCTTCGGCGTCCTGAAGGCCAGGTTCAGGTGCCTCCATATGACAGGTGGATCCCTATTCTACTCACCGAAGAAGGTGTGCCAGATCATCATTGCCTGCTCCATGCTTCATAATTTGGCTTTGCGACGCCAGGTGCCTTTTCTGCAGGAGGATGATCCAGATGACGGTGTTGTAGCAGCTGTGGAGCCTGTGGAGCCTGTGGACAGTGATGAGGAGGAAGCTGAGGAAGAAGACAACGACAACAGGGAGTCAGTCATACAGCAATATTTCCAGTGACACACAGGTGAGAACATTTTCATGTTTAACATTACATTAACTTTCACACATCTACCTCTATCCTGTCTGTCGATTTCAACCACTATTTGCTAACTGAGTTGTACCTTTCCATTACGGTTTCACAGGTGTGGTTACCAACATGTCATCTGCTTGCATCCTTCAAGGACTTGTGATGTGTGACATAGGTATGTTAGCCTTACAATGGGAAACGCATTATGACACTGTCATTGATAATACATATTTACTAAATCACAGACTGACTCAAGATTGTTTTGTGTTTCAAGGGTGTTTATTGAAGTGCTCAGAAATGGGAGGGGGTTGTAAAATGAGGATGGGTGATGGCGGAGGAATGTCCATGGCAGAGTCCAGTCTATTAGTCTAACAGGTGCACTGCCCATCTGGGCATAGGAAGTGGAGCTGGGGCAGTTTAAGTATGGACAGGGTAACAAGGTGGGACAGTGGGAGGACAAACAGGGTGGTCTCATTTCCTGGCGGTGGTCTTGCCATCTTGCTCTGTCCTGTTCCTGAATCTCAGGGACCGCTTGCGTGGTGGTTGTCCGTCTGCAGGGGGTGGGGTGCTGGTGTGGTGGTCCTGTGGCGGGGCATCCTGTCCACTAGCGCCGGCGGAGGTGGTGGGCAGTTCATCGTCCTGGCTAGTGTCAGGGGCCCCTTGGAGTGCCACGGTGTCCCTCAAGGTCTGCTGTATGTCCTTCAGCACCCCTACGATGGTGTCCAGGGCGGAGCTGATGGTCCTGAGCTCCTCCCTGAACCCCAAATACTGTTCCTCCTGCAGGCGCAGGGTCTCCTGCAACTTGTCCAGGACCGTCGCCATCGTCTCCTGGGAGTGGTGGTATGCTCCCATGATGGAGGATAGGGCCTCGTGGAGAGTGGGTTCCCTTGGCCTGTCCGCCCCCTGTCGCACAGCAGCCCTCCCAGTTCCCCTGTGTTCCTGTGCCTCCGTCCCCTGGACCGTGTGCCCACTACCACTGCTCCCAGGTCCCTGTTGTTGTTGGGGTGGTGGGTTAGCCTGGGTTCCCTGTAGTGGTGGACACACTGCTGATTGACCTGTCCTGGGTAGGGAGGTTTGGGCCCGCTAGGTGGGTGCTGTGCTGGTGTTACCAGAGGGTGGAAGGTCGGTGTTGGGCTGTGCCTGTGCAAGGGGAACCAACTGTCCTGAGGCCCACGATGGTCTGGGCTGGTCATCAGGATCCAGTAGGGCAGAGCTGCTATCGTCACTGTGGGCCTCTTCTGGGGGTGGAGTGGTGTTGTCTGGACCCTTAGGTGTGGTGACGGTCCTTCGGGTTCCTGCAGGGGCATAAGAGCATGATTATTGCATGTGTGTGTGTAATGGTGTGCAATGGGTGGGTGTCTGTGTACCCCAGTGCTAGCATTCCTGTGTGGGAGCTTGTGTGATGGTGGTTTAGGGGGTTGTATGGGTATGTGCAGTGGGCATGCTTTAGTGCTGGGTGTCCATGCTTAGTTGTGTCATGCAGGGCTTGGTGTTGGGATGGGTGGTTTGTGTTATGAGTACATTAATGAGGAGTTGTAGTGATAGGGGAAGGTGTGAGGGTGGGGGTGTGTGAGAGCATGCAGGTAGGGTGGGGGATATGATAGTTAAGATTTGACTTACCAGTGTCCCATCCTCCACCGACTCCTGCGAGGCCCTCAGGATGCATGATGGTCAAGACTTGCTCCTCCCATGTTGTTAGTTGTGGGGGAGGAGGTGGGGGTCCGCAGCCAGTCCGCTGAACCGCGATGTTGTTCCTGGAGACCGTTGAACGCACCTTCCCCCGTAGGTCGTTCCACCTCTTCCTGATGTCCTCCCTATTTCTTGGGTGCTGTCCCACGGTGTTGACCCTGTCCACGATTCTTCGCCATAGCTCCATCTTCCTGGCTATTGATGTGTGCTGTACCTGTGAGCCAAATAGCTGTGGCTCTACCCGGATGATTTCCTCCACCATGACCCTGAGCTCCTCCTCGGAGAAGCGGGGGTGTCTTTGGCGTGACATGGGGTGGTGTGTGTGATGTGTGGGGCGGTGTGAGTGTTGATGTGTGTGGTGATGTGTAGTGGTGTGTGGTGTTTTGTGCGTGGATGTGGGTTGGGTGATGGTGTTGTGTGCCTCTGTATGGTGGTGTTGTCTTGGCTGTGCAGTCTCTCTGGCCTTCTCTCTGTAATATTGGTCGTAGGGGTTTGTGGGTGATGTGGGTGTGTGTTTTATATTGTGTTGGGTGTGTGGGAGTGGTGTGTGTATGTGTATCAGGTGTGTGTATTTTGAATTGTCCAATGTGGCGGTGTTTTGGAGATGTGTTTGTATTTTGAGCGCGGCGGTGTGTACCGCCAATTAATACCGCGGTTGAAAGACCGCTGCGTGGATTCGTGGGTCGTAATAGCATGGGCTTGTTTCTGTTGGCGTGGAGGTGGAGGTTTTGTTATCGCCAGTTTATCACTGACCTTTGTTGTGGCGGACTTGTGTGGGTATCTGAATTTCGGCGGATTCCGAGATGTGTGTCATAATAGTTGTGGCGGATTTCCGCGGCCGTGGCGGTGTATTGGCGGTCTTCTGCACGGCGGTAAGCGCCTTTTACCGCCAATGTTGTTATGCCCCCCCATGTGCCCAATCTGCAGGAGGAGGGGGTGACAATGCAGCTGTGGCAGCAGTGGACAGTGAGGAGGAGGAAGAGGAGGGGGGTGTGGATAACAGGACACACATGATACTGGAGTACTTCCAATGACACTCAGATAAGATAGTTGAACTATATATTTCTCCATTTAAGTGTTGTGCTGTGTGGCTGTAGCACAATGCCAGTCACTACCTTTGCATTCCATCTGGCTGTAACCCATGCCTTCCCTTATTGCAGATGTTGGTGTGGTTTGAACAGTATAATGCTACGATGTGTACAGACTGCTGAGACACATATGAAGTATGAATCAACACATTACTGGACATTTGTTCAGGAACGTGCAGTACAATACAGTACAATACATTGTACATTTCCTTCAGCTGAAACACTATTAGTTAAGTTGTGTCCAAGGGTGTTTTTTGGAAAAATTGGTATGCAATGCAAAGTGCAATAGAGTGTGGGTGATGGTTGGGAATAGTCCAGTGTAGTGGGCCAGTCTGTTTGTAGCACAGGTCCAGTGTCCAAGTGGCCATAGGAAGGGGAGCAATGGCAGTTCAAAGTGGACAAGGTGACAAAGTGGAACATCAAAGGGGACATTCACGAGGTGCTCATTTCCTGGCAGTGGTCTTGGCAACTGTCTCTAGTGTCTGTGTGGGTCGCAGGGAACGTTTGTGGGGTGGTTCACCTTCTACAGGGGGAGGGGTGCTGATGGCCTGTGGGTCCTGTGGCAGGGCCTCTTGTCCACTAGCTGCAGCAGATGTGGAGGGCTGCTGGGTGGAGTGGCTAGTGGAAGTGGCCCGCTGGTGTGCTCTGTCCTCCTGCATGGTGTGGGCCATGTTACCTAGCACCCGTACATTGGAGGCCGTGTTGGCATTTATGCCCTGCAACTGTTGCATGACCTCCTGGTGGTGTACCCCCTGCAGCCGGTGGTTCTCCTGTATGATGGTGATCCCTTGACCCATCCTGTCCTGGGATTGTTGGTATGCCCCCAGGACATTTGTAAGTGCCTACTGGGCAGTCGGTTTCCGGGGCCTGTCCTCCCCTTGGTGCACAGCTGTCCTCCAAGTGTCCCTGGTCCCTTGTGCCTGTGTCCCCTGAATGGTGTGCCCACTTCCACTGACACAAGGACCCTCATTGTCTTTCCTTTGTGGTACGCACTCGGGTCCCTGTACAGGTGGGCACACTACTGATTGGCGTGTTATGGGGACAGAGGTGTGGGGGCGTTGGCTGGCTGCTGTGGTGTTAGATTCAGAGGGGGTGCCCTGTGGCGGACTCGCTGTGGGAAGGGGTAGCCGACTAACTTGTGGTCTCAGATGGGCCAGGGAGTTTATCCAGATCCAGAGCTCCTGAGTTGCTGACATCACTGGGGCCATCTTCTGGTGGGGGACTGGGTAGCCCAGGCACCTCCTCGACGCTGGCATTGGCTGGGGCACTTGTGAGGATGTAAGTGATGTATTCCGCATTCCTAACTTTCCCTATGTTATTGCTATTGTCCACCCACCTTTGGTTGTGTATGGTGATGGATTGTGGGATTGTTAGTTCTCCATGCTGTGCATGTGTTGGTAGTGGGTGTGCATGCAGAGCTGGAAGGGCTGTGCATGCAGTGGGTATGGCATGCAGGGCTTGGCATTTAGGTTTGGTAATTGGGGTAGTGCACTGTGTGGGATAGAGTGGGGTGATGGGAGTCAGGGTGAGGGGTCATGGTGGCATGTAGGCATGGGGGTGATAGGTAGTAAATGTTGACTCACCAGTGTCCAGTCCTCTGGCTACTCCAGTGAGTCCCTCAGGAGGCAGGATTGCCAAGACTTGCTCCTCCCATGCTGTGAGCTGTGGGGGAGGAGGTGGGGGTACAATGCCAGTCCTCCTGATGGCAAGCTGGTGCCTTGTGCAATGGAACTCACCTTCCGCTGTAGGTTGTTCCACCTCTTCCTTACGTCGTCCCTTGTACGGCGATGTTGTCCCAGGGTGTTCACCCTGCCCGCGATTCTCCACCATAGCTCCATCTTCCTGGCAATGGAGATCTGCTGTACCTGTGCTCCAAACAGCTGTGGCTCTACCCTATTTCCTCCACCATGACCCACAATTCCTCATCAGTGAAACAAGTGTGCCTTTTTGGGGACAGGGGTGTTGTGTGGAGTGTGTTATGAAGAGGGTGATTTGTGAAGTGTGTGGTGTGTGACAGATGAATGTGTATTTGTAATATGTATGTGCAGTTCTCTCTGAGATTGGCGTGGCAAAGTGTAGCTGTCTTCTTGAGGTTTGCAAAGGATTGTGGGTGATGTGGGGGTGTTTATAGTGATGTTGGTGGGTGGATGGGGTGTGTGTATTTACGTCAGGTGTGGGTTTATGGTTCTTGCCACTGTTGTCCTGTTTTGTTTTGGAGTGGCCATATCCGCCTTGGCGGTGTGCACCGCCAATAGATTACTGCAGTGGAATGTCCACTGTGGTAATTGGTCAGTCATTATGTGGAGGGCGTTGTTTTGGTTGCGTAACGGTATGGGTGGTAGTACACCAACAGTTTATCATGTTCAGTGGGTCTGGTGGTTTTGTGGTTGTGGCTGTCTTCTGTCGGTTTTGTGTGTGTGTCATAATCTGGTGGACGGATGTTCGCTTCCATGGCGGTATGTTAGCAGCAGTCACCGCAGCGGTATTCGGTTTTCACCGCCAATGTCATAATGAGGGCTATAAGCCCTCATTATGACATTGGCGGTAAGTCCCGCTTACTGCCATGCTGACTGCCGCCAACAGACCGCCACTACGGCGGTATACTGCTACCCATGTTATGACACACACATAGCAATCCGTCACTATACAGACACACACACAAGTCCGCCAGCCCAAAGGTCAGTGATAAACTGGAGTTATCCAAACCCACACCTTTACGCCAACAGAATTACGCCCACAATATTATGACTCACGAATCACAGTGGCGGACATTCAACTGCCGTAAACCATTGGCGGTACATACTGCTGCGCTCAAAATACACACACACACACATACAAAACAACACCACATTGGACAATTCAAACTACAGACACCTGACACACATACACACACCACACCCACACCACTATAAAACACACACACACATTACCCACATCCCTTTACGAATAACAGAAATTGCCACTAGAGAGAGATACAGCAAGAGCATCCACACAACCAGAGCCACAAAACACCATCACCCATACATCATTCACGCACCTAACAGCACACACCCCAACACATCACCCCCACACACCCTCACGCACACCACTCACACTACACCCATCCCACCACAAAGGCACCCCATGTTCTCGGAGGAGGAGCTAAGGGTCATGGCAGAGGAAATCATCCAGGTAGAGCCACAGCTATTTGGATCACAGGTGCAGCAGACATCCATCGCTAGGAAGATGGAGCTATGGCGGAGAATCGTGGACAAGGTCAACGCCGTTGGACAGCACCCCAGAACAAGGGATGAAATCAGGAAGAGGTCTTACACTGCAAGTGCTGCTGTGACCTGGGTCGGGAAGCGACGATGGCTCATATGTCTGGTGAAAGGGCCCCTGCCTTTACTTCAGAGGAGTTGGAGAAGTTAGTGTTTGGGGTCCTCCCCAAGTACACGCTACTCTACGGTCCTCCAGACAAACAGGTGAGTACACTGAGAGCATGCTGCATAGGCAATGCCTGTTTGGAGTGGTGTGGATGGAAGATACATGGGGTGGGGGGACTGAGGCCTGCATGAGCGGACGGTGAGTGTATGTGCGCCAGGGCAAGGGTGGGAACGTGGGCCAATGAGTATGATGGTCCGGTCAGGTAAAGATTATCCTTTTCCCCTGTACTATTCCTCTAGGTCAGCGCCCACCAGAAGAAGGATATTTGGCGTGTCATCGCCAAGGACGTCCGGACCCTGGGGGTCCACCACAGGTGGAGCACCAACTGCCGGAAAAGATGGGAGCAAGAAGACGGCGGAGGCCTAGCTGGGGATGGCCTCCCAATGTGGGAGGGGTGCCGGTCGCACCATGACCCCCGGATGCTCCCGATCCTGGCGGTGGCGTATCCGGAGTTGGATGGGCGCTTGAGGACATCACAGCAGCCACAAGGGGGTGAGTACAGTCACAATCATCTGACTCTGCGCGCATTGCGAGGTGTCTGGGTAGGTGAGGTGGGCAGTGGGTTCCCCTAGGCCAGGGCGAGCTTGGTAGGCAAGGTCCCTTGTGAGGCAGGTTCAGTGGCACCCCAACCCCACTAGTGGTTAGTGCCATCTACACCAAGTCAGGCTCCTGTGACTTCCATGTGTGCAGCAAGCGGGCATAGGCCTTGTACCCCATTGCCCTGTGGATAATCTAGGAACTATAAGTGCATGGCGTAGTGCAGAGGTCTGCTGTGTCTGTAGTGTCCGCCAACGGTAGTGGTGTTGCATGCACTGAACATGTCTTTCTTCTGTCTCCCCCCCCCTTTTTGTGGTCTCCCTTTTCTTGTGTGCAATAGCATCATCAGGCGGAGGAGCAGTGCAACCAGAGCAGAAGGGAGCTGCATCCCACTTGGCCCTGGAGGGCGAAACAACGGAGTCTGAAGCCACCAGTGGGACTGAGGGCGAGGGGAGCTTCACGGCGGGGACAGGAGCAGACAGCAGTGACAACGACTCCTCCTCTGATGGGAGCTCCCTTGCGGTGGCGGGCCCCTTTGTGCCCCCCGCATCAACAGGTACTGCCGCCACCCCCTACCAGCACTGCCCTCCCAGCAGCCCCTCAGCGTGTGTCCCATTCCCGCTCACCCAGGAGGCTGGGCATCTCCTTCACCCCAGGCACCTCAGGCCCTGCCCCAGTCAGCCCTGCTACCCTCAGTGAGGAGGCTATTGACCTCCTGAGATCCCTCACTGTTGGGCAGTCTACCATTCTAAATGCCATCCAGGGTGTTGAGAGGCATTTGCAACAAACAAATGCATACCTGGAGGGCATTCATTCTGGCCAGGCAGCCCAACAGAGAGCATTTCAGGCTCTGGCCTCAGCACTGATGGCAGCCATTGTCCCTGTGTCCAGCCTCCCACCTCCAACTTCCTCCACCCAGACCCAATCCCCTGTACCTCAGCCTATCCCAAGCACACGATCAGACCAGAATGCACACACCTCAACACACAGGTGTGGCTCAGGCAAACATAAGCACCACACATCCCACAGGCACTCACACAAGCACCATACCCATGCAGACATTCCAACATCCACTGCCTCCACTGTGTCCCCCTCCCCCACGTCTCCCTCCTCCCAGTCTCTTCTCCACTCACACCTGCATGCACTACATCTTCAGCCACTACCTCCATCACCAGCACGCCCATCGCCACACACCGCTCACGTGCACTCACCACCCCCACTGCCATTCACACATCCCCTGTGTCCTCTCCCAGTGTGTCTGTGAGCCTCCCTCCCAATCTACACAAACGCAGGCACCCCCCCAATAGCCATCCACCTCACAACAGCCTCCAGCCCATGCACCTTCACCCAAATTCAGCAGGCGTACACCTCCTACAAGCACTACCTCTTCCTCCACTCCCAAACCCCCTCCATCTTCCCGTCCCAGTGTGTCTAAAAAACGTTATCTCACTAATATTGACCTTTTCCCTATACCTCCCCCCGTCCGTCCCCTAGGGCCAGGCTTTCCAGGTCCCAACCCAGCACCTCAGCCACCACATCCCCAGGCACAGTGGTGCCAGCAACTGCGGGCTATTGGAGTGCACCAACCATCAGGGCTGCCAGTGTGCCACGGAGCGAGGGCAAGGACATTCCGCCACCTGAAAAACTAAAAAAGTTGCCCACATCCCAGAGGGAGAAGCAGAAAACACCTGCCACCAAGGGCTCAGGGAAAACAAAGGGCGATAGTGGCAAGACAGCTGCGCCACCATCCAGGGTGGGGAAGGGCCAGAAACTAAAGGGCAGGTCAGGAGAGGGCATGGTGGCACGGACTGAGGGACCAGTGTCACACCTTCTGTCCACGTCGACGCCAACCTGTACGGCGGAGAAGACCGCCACCTGCACCGCCCAGAGCCCGCCACCAGCAGCGCTGCAAAAAAGCCCGCCGCCAGCACCACTGTCATTGAGCCCGCAGCCAGCACCGCCGCCACATAGCACGCAGCCAGCACTGCTGCCACAGAGCCCGCAGCCAGCACCGCCGTGACTGACACCGCTGCCAGCACCGCCGCAACTGACACCGCCGCCAGCACCACCGTGACTGACACCGCCGCAAGCACAGCCGCGACTGACACCGCCGTAAGCACCGCCAGCGGCCCCGCGACATCCTGAGCCAGTGGCACCACTGCAGACATGGCTGCCATCCCCAGTGGTCATTTGTCCGATGAAGCACTCTGGGCACCAAGCCCCCTCCAGAACCAGTGGAGAGATACATCCACTCACCCGTCCTTGGCAGGATGAAGCACTCTGGGCACAAAGCCCCCTCCAGAACCAGTGGAGAGATACAGCCAATACCTCAATCCTTGGCAGGATGAAGCACTCTGGGCACAAAGCCCCCTCCAGAACCAATGGAGAAACACATCCACTACCTCTGTCCTTGGCAGGATGAAGCACTCTGGGCACAAAGCCCCCTCCAAAACCAGTAGAGAAACACACCCACTACCTCAGTCCTTGGCAGGATGAAGCACTCTGGGCACAAAGCCCCCTCCAGAACCAGTGGAGAAATACATCCACTGCCTCAGTCCTTGGCAGGATGAAGCACTCTGGGCACAAAGCCCACTCCAGAACCAGTGGAGAAAGGCATCCACTTGTGATACTGTGGCTTTGCACTCCCCAGGATAAAGCAGTGGGCAACCCACCCACTGAAAAGACTTGAGAGACTGTGGATTTGCACTCCCCAGGATAAAGCAGTGGGCAACCCACCCACTTGAGACACTTGAGAGACTGTGGCTTTGCACTCCCCAGGCTAAAGCAGAGGGCAAGCCACCCACTGCGTAAGAATTGAGAGACTGTGGCTTTGCACTCCCCAGGATACAGCAATGGGCATGGAGCCCCCTCGTGGAGCAGTGGCGTTGTGTGTTCATCAGGCTGAGGTGCCCCCCCTCTCCCCCTGAGGTGCCTGTTCATTTTCCATCTGATGCCCCTCCAGTGTTCTCTCCGTTTGTTTGGAGTCAGGTATCTAGTTTGGGCCTCGCCCATGCATTTTGGCCCAGTGGTCCACGGACAATGATTGGTGCACTATCCAGACTTGTGTAGTTGGTGTACATAATTGTATATACTGTATTTAGAGTTTTGAGTACTGGATTTTTATTGATTACAATCGTTCAAATCAATTCCTTGTGTCCTTGAGTTATTCAAGGCGGTGTGGGGGGGGTGTATATGTAATGTTACAGCATGTATTTGTGTGTATGGTGTTGTGGGTGAGGGTGTTGCGTGTTGTGTGTGTGTGTGTCACTCTCTTTGACCTTCCCCCCTCCCCTGTGTTGTAGGCGCAGTACTCACCGTGGTCGTCGCCGCCTCTCTGGAGCTCCTGATAGAGGAGCAGGAAGACCATCGCCGGCAGGATCTGCAGTTCTGGCTCCATGGCATCCTGGTTCCTCTTTGGGTGTGGAAAGGTGAGTGATTTACCCTTCTGTGTACCGTTTCCGGCGTGTTTTTGTTCGCGTTGGTTCCGCCCTGGAAAAGGTGGCGGATTGGCATCTTGTGATAGGGTGGGTGGTACATTGTCTTCCGCCTGTCTGTTGGCGGTTACCGCCGCGCTGTATGTTTGTACCGCTATGGCAGTTGGAGTGTTAAAGTGGCTGTCTATGTTGGCGGTTTCCGCCGTGGTTGTAATCCCATTTTTTTTTCTGCCGGCCTGTTGGCGGTATTACCGCCGCTTTAACACCGACCGCCAGGGTTGTAATGAGGGCCTTAGTATTGTCGCTACATGACCCTTCGGGGATGAACTTGGTTTGGTCCAGGACTACCAGATCCTGCATATATGGGTTCAGTCTCTGAGCTAGGATACCCATGAAGATCTTAGCATCCACATTAAATAATGTGATGGGTCGGTAGGAGGATCATAGTTGCGGGTCTGTCCCTGGTTTGTGGATAACTATCACAATACCCAGTTGCATCGTAGGTGGAATCGGGTGGGATCAGCCCAGTGTGTTGGACAGCCGGGCAGCACAGGGGCTAGCTGGGTTCCAAAAGACTTATAAAACTCTGCTCCAAAACCGTCCGCTCCTGGAGCTTTACCTGGCTGCAGACGATGTTTGCTCGCAAGGACTTCTGTGGGTGAGATATCCCTCTCTAATGTGGCACTGTCTACAGGTGGGATTTGGGGCAGAGGAGAGGAGTCCAGATAGCCCTCCATACCGTTATGGTCGAGCTCCTACGCAGAGTGTAAGTCATAGTAAAACTGCTCGAACTGATGAAGGATCAGTTCTTCTTGACATGTCAGTGTACCATCAGGCAGCCTTAGTTCTGCCACCCGTCGCTCCGTGGCCTGCGCACGGAGTCAGTGGGCCAGCATGCGACCCGCCCTGTCTCCCCCAGCATAGAACTTTTGCTTAGTCTAGAGTAAGGCAGAGTGCCTTATCCTCATCCAAAGCCCGTAATTGTTTCCGATGTGTGGTGAGTTGCTTCCTCACTGCTAGTGACCCAGTCCAACTATGTGACACTTCCAGGGACCTTATATCGTCTTGTAGTTCTTGACGCTTATTATGGCGTGTGCGTATTGCTGCTTTTGCTATGAACTGACCTCTGATGCCTGCTTTAAAGGTTTCCAAAGGGTTGTGATATTGGTTGTGGGGGTATCGTTTATGGTTAGAAAGTGCCTTATCGTGTTCCTAATTTCCACCAAAATATCCTCATACACTAAGGGCCTCATTCTGACCCTGGCGGACGGCGGAGGCCGTCCGCCAGGGTACCGCCGCTGAATGACCGCACCGCGGTCAAAAGACCGCGGCGGCCATTCAGACATTTCCTCTGGGCCGGCGGGCGCTCTCCAAAAGAGCGCTGGCCGGCCCAGAGGAAATGCCCCTGCAACGAGGACGCCGGCTCAAAATTGAGCCGGCGTAGTTGTAGGGGTGCGACGGGTGCAGTTGCACCCGTCGCGTATTTCAGTGTCTGCTTAGCAGACACTGAAATACTTTTCGGGGCCCTCTTACAGGGGCCCCTGCCGTGCCCATGCCATTGGCATGGGCACGGCAGGGGCCCCCAGGGGCCCCGCGGCACCCCCTACCGCCATCCTGTTCCTGGCGGGCGAACCGCCAGGAACAGGATGGCGGTAGGGGGTGTCAGAATCCCCCATGGCGGCGCAGCAAGCTGCCATGGGGGATTCTAAGGGCAGCGGTAAACCGGCGGGAGACCGCCGGTTTGCCTCTTCTGACCACGGCCGAACCGCCGCGGTCAGAATGCCCTGCGGGGCACCGCCGGCCTGTCGCCGGTGCTCCCGCCGACCCTGGCCTCGGCGGTCTTAGACCGCCGGGGTCAGAATGACCCCCTAAAAGTCTTGTGTTAAGATACCAGTGTCATCTACTTGGGTTGCGAGCAGAAAGAGCAAGGGACAGCATGATTGGGGAATGATCTGAGATTGAGGCCACTCCAATTGCAGAGCTAGTAATCAGATTTGTAATACGTTGAGTGGTGAGCAAAAGGTCTATACGGGCATATGTCTGGTGGGCGGCCGAGAAAAAGGAGTATGCTCTATCCACTGGATGTTGCCGGTGCCAGATGTCAGTCAGTCCTGCCCCTTCAAGCCATTCCTGAAAACCCTTTGAGAAGGCTCTTGTCTGGCCATATCTCTGGATGGACCTATCTAATTGGGGATCTGGGATTATATCAAAGCCCCCGCCCACTACAATGGCCTCGTCAGGTGTTGCCAGGATCTTCCCAAATGCATCTTTTAGGAAGCATTCTTGGTGTTCATTTGGCCCATAAATATTAGCTATTGTCAGCCTGCGCCCCTGAATGTCAATATGTAGGGAGAGAAACCTCCTAGGAATCTCAGACTGCACCCGGATCACCTTCCCTGGAAAGTTTGAGGCCAGTAAAATCACCACTCCCGCCTGCCGCCCAGGACCCGATGAGTGGAATTGACGGTCAAACCAACATGACCTCAGTCTTTTCCAGTCTGAGCAAAGTAAGTGAGTTTCCTGTAGTAGACAAATATCACTCTTCATGTCTCTGATCTGCAGTAGAAGGGCCTGTCTCGTCATTAGGGCAGGAGGGCCCCTTATATTAAGACTAAGTTTCTCATTATGAATTTGCCAGTAATCTCCGCCGACCGCTGTGTCGGCAGTGAACAGAAGTCCACCAGTGGCGGTGGACTGCACACCGCTGAATAATGATGCCAAAAAGACAAACCTCCCAAAATCTTGCACCTCCACCCACCACCAGGGCCAGCGACGGCGGAAAGGCATTACACCTCAACCCGCCACCACCATGCAAACAAATCCTCTGCCCACCAACTAATGATGCACAAATCAGCTTGGCGGACAGTAAATGTCGAACGACCATTGGCAGTACGGATCGCCACGGCCAGCAATGGGACCCACCAACAACAAATCCACACATTGGCAAGTTTGAAACACACACACCTGACACACATCCACAACACTATAAAACACTCACTACACACCCCACAATCCTTTGCGACGCCAGTTGTATTGACAACACAACATGCATACACTGAACTCAACACCACACAAGTCACACACACAAATACACCACCAAAACCCATAAATATCCCAAACACCATCACAAGCCACACACACAACCACACAATAGGACCCCCCTCACCATTACACCAACAACACACCACCCACAACACTCACCATTGCACCCTCTAAGCAACCCCGCTTCACAGACAGGGAGCCAAGGACCATGGTGGACGAAATACTCAGGGTCGAGCCACAACTATTAGGGGCACCAGGAAGATGGTGCTATGGCAGACAATGATCAACAAGGTCAATGCAGTGGGAAACCATCCACGTACAAGTGACGACATCTGGAAGAGATGGAACGACCTGGGCGGGAAGGTTCAGTCCATGGCATCCAGGCACAACATCGCCGTACAAAAGACTGGTGGTGGTCCCCCACCTACTCCCCCCGAATACACAGACTGGGAGGAGAAGGCTATCCTGCACCCGTAGGGCCTCACTGGACTCACTGGAGGACTGGACTTGGGTAAGTCAACTACAATGTCTTCATATCCACCACAGCTGTAATGCATGTACCACCCCATCCCCTCATTACCACAAGAAGATGAATGCCCCACTCAGGAGAGTGCAGAGGGATGTCTGGATGCAGAGGAACCTACTGGCCCATCACACAGTCCTGGACTGTCACCCTCCAGAAGCCCCACCAAGGATACCACTGACACCCCTACCACTCAGCTACCATCATCAGCTCTTCCCAAGCAACCCCACACCAGTGTCTCCCGGCCATGAACTGGCTGCCCACATGTACAGAGGTCAGAGTCTCCACCCACCAACAGGCAGGATGATGAAGGGCCAACTGCAAGTGGGACTGCCAGACCTGTGCAGGGGACACAGGCACAGGGGGCTAGGGCCAGTGGGAGGGTATCAGTGGCCCAGGGGGTGGCCCAAGGAGGGATGCAGCAGCCCAGGAGGTGATATCTGAGGTCCTGGGAGCATATCACCATACCCAGGACAGGATGGGCCAGATTCTAGCCACCCTGGAGCAGAACCAGAGGCTGCAGATAGCACACCACCAGGAGGCCATGGAGCAATGGAAACAGCTCAATGCCACCATGGTCCCCATTGCAGGGGTGCTGCAGCACCAGTACCACAGCCAGCCTGATTCCTCCACCCACCTGCAAGCCCCTACCACTAGCCAGGACACTGCCCTGCCTTCTACATCAGCAGAAACCACTGGACTGGTGGCACTACCAGAGGACACAAAGGAAACCAACACCCCTACCCCTGCAGCCTAGCTGCACCTTCGTAAACGTGCTCTCAGACCCAGATATGCCACTGAAACGCCAGCCAAGACCAGGCCCAGAGCCAGGAAGTGACTCTGCCCTGAACTGTCTCCCTTGTGTGCCACTGAGCTACCTTGTTGACATGCCACTGCCATCACACCATCTTCCAATGGCTACATGGACCAAAACCCAGCGCTACCAACAAATGAGCATATGTACCTGAGTATGTTTTTTTTAACCATGTGCCCACTCCTTTTCACTGTCCCAACACTTATGTATATATTGCCATTGAATAAATACACCTATGCACTCAAATTGTATGCCCCTCATCAATATGAGATATCAGTTGTGTTTTAGAATGCATTAGCCAGTTACTATCATAATTACACATTTATTGCAGGAGGGGATCCAACGCACTGTAGTCTCTGAAGTATGTCATACTGTACCTAATATTGGGTTCCCTGGCACATGCCTCTTCAGTCATCAGTTAGCATTGTCACTGACAAAAGACACCACAGTACATATTACATGAGACAGACTGTAACTATGCAGTGAAGGCTGCAGCATCATTGAACAGTACCTTAGAGTCACTGGAAGTATAGCCGGATTAGCTGGGTCCTGGAGTTGAGATCTTCCCCCTCTTCTTCCTCACCATCACTCTCA
The DNA here is from genome assembly GCF_031143425.1 of Pleurodeles waltl. Classification (NCBI taxonomy): domain Eukaryota; kingdom Metazoa; phylum Chordata; class Amphibia; order Caudata; family Salamandridae; genus Pleurodeles; species Pleurodeles waltl. Next base: position 834,644,624 of record NC_090442.1, on the reverse strand, counting down.
TCCCCTCTCTGAGGTTGCAGGGCTGGTTGTACAGCACCCTCCTCTTCCAAAAGGAGGGTAGCTTTCCTCACAGCCAAGTTGTGCAGTATGTTGCAGGCCACCACTATCTTACACACCTTGTCAGGGACATAGCACAGGGATCCCCCAAGAGAGATGGAGACAATGAAATCTTGTCTTCAGGAGTCCTATAAGGCAGCCTATCACCCTCCTAGTACGTTCATGGGCCTCATTATAATTCCTCTTTGCATCTGTCCTGGGATTCCTCACAGGTGTCAGGAGCCACTGCAAGTTGGGGGTAGCCAGAATCATCTGCAAAAGTGGGTGAAAGAGGACTTGAACAAACTGCCTTTACTCGCATACAGCCTGGTTGCCAGCTATGTAACTGATCCAGTGTCATAAGCACTCACCTATGAGCCATCCTCTGTCCCTTGTAGTTGTCCCATCATGTGTGGCACACTGCTGTTTCTCAAGACAAATGAATTCTGGACTGATCCTGGGAACCTTGCATTCACATGTGAAATGTACCGATCAGCAGAACACACCTATTGTACATTCAAGGAGTGATAGATCTTACGATTCCTATACACCTGTTAATTCACTCTTGGGGGTATGAGAGCTCTGTGGGTTCCAACAATGGCACCTATCACATGGGGGATATTAGTGAAGGCATAGATTTCATGGCAGGGAGTTCAGCCCTTTGGGGAAACCGGACGTAAGTTTGCAAGTGTTGAACAAAGGCATCCAGGAATTTGGACAGTATGTGGCTAAACATTGGCTGTGAGACCCCTGCAGCCATGCCCACTGTCACCTGAAATGAGCCCGTAGCCAGGAAATGGAGCACATATAGCAGTTGCACAGTTGTAGGGATGGCATGATGATTTTGATTGGCTGGCTTCAGAACAGGATCCATTAATGCACAGAGGTCATGGATTGTAGCTCTATTGAGTCGGTAGATGATGATGATATGACGTTTCTCCATAGTGTCCAGATCTACCAGGGGTCTGTATACAGATGGTTCCCTCCCTTGCCACATGGGTCTGTACCTATGGGGGAGGAAAGAACACATTCTGAGTGTCAACATATACCGGCATCACATGATGTTACTGTACGTGTCAAAAAGCGTCACATAGGTAACGCACACAAACGGAAAGAATGAGGTACACCATCAGGCAATTGTGTGCTGAGGTTTCTCTGTCATAATGGCATTACAGTGTGGACACACTTCAAAAGTTTGATACATGTCGGGGTCATAGAATCATGTCAGCAAGCGACTCAGGGGAGAGAGGATGGGCCCCTGGATGAGACCCCCGGCCAGGCAATGGAGACGTGGTGGTGGCAAAATGGCAGCCTCCTGCCATCCAGGTATGATAGAGTGGAAGTGACTTCATTCCGCTGGCGTTAGTTGTCATGGCGCAAGGCGGTGTTCACAACCGTGCACCTGATCATTGGATTACATGGTTGTCAATGGGGAACCATGGGCAATCATGATCACCGCCAGCGGTGACGGAACACACCGCTGCGGTACCTATGCCATTTTGTCAGACCCTTGGCACTTGACTCCTGATTCACATGAAGGGTAGTACTCCACTACGTGTGCTGCTGTGTCCTGACTCTGGTCCCTGAGATGGAGCGTTACAGGGGAACGGGCCCGACCTTCACCGTGGAGGAGCTGGAGAAGCTGGTGGACGGGGTCCTTCCCCCCTATGCGAAGTTGTATGGGCGACCAGAGGAGCAGATGAGTTGCCATCTGTTATCCCTAGATGTGTGTGATTGTGGCAGAAGCCTGTATGCATGTCTGTTCGATGTGTAACTGCCCAGCTGTAGTTTGTCTGGCACGTTCTGCCTATAATTTGTTCAAATGCATGTCAACAATGGCCGTTCTATATGGCATGGCATATGTATACGGTGCACCCATACTGACGTCTGTTTCTTTGCTCTGTGTGTCCCATGCAGGTCAATGCCCATTAAAAGAAAGGCCTGAAGCCATCGCCAAGGAAGTGTGGACCTTGGGGGTCTACAACAGGCGGAGCACCCACTGCAGGAAGCGGTGGGAAGACCTGAGGCACTGGGGCCAGAAAGACAGGAGAGGACTAGCTGGGGAAGACCTCCCTAATAGCCCACATACTGGCGGTGGCCTATCTGATTTGGATGGGCGCTTGAAGGCAGCACAGCAGCTACAATGGGGTGAGTTGCAACACTGTTGTGATACCACTTTGACGGTTGAATTTGGGTGCTGTGGGATGTATGCATTGTAGTGCCAGGCACTTAGACAAGTATGTCCCTGCAGTCCTGACCCCTCCAGGTCCTTGGGATGATATCAGAGCTAGTTTTGGCAGGGTCTGTAGGCCTATGAGAGGGTCCCCTTTCTGTCATCTGGTATTCATTGTGGCCTTAAGGACTTGTAAGTGGTCTCTCAGGGGTGTACGTCACACAGTGTATGAGGGTCATGTTCCATGAGGGTTATTTGGTGAGTTCTGGGGTCATGCCCACTAGTAAGGGGCACATTCATTACGTATGTTATTTCTGCTGAGGGTACGTGCGTGGCCTGGGTGGGAGCTGGGTGGGAGCTCAGTGTGTGTGAGCCAAAATGTGCATATATTCAGGATTTGACATACTTTATTCGTGTTTTGTTTCCCCACCCTGTGCTCTTGTGTCCTTTGTGTACATTAGCATCATCTGGCGAGGGAGCTGAGGCACTGGCGTGTGGGGATGCAGTAGCCCAGGTTCCAAGGAGGCAGAGTCAACCGACGCTACGGGGACCAGTGGGTTGGAGGGCGAGGGGAATACCACGGGGGAGGCAACTACCACTGGAGGTAGTGACTCTGATACCTCCTCCGATGGCAGCTCCCTGGTGGTGGTTCATACTGGGCCCACCCATTCTTTGTCATCTTCCGCCACCCCCCATACCATCACCGCCCTCCCAGTTGCTCCCCACGAGTTGCCTGTGCCCGCTCACCCAGGAGGGTTGGTGTCTCCTTCGCCCCAGGCACCTCATCCCTGCCCCAATGAGCCCTGCTGCCCTCCCAGAGGAGGATATTGACCTCCTGAGAACTATCTGTGTAAGGCAGACAACCATAGTGAATGCCATCCAGGGGCTAGCATCCCAGATGCAGCAACGTAATGCATACCTGGAAGGCATTCACAGTGCCATGACTGGCCCACAGAGATCTTTTCAGGCTCTGGCCTCCTCTTTGATGGCAACGGGAGTACCTGGTTTTTCCGCACCACTCCCACCACCTCTACCATTTTCAGCACCCCACTCCCTTCACCCATCCCAAGCACGCATACAGACAGCCATGCACACAGATCAACACACAAGAAGCACACAGACAAACACAAGCACCACACTTCCCACCACAGGCAGGCACACACCCAACATACTAAAGCACACACAACAACATCCATTTCCCCCAGTGTGTCAAACTCCCCCCACCCTGTCTGTCACCTCACCATGCACACCCACATGCACTGCACCCTCAGTCACTGCTGCTGCCCCCATTCATGCAGTCACCACAACATCTGACATCCAGACATGCAACCCTCACACCACACCTGCACTCACCATGACTACATTTACAGATACTTGTAACACACTCATCAGACCTGCAGACACCCATTCAACATCCATATACACTGGCAGCCTGTCTTGTCCCACTGTGTCCACTCCCCCTCCTCCCAAAACATTCTCACACATCCACACCACACACATCCACCACACATAAGCATACTATACAGGCACCTGCATCCACATCCGGCACACCTACACCTGATATGAGCACTCTCTCAACCTCCACTCCCAGACCTGCCTCCAAATCCCCTCCGCTACACCTAAGAAGCTTTTCCTATCCCATGTTGACCTGTTTAAACCTACTGGCCCACCCCGTCTTGTCCCAAAACGTACCCATGTCCTTGGCCAGTCCACTCCTTCCTCGTCCATTTCCTCCCCAGTCCACCCTTCCCATTCCTGTGCCCCTTCCCCAGGGAGGAAGAGGCCCCGTATTGCCCCAGGTCCCTCTGCCACCCCCTGGTCCAGGCCCACTTCCCCTCCTTCCAAGGGCAAGCCCAAACCCCCTCCATCTCCCAAAACTAAGCCCAAGCCCCCACCTTCCAGACCTAAGTCCCCACCCCTGCCACCCCCTGCCCCTGTTCCCTGAGGTGCCTGGCTGCCCCACTGATGCACCTTTCCAGTGGAGTACCCTTTGCACACGTGGGAGTCAAGTTCAGGCTACGTTGGCCCTTCAAGGACTTTGAAATGGACTGGCCAATGGCCTTACTTGTATCTTACTTTTTTTGCTTACAATAAATATTAAGTGCCCAGTAGTGCTGTTGGTACAATAAAGTGACGTTGTTTAGCATTTCACTGTGGGGGTTTCGTGTGCACAAGTGTGTACATTGCTGCAGGTCTTTGTTGGCTTGTGTCTGGTAAGTACATCTTGTTATGGTATGTATGGCTTGGGATGTGGGAGGGGTTGGGAGTGCGTTGTGGGGTGGGTGTGTAACTGTGCCCTTTCTTCCCATGTGTACTAGGCTGTGGTACTTACCGTTGCCATCTTCGTCGTTGGTCACGGTCCTGGAGGAACATGGCAAGGAGTAGCACTGGCATTTTTTCCAACTCCCGCTCCATGTCTGCGTCAGCGTGTTCTGTGTGCCTCCGGTGAGTGTTTCCTTTTATACTGTTAGTTTCCGCCACACTTTGCCTGGCGATGGTTCCCACCCCGGAACAGCTGGTGGTCTGGTATTTCATTATTTGGTGGGCGGATTGGGCCTTTCCGCCAGCCGGAGGGGGCCTCCTCCATCGTCGCCGGAACTACAAAGATGGCGGTTGTGGATGGACCGCTACTTGTTTCTCATGTGCTTCATTATATGGCGGTCCGGACTGCCAGCCTGTTGGCGGTAGTTACCGCCAACGCCGGCGGTGCGGTGTTTACTGACATGTTCATAATGACCACCTAAGTATGGTTATCATTGGGAAGGTGAATGAGTATCGCTAAACTGTATGTCGTATGACCAGTGCATTATGGGAGTGTCCTGATGCGTGAGCCCATGAATGAAGAGGAGAGAAGGTACTGCCCCCTCCTGGTCAATGTGGGACGGTAGTGAAAAAGAACAATCAACATTGGGTGAACTATTAACAGCGTTCCCAGCCTGGTAACAGTCACAAGCAAGTCCGGGGTTTGAACCAAATCATCAGTCTGTCGGTTGTTCAACCACTGCTCCGATGAATCGGAGCTCCACCATCCGGTTGTTTCCATCTATTGTCTCTTTGCCTTTGCCACATCGTGGGCTGCCTGCTTAACTTACCCAATAAGCATCGTCTTGTAGACAGGGGGAGTCCCACACAGTGAGTCCACTTCTGATACGCTGTCATGTCTGCGTAGATTTCTGAGCAGTGCCACCCTCTCTTTTTGGCTCTCAACCGTTGTAAGTTTATGAGGTTTATTCCGTCGGGCGTGTGTTTTCAAGGAACCCCCGTCGGCTCTTGGCGATTGTACATGTGATGCTGATTGCTGGGTTTGGTCTCTGAGGCGTGGCGGCATCTCATCTCGGCCCTGCGCCTCTTCCAGTGTGTGGATGCTGCGGATTTCATTCTGCCAGATGACGTGGAGGAGAAAGGGGTGGCCCTATTTAAATCTAATACCTTTCTCTCTAAGGAGGTCCGTCACAGGCTGAAGCATTCTACATCACTGTAATGTTAGCATTGATAAGTCCTGAAACAGTCCGATGTGGTGGCCCTTAAACTGAATCGATGCTATGTCACGGACTGCTGCCATGATGGCCTCTCATTGTTTATAATAATGCAAACAGGTTAGTATGTCCTGAGCCTGGCCGAGAGAGCGAGCAGGACGGCCAGCTCTATGTGTTCTGTCCAGCACAATATTCTGATCTCTTAGTGCCAGGGCCACGTGGCAAAAGAGTCGCACCACAATTCCTCCTGGGCCCCCGTCACTGCCTATGCTGGCACACCTTTTATACGAATGTTAGAGCGACGCGATCTGTTCTCTAAGTCATTTAGTTGATACTGAAGCTCTTGGTTCTTGTCCTGCAGGGTGAAGAGTTCTCTTCTGTGGCAGTCCAGTTCCTCCTCTTGTGCGTCATGTGTCTGTTCCAGCGTGTTCACACGTTGTCCCAAGTCGACCAACTCTCTCTCAAGGTCTTTAACGTCTGCTGCTATTTCCTGTTTCAGTGTGGCGAAACCGTCACTTTAGAGACCCAAAGAGTTGCTCCATAAATGCTCTTGCTAGTAGCGCTTCCCCGCCTTCTGATGGTTCCGGCTGGGGTTTATTGAAGAGGTCTTTAAGGGAGCCTTCATTCTTGTTGTGTCTCTGGGACACCATCCATGTTAAGCTGTGGTTTGATAATAGCTTTATCCGGACCACAGTCCTCTGGTTGCTGCCTCAGCCCACTCGCCGCCATTGGGAGTCTCGCTCGTGCTGATATTTTCAATGGCTATGCTACTCCCTGGAAGAGCAGCTGACCGAAGGCCTAAGCTGTGTCCAGGGCAAAGTATTCCATCAAACAGGCACAAGCGCGGGCCCGCACCAACTTCAATTGGTCCTTGTTCAGTTCCACCTGGGGCCCCGCTACTGAAATGCCAGCTTCCTCCTTTCAGCGTTCGCTCAGCACTCTGGGCCTGCAAGTCTCTGGTATTTAGTTGCTAATTTGGACCACGCTGGGTGCTGCAGGCCCCAGTCAACTTCACTCTGCGCTACTGCAGCGGGTGAGCGCACGTCCCGCCCCGCAACACTCCCTGCACAGGTCTTCTCCTTGGCCCTGGCTGGGGCTCCTCACCTGTTTCTCCCCGTTCCTGGACCCACCCTGCGTAGTCCAGGTGTTCACATAGCCCACACCAGCGGCTACACAGTGGCGACTAGGCCTGCAGCGGCCGAGCGAGAGCCGCTGTTCCTCAGGGGCCCCTGTTCCTGGGGTACCTGTCCTCTCTCATTCACGCATGCCCTGCGCCACACTCCGGGTCCGTAGGTCTCTGGGGCCCCCGATGGACAGGGCTGTCTGGGGAGCTACATGTGCTTGCCTGATGTGGTTTGCACCGTCAGGGTGCGGACGTCCTCATCCTCCGTCTCCGCCGCCTCACCAAGCGTCTCCCCAGTTGGGGGTCTTCGTCCACGATCCCCTCTGCTCCAGGTTCTGCCTGGGCGACAGCATCTGTTCCACTCGGCCTGGGCTCTCTCATGCACTGCTCCGGTGTCTTCCCGGGCTGTGTCCAGGCACAGGGGGACCACCCTGTCGGACTGTAGTATCCGCCGCGCAGCAGCATCAAGCCTCCCCACACAGAAGCCCAACAATGAGCGGGTGCTGGTCTCACTTCTTCTCCTCTGGGTCTCTGCCCGCCAGGCCGCAATCTTCTTGCTGTGCCACTAGCGGCCCACTGTGGCCTACTCCACGGCCCTCCTTCAAGCCCCTCAGTGGGGCCGCAGCACCTTAGGGCGGAACTCCCTGACCCCAGCCAACCCTGGGGCTTTAACAGGCGCCCAATCCAGTCTTTTCCATGGATGGACAGTGGAGCTCCGAAGGAACGGTCCTCCTTGGCGCCCATTTTAGCCACCCCCCCCAATTGTCTCTTTAAATGCACAATACTTCCGTACACTAGCATGTAGCCTCCTGGGAGAAATTTCTGACTTAGGCCTCCTCCACACAGTGCTTTATTTGAGCTGGTCGTTTCTGTTGTGGGCACCAGCACTTATTTTTGAGGGCCGGCACTTAGTTTTCTGCATCAGGCATTTACTGCGAGGAAAAGACACATGTGGGAAACACAGGGGAAAAGAAAAACAAAAAAGCGTCAGAAAAGGAGAATGCAGAAAGCTGCAAGAGTGAGCTGAAGGAGCAGGGAGTAGCTATAAATGGATTAAAGAGCCACGAGATGGCTGTAGGATTATGCTGCCTCAGTATTCTTTGCTTGCAAATTTAAATGCAGCAGCAGAATGTTTCAAAGGAGAGCTTTGGACACCTGCACATTTTTATCTGTAAATTAAGCACTGCCTCCACAAAATCACCAGCTGCTTGAGGATGTGGTCACCGATGGTCCTACAGAGGTACTCAACCAATGTCTTCATATGTATGTATGCGTTCAGACAATAAGAACCTAAATAAGCTGCATGTGTAAGTTGTGTACCAAGCAGCAAAAAGAATATTCTGTGATGTTTGGGTTACTTTCCCTCCAGAAGTTCATCAAACCCAAGTTGGTTGCCCTGCCTCAGGGGGCTCTTGTCGTTCACTCTACTGGGGACATTGGCAAAAATGTGTGGGACCAGCTGAGTACTAAATCATATACTATTAAAAAAATCCTTCCTCATCACCAAACGGAGATAGGCTACATGTACTACCTGAATATATAGCATTTACAAGAACTTGGTTGTGTGTACTTAGATGCTAGCTAATACAAGGCTACCCAGTCTCCCACACATTAAGATATCTTCTGCCCTGTCAACCATTACTATGCAAGATGAAAAGAGAACCATGGGTTGTGAGAAAGTAGCCTCTTTCTAGCCTTGTTACCCCCACTTTAGGCCTGTTTGTGAGTGTATGTCAGGGTGTTTTCACTGTCTCACTGGGATCCTGCCAGCCAGGGCCCAGTGCTCATAGTGAAAACCTTATGTTTTCAGTATGTTTGTTATGTGTCACTGGGACCCTGCTAGTCAGGACCCCAGTGCTCATAAGTTTGTGACCTATAGGTATGTGTTCCCTGTGTGATGCCTAACTGTCTCACTGAGGCTCTGCTAACCAGAACCTCAGTGGTTATGCTCTCTCATTTCTTTCAAATTGTCACTAACAGGCTAGTGACCAATTTTACCAATTTATATTGGCTTACTGGAACACCCTTATAATTCCCTAGTATATGGTACTGAGGTACCCAGGGTATTGGGGTTCCAGGAGATCCCTATGGGCTGCAGCATTTCTTTTGCCACCCATAGGGAGCTCTGACAATTCTTACACAGGCCTGCCACTGCAGCCTGAATGAAATAACGTTCACGTTATTTCACAGCCATTTTACACTGCACTTAAGTAACTTATAAGTCACCTATATGTCTAACCTTTACCTGGTAAAGGTTGGGTGCTAAGTTACTTAGTGTGAGGGCACCCTGGCACTAGCCAAGGTGCCCCCACATTGTTCAGGGCCAATTCCCCGGACTTTGTGAGTGCGGGGACACCATTACACGCGTGCACTACATATAGGTCACTACCTATATGTAGCTTCACAATGGTAACTCCGAATATGGCCATGTAACATGTCTATGATCATGGAATTGCCCCCTCTATGCCATCCTGGCATAGTTGGCACAATCCCATGATCCCAGTGGTCTGTAGCACAGACCCTGGTACTGCCAAACTGCCTTTCCCGGGGTTTCACTGCAGCTGCTGCTGCTGCCAACCCCTCAGACAGGCTTCTGCCCTCCTGGGGTCCAGCCAGGCCTGGCCCAGGATGGCAGAACAAAGGACTTCCTCTGAGAGAGGGTGTTACACCCTCTCCCTTTGGAAAATGGTTTGAAGGCAGGGGAGGAGTAGCCTCCCCCAGCCTCTGGAAATGCTTTCATGGGCACACATGGTGCCCATTTCTGCATAAGCCAGTCTACACCGGTTCAGGGACCCCTTAGCCCTGCTCTGGCGTGAAACTGGACAAAGGAAAGGGGAGTGACCACTCACCTGACCTGTACCTCCCCTGGGAGGTGCCCAGAGCTCCTCCAGTGTGCTCCAGACCTCTGCCATCTTGGAAACAGAGGTGCTGCTGGCACACTGGACTGCTCTGAGTGGCCAGTGCCATCAGGTGACGTCAGAGACTCCTTCTGATAGGCTCCTTCAGGTGTTGCTAGCCTATCTTCCCTCCTAAGTAGCCAAACCCTCTTTTCTGGCTATTTAGGGTCTCTGCTTTGGGGATTTCCTTAGATAACGAATGCAAGAGCTCATCCGAGTTCCTCTGCATCTCTCTCTTCACCTTCTGCCAAGGAATCGACTGCTGACCGCGCTGGAAGCCTGCAAAACTGCAACAAAGTAGCAAAGACGACTACTGCAACTCTGTAACGCTGATCCTGCCACCTTCTCAACTGTTTTCCTGGTGGTGCATGCTGTGGGGGTAGTCTGCCTCCTCTCTGCACTAGAAGCTCCGAAGAAATCTCCCGTGGGTCGACGGAATCGTCCCCCTGCAACCGCAGGCACCAAAGAACTGCATCACTGGTACCCTGGGTCTCCTCTCAGCACGACGAGCGAGGTCCCTTGAAACCAGCAACTGTGTCCAAGTGACTTCCACAGTCCAGTGACTCTTCAGTCCAAGTTTGGTGGAGGTAAGTCCTTGCCTCCCCACGCCAGACTGCATTGCTGGGAACCGTGACTTTTGCGGCTACTCCGGCCTCCGTGCACTTCCGGCGGAAATCCTTTGTGCACAGTCCAGCCTGGGTCCACGGCACTCTAACCTGCATTGCACGACCTCCTAAGTTGTCCTCCGGCAGCGTGGGACTCCTTTGTGCAACTTTGGGTGAGCACCGTTTCACTCCACTTTGTAGTGCCTGTTCCGGCACTTCTGCGGGTGCTGCCTGCTTCTGGGAGGGCTCTTTGTCTTGCTCAATGCCCCCTCTGTCCCCAGACGCAATTGGCGATATCCCGGTCCCTCCTGGGCCACAGCAGCATCCAAAAACCCTAACCACACGATTTGCAGCTAGCAAGGCTTGTTGGCGGTCTTTCTTCAGGAAAACACTTCTGCACAACTCTCCACGGCGTGGGGGATCCATCCTCCAAAGGGGAAGTTTCTAGCCCTTGTTGTTCCTGCAGAACCTTCAACTTCTACTGTCCAGTAGCAGCTTCTTTGCATCCACAGCTGGCATTTCCTGGGCATCTGCCCATCTCCGACTTGCTTGTGACTTATGGACTTAGTCCCCTTGTTCCACAGGTACCCTCGACTGGAAATCCATTGTTGTTGCATTGCTGGTTTGTGTCTTTCCTGCAGAATTCCCCTATCACGACTTCTATGTCCTTTGGGGAACTTTAGTGCACTTTGCACTCACTTTTCAGGGTCTTGGGGTGGGCTATTTTTCTAACCCTTACTATTTTCTAATAGTCCCAGGGACCCTCTACAAGGTCACATAGGTTTGGGGTCCATTCGTGGTTCGCATTCCACTTTTGGAGTATATAGTTTGTGTTGCCCCTATCCCTATGTGTCTCCATTGCATCCTATTGTAACTATACATAATTTGTTACTGCATATTTTGGTATTGTGTACATATATCTTTTGTATATTTGCTATCCTCATACTGAGGGTACTCACTGAGATACTTTTGGCATATTGTCATAAAAATAAAGTACCTTTATTTTTAGTATATCTGTGTATTGTGTTTTCTTATGATATTGTGCATATGACACTTGTGGTACTGTAGGAGCTTCACTCGTCTCCTAGTTCAGCCTAAGCTGCTCTGCTAAGCTACCATTATCTATCAGCCTATGCTGCTAGACACCCTATACACTAATAAGGGATAACTGGGCCTGGTGCAAGGTGTAAGTACCCCTTGGTACTCACTACAAGCCAGTCCAGCCTCCTACATTGGTTGTGCAGTGGTGGGATAAGTGGTCTGTAACTACTTACCACTTTTGTCATTGTACTTTTCATAAGAGAAAAATATACAAAAAAAGTTCAGTGTATGTACACCTAACCAAAAGGTTTTGCATTTCTTTTCTCACTTCTTTTCTAAAGTGCTGAAAAGTACCTCTAACTTTCTAAAAAGTTCTTAAAAAGTTTTAAAAGTTTTTTTTTCTGTCTTTCTAAAAGTTCTGAAAAACTTTTTCTTCACTTTTTCTGTCACTTAAACACTGTCTAAAATGTCTGGCACAGGCCAAACTGTTGATCTGTCCAAACTTGCTTATGATAACCTTAGCTGGAAAGAAGCAAGGAGTCTCTGCATAGAAAGAGGTTTAAGTGTAAGGAAGAATCCTTCTAGAGAACTGTTAGTGAATATGCTTGTTGAACAGGATAAGGCCACAGCTGGCACTCCTGTTGAAAAGTTAGCTGATGGTTCCCACTCTGACTCTGGGGCTCCCCTAGCTAAAGAAGTGGGAGGGAAACTTCCAAGCCTGCCCCCTAGCAGACAACCTAGCATAGTTGGAACTGATGTTGAGTCACATCATACAGATAGTGTGGTCTCACATCTCAGTAAGAGTATTCCTTCTCATCATAGTAGAAGTGCTGTTTCTGTGAGCCAAGCTGTTAGGGTGCCTTCTGTTAGGGACAGGTCTCCTTCTGTCCTTTCACATCATACTTCTGTTTCTAGACATGTCCCTCCCACCCACCCTGATGACAGATTGTTAGAAAGGGATCTCAATAAATTGAGAGTGGAACAAACCAGACTGAAGCTCAAGAAGCAATAGCTGGATTTGGATAGACAGTCCTTAGAACTAGAGAAAGAAAGACAGAAGTTGGGTTTAGAAACCCATGGTGGCAGCAGCAGTATTCCCCATAGTCATCCTGCAAAAGAGCATGATTCCAGGAATCTGCACAAGATAGTTCCCCCTTATAAGGAGGGGGATTACATTAACAAGTGGTTTGCTGCACTTGAGAGGGCCTGTGTTGTACAGGATGTCCCTCAAAGGCAGTGGTCTGCTATCCTATGGCTATCATTTAGTGGAAAGGGTAGGGATAGTCTCCTTACTGTGAAAGAAAGTGATGCCAATAATTTTACAGTTCTTAAGAATGCACTCCTGGATGGTTATGGCTTAACCACTGAACAATACAGGATAAAGTTCAGAGAGACCAAAAAGGAGTCTTCACAAGACTGGGTTGATTTCATTGACCATTCAGTGAAGGCCTTGGAGGGGTGGTTACATGGCAGTAAAGTTACTGATTATGACAGCCTGTATAACTTGATCCTGAGAGAGCATATTCTTAATAATTGTGTGTCTGATTTGTTGCACCAGTATCTAGTGGACTCAGATCTGACCTCTCCCCAAGAATTGGGAAAGAAGGCAGACAAATGGGTCAGAACAAGAGTGAACAGAAAAGTTCATACAGGTGGTGACAAGGATGGCAAGAAGAAAGATGGTGAAAAATCTCAAGATAAGCATGGGGATAAGGGTAAAACCAAAGATCCCACTTCAAATCTTAAACACTCTTCAGAGGGTGGGGATAAAACAAATTCTTCCTCTTCTTCTCAACCCACACACATTAAAAAGCCCTGGTGCTTTGTGTTTAAAAACTGAGGCCATAGGCCAGGGGATAAGCCCTGTCCAGGTAAACCCCCTGAGCCTACCACCACTAATACATCAAGCTCTAGTGCCCCTAGCAGTAGTGGTACTAGTGGTGGGACTGCTGGCAACAGTCAAGTTAAGGGTGTAGTTGGGTTCACTTATGGGTCCATAATAGAAACTGGGGTAGTCAGTCCTTAGACAGTTTCTGTCACACCTACTGGCATTTGCCTTGCCACACTGGCTGCTTGTCTCTTACAATGGATAAGTACAGGCAGACAGTTTCAATAAATGGTGTTGAGGCCTTGGCCTACAGGGACACAGGTGCCAGTATCACTTTGGTGACTGAAAACCTAGTGGCTCCTAAACAACACATCATTGGACAACAGTATAAAATTATTGATGTCCATAACTCCACTAAGTTTCTTCCCTTAGCTATAATTCAGTTTAGTTGGGGTGGAGTTACTGGCCCTAAGCAGGTGGTGGTATCACCTAGCTTACCTGTAGACTGTCTCTTAGGTAATGACCTAGAGGCCTCAGGTTGGGCTGATGTAGAGTTTTATGCCCATGCAGCCATGCTGGGCATCCCAGAGGAATTGTTCCCTCTCATTTCTACTGAAATGAAAAAGCAAAGGAGAGAAGGCCTGAAAACTCAGGATCCCTCTCCATCAACAGGTAAAAAGGGTATCACAGTATCCCCTAACCACCCTGCCATTCAGGATACCATTCCTGCGGTGGGAGAAACCTCTCCTGGGGTGGCACCTGTTCCAAGGGAAGCATCAGCTGGCAAAGCTGTACTCCCTGAGGTAGAAGTACCTCTCTGTGGGATAACTAACATTGGTGAGAAAAAGAGCACCATTTTAGTTAACATGGAGCATCCCTCCAACCCTCCCAGAGAAACTTTAGTGCAGAAACTCTGCACTGCCTCACAACACTTAGGACAGCATCCCTGCCCTAGTGTGGAGCTCATAGGACAGCATCCCTGCCCTGCTCCAACCCAAGAGAAACAGCATCCCTGTTCTCTCTTCCAGCCATATGGACAAAGTTTTTGCCCAGCTATGGCTTTTCTGAGACAACATCCCTGTCTGGCATTTCCATCAATACAAATAGGTTCAGTGGACAATTCCCACTGCTCTAAACTAAAACTTACTGATAGAAACTCTGAAAATACATCTTCACATTGTTGCTTAGCTAAAAAACTTCAAACAGGGTGGTTTACATCCCCACAGGGAAGTAACCATATAGTGGATGATAAAGGGAGTAACCAGTCTATTGCAGAGCTACTCTCTACTTATCACCACTTAGACAATAAAGTCTCAACTGGCCAAGGTTAGCCTTATTGTCCTTCGTTTGGGGGGGGGGAGGGTTGTGTGAGAAAGTAGACTCTTTCTAGCCTTGTTACCTCCACTTTAGGCCTGTTTGTGAGTGTATGTCAGGGTGTTTTCACTGTCTCACTGGAATCCTGCCAGCCAGGGCCCAGTGCTCATAGTGAAAACCCTATGTTTTCAGTATGTTTGTTATGTGTCAATGGGACCCTGCTAGTCAGGACCCCAGTGCTCATAAGTTTGTGACCTATAGGTATGTGTTCCTTGTGTGATGCCTAACTGTCTCACTGAGGCTCTGCTAACCAGAACCTCAGTGGTTATGCTCTCTCATTTCTTTCAAATTGTCACTAACAGGCTAGTGACCAATTTGACCAATTTATATTGGCTTACTGGAACACCCTTATAATTCCCTAGTATATGGTACTGAGGTACCCAGGGTATTGGGGTTCCAGGAGATCCCTATGGGCTGCAGCATTTCTTTTGCCACCCATAGGGAGCTCTGACAATTCTTACACAGGCCTGCCACTGCAGCCTGAGTGAAATAACGTCCACGTTATTTCACAGCCATTTTACACTGCACTTAAGTAACTTATAAGTCACCTATATGTCTAACCTTTACCTGGTAAAGGTTGGGTGCTAAGTTACTTAGTGTGAGGGCACCCTGGCACTAGCCAAGGTGCCCCCACATTGTTCAGGGCCAATTCCCCAGACTTTGTGAGTGCGGGGACTCCATTACACGCGTGCACTACATGTAGGTCACTACCTATATGTAGCTTCACAATGGTAACTCCGAATATGGCCATGTAACATGTCTATGATCATGGAATTGCCCCCTCTATGCCATCCTGGCATAGTTGGCACAATCCCATGATCCCAGTGGTCTGTAGCACAGACCCTGGTACTGCCAAACTGCCTTTCCCGGGGTTTCACTGCAGCTGCTGCTGCTGCTGCCAACCCCTCAGACAGGCTTCTGACCTCCTGGGGTCCAGCCAGGCCTGGCCCAGGATGGCAGAACAAAGGACTTCCTCTGAGAGAGGGTGTTACACCCTCTCCCTTTGGAAAATGGTGTGAAGGCAGGGGAGGAGTAGCCTCCCCCAGCCTCTGGAAATGCTTTCATGGGCACACATGGTGCCCATTTCTGCATAAGCCAGTCTACACCGGTTCAGGGACCCCTTAGCCCTGCTCTGGCGCGAAACTGGACAAAGGAAAGGGGAGTGACCACTCCCCTGACCTGTACCTCCCCTGGGAGGTGCCCAGAGCTCCTCCAGTGTGCTCCAGACCTCTGCCATCTTGGAAACAGGGGTGCTGCTGGCACACTGGACTGCTCTGAGTGGCCAGTGCCATCAGGTGACGTCAGAGACTCCTTCTGATAGGCTCCTTCAGGTGTTGCTAGCCTATCTTCTCTCCTAAGTAGCCAAACCCTCTTTTCTGGCTATTTAGGGTCTCTGCTTTGGGGATTTCCTTAGATAACGAATGCAAGAGCTCATCCGAGTTCCTCTGCATCTCTCTCTTCACCTTCTGCCAAGGAATCGACTGCTGACCGCGCTGGAAGCCTGCAAAACTGCAACAAAGTAGCAAAGACGACTACTGCAACTCTGTAACGCTGATCCTGCCGCCTTCTCAACTGTTTTCCTGGTGATGCATGCTGTGGGGGTAGTCTGCCTCCTCTCTGCACTAGAAGCTCCGAAGAAATCTCCTGTGGGTCGACGGAATCGTCCCCCTGCAACCGCAGGCACCAAAGAACTGCATCACCTGTACCCTGGGTCTCCTCTCAGCACAACGAGCGAGGTCCCTTGAATCCAGTAACTGTGTCCAAGTGACTCCCACAGTCCAGTGACTCTTCAATCCAAGTTTGGTGGAGGTAAGTCCTTGCCTTCCCATGCCAGACTGCATTGCTGGGAACCGCGACTTTTGCAGCTACTCCGGCCTCCATGCACTACCGGCGGAAATCCTTTGTGCACAGTCCAGCCTGGGTCCACGGCACTCTAACCTGCATTGCACGACCTCCTAAGTTGTCCTCTGGCAGCGTGGGACTCCTTTGTGCAACTTCAGGTGAGCACCATTTCACTCCACTTTGTAGTGCCTGTTCCGGCACTTCTGCGGGTGCTGCCTACTTCTGAGAGGGCTCTTTGTCTTGCTCGATGCCTCCTCTGTCCCCAGACACAATTGGCGACATCCTGGTCCCTCCTGGGCCACAGCAGCATCCAAAAACCCTAACCGCACGATTTGCAGCTAGCAAGGCTTGTTGGCAGTCTTTCTTCAGGAAAACACTTCTGCACAACTCTCCACGGCGTGGGGGATCCCTCCTCCAAAGGGGAAGTCTCTAGCCCTTGTCGTTCTTGCAGAACCTTCAGCTTCTACTGTCCAGTAGCAGCTTCTTTGCATCCACAGCTGGCATTTCCTGGGCATCTGCCCATCTCCGAATTGCTTGTGACTTTTGGACTTGGTCCCGTTGTTCCACAGGTACCCTCGACTGGAAATCCATCGTTGTTGCATTGCTGGTTTGTGTCTTTCCTGCAGAATTCCCCTATCACAAGTTCTATGTCCTTTGGGGAACTTTAGTGCACTTTGCACTCACTTTTCAGGGTCTTGGGGTGGGCTATTTTTCTAACCCTTACTATTTTCTAATAGTCCCAGCGACCCTCTACAAGGTCACATAGGTTTGGGGTCCATTCGTGGTTCGCATTCCACTTTTGGAGTATATGGTTTGTGTTGCCCCTATCCCTATGTGTCTCCATTGCATCCTCTTGTAACTATACATTGTTTGCACTGTTTTCTAATACTATTACTGCATATTTTGGTATTGTGTACATATATCTTGTGTATATTTGCTATCCTCATACTGAGGGTACTCACTGAGATACTTTTGGCATATTGTCATAAAAATAAAGTACCTTTATTTTTAGTATATCTGTGTATTGTGTTTTCTTATGATATTGTGCATATGACACTAGTGGTACTGTAGGAGCTTCACTCGTCTCCTAGTTCAGCCTAAGCTGCTCTGCTAAGCTACCATTATCTATCAGCCTATGCTGCTAGACATCCTATACACTAATAAGGGATAACTGGGCCTGGTGCAAGGTGTAAGTACCCCTTGGTACTCACTACAAGCCAGTCCAGCCTCCTAAATGGGTCTATTCCAAATCAGAACACCCCCTCACCTAAGAGGGGCATTCTTTACAAAATAATTGTTGACCCTATCCATCTCTTCCTAAGCCTGGAGTGAATGTTACCTCACAGATGTCTCCTTTGTAAAAAAAAAAAAACTATTTTGGCCACTTGCCTCAGCAGCAAGTGGCCTAAATAGCCTTGATGTTCCATGAGAAGAACACCTCCTTAATGGCTGCCACAGTGAACCACTTTGAAGCAGCCTCTAAATTTCTCAAACTACTTAAGCTGCACCCATCTGTTGTGTGACGATAAGGCTCAATGGATCCACCAAATAAAATCCCAGTACCTCCCCCAGGGAAACAGCCCCAAATTAATTAATTGAATTGAATTAGGTTCTTATAAAGTGCGACTGCCACTCCCCAAGGAGCATCCTGGTGCTGTATGAAGAAGCCACTCAATAATAAGAACTGAACTCCAGAGTTTTCTAGGTGAAAAAACTCAGGGAGTAGCAGAGTGAATCTGGAATAGTGAAAAGCCAGGTTTTCAAATGCTTTTTAAAGGTTTCCTCCAATTCAATAAGTCTCAGGGCAATAGGAAGTTTGTTCCAAGCCCTAGGACCCAGGGCTGAAAAGGATTTGCCACCTTGTGTCCGAAGTCTGAGAAAGGCTGGGTTAAGGAGGTTTGCCTGGGAGAATCTCAGGGACCTACTTGTCGTTTAGTGAATACATCTAGCTGAGAGGTATCTTGGTCCTATGGACCAGAATACTCTGAAACTTAATAGAAGTAGTTTTAAAAGCACCCTTTTGTGTACTGGCAGCCAGTGTAAAGCCATCAGCACAGCTGATGCTGAGGAACGGCTTGGAAGTCTTAATACTACTCTGGCAGCTGCGTGCTGTACAATTTGAAGTTTGTAGACAGCCTGTTTGGAGGAGCCAACATACAAGCTGTTACAATAGTCCAGTCTGGACGTTATCAATGCACAATCCACTGTCTTTCTACAAACCAAAGGATGAATTTGACTCTTGTCCTCAGCTTTGAGAACCAGAATAGAATTGGGTAACTACTTTTCCTTGTCTCAAAACTATAGTTCTTCACAGAGAAGTGGCCTGCCTGCCATAATTTATGCAATACAAGGTCTCTAGCATGGAAGTTCAGTGGGGGAACACAGACTTGGGGGATAGTGGTATCAGACAGGAGTGGGTGCGTTGGGACTGTATAAGCACTCTTCCAACAAATAAATTATAGAGACATCGGAATGCCACCTTTTGTACTAACCAGCTCTCTAAGAAAGAACTTCCTGTTTTCCGGTACACCAGCAATGCAAGTGTTGTTCCACTTGGATTGTCCATCCAAATCCTTCACCTTATTATCTAAAAATGTCACCAGTTTAATTAGAAACAGCTCCTAAAGCATGGATATGCTCATTTGTATTTCATTTAAAACAGTTTTGTTCTTCTTGGCAGATTCTGTGAGTTTCTTCAGAAATCTTGGACCATTTACCACCAAATCAGTCTTATGTTCCAGGGCCTCTTGTGTAGCCCATGGAGATCTCAGTTGTCTCCACATGCTGAACACAGCACAGAGCAGTACTGTTAGCGCATCAAACCTTAATAAGTAAACTTACAAGGGGACGCAAATAGGTCGATGAACCTTTTGACTTTATTTAAGATGTTCCCACCATAGATTTAGTACATGCAGATCAATAATCAATAATTCATCAGTAACATCAATAATCAATAGGAGTTAGTACTTATCACACACCATGACCTTTCAGTCATGAATAACCACACCTTTAGTAAAAATTTGAATATTTATTTCCTTATATTAACAATGCTAATGTCACATGAAATAATCTCAAAATCAAATGATAAACATACAGAAATATCACTGGCTGTCCAAATCTGCGAAAAATAACGTAATCAATCAAAGCTTGAACAATTACACATTCTAAGGTTATGGTGCAAATTAATAACAAGAACAATTGCACAAACGATATCACATACATTTAGATTCAGCAAAGGAAAAACATTTACTATTACTACCTGTAGCAGACTTTCATTAGTGAGGGTCCTTATCCTTATCTCTTGTAATGTCCTCATCATCCCGCTTGTCAGGTAACAATATTGTTGCAGCTTGTACACCAGTCAGTGCGGTTATTGTTCTCCTCCTGAGAAAATCAGTCTTACACATTTTACACTTATAATGTCACATTTTACAAGAACAGCATCTTCTAGCAAGCGGTTCGCATGAGAAAGACTTTTAGCTACGAGCACATTTGGGCAGCACAGTGGAATATCACAATTTAATCCTCTAAGCAAACATTTTATTAATTGCCTAACAAATACAGCTTGACATGAGGCCATGCAACTAGGCCAAGATCTCCGCTACGTTAAGGCCTTCAATTAATAAAGCTAAGACATAATGCACAACCTTTAATATGATGTACTACTACATTAATGAAACATAAGCTCCATATTTCATATTAATAAGCCATTAAAAAGTACACTTCGTGAACACTGATGACCACTCACATGGACACATTTTCAAATGCGTGCATTATTTTTCTCTATATTAATACATTTTCTATGCGCATCCATTACTCAGAATACATGAATATTCATTATTATTTTTATTAAACACCTTCTTTAGCAACCCCTCCTCTGATGTCTAAATGTGTCATCACACTAAACTATTATTCACAAATTTTTATTCATCAACTAAAATCCTGTCATTTCAATCCCTTCAAATCTTTGTTCCCTTTTTGAATTTTCCCTAAACAATTTTTCCCTTTTCTTTTCTTCCCTCCTCTGATTATTCTTTGTCTTCTTCAATTTTATTCTTTTACACAATTTACATATTCCCCATATTCCAATTAGGCATACCATGATAATTAACGTCCCCTGAATAATTTTAAATAAGATCCCTTTCCCAATGTTGCTGAGCCAATTTCCCACTGAAGCAAAACCTTTACCAACTTTCTCCCAAACAACTGGTTCTTTCAATTCCTTCAAATCAGTGATTTCATAAGTCAGATTAGTAAGTAAGCTCCTAATTTCTTTACTATTATCAGGAATGAATGAACAACAATGGCTAGAATTCAGCATTCCACAAACTCCACCATACTTTGCTAAAAGAATGTTTAAAGCAAGGCCATTTTGAAGAGTCTTAGGTCTTTCAGCAGCTAATTCAGTATCTATCCGGAGTATGGCTCCTGAGAAGTTTGTCAGCATGTTATCCACAATAGTAGACAACTTTTGAATCTTTATCAAATTCAGAACAACTCCCACTGAAGGAATTATTACTCCAAATATATCTCCCACTATACTAGAAGGTGACTCTCTCCTCAGTCTCATACAATGTAATTCAGTCACTTTTGGAAACTTCTTTAAGTTGTCCATTTGAAAAATCTCTCCTCTTGGAAGACGGTAATAAGCATTAGGACCACAGATGTAATATATCCCAGGATTCGCTGGATGCTGTCCATTCCACATAAATGTCCATTTACTCGGAAGCAAAAACACATATTTATATTCACTTGTTCCAACAAATAAAGCGTCAGTGTGTGATTTAGGCCTATATACACAAAGTTTCCCTAGATGTTGCGCATCTAGAGTTAATTTCCGTTGTGTTTTAACTGCACTATAGGCATAATCATTCTTGTAAGTTATTTTCTCTAAACCTTTTTCTAACTTCTCCTTCAATGCATTTCTCCTGTAAAGGCAGTGCGGCGGGCCATTTCAGATTTGTGGCCGCACACGCCTTTGCAACTCTTGACTTCATGGTACCATTCATTTGCTCCACTAACCCTGATGCTTCAGGGCAGTAACTACAATGCGACTTCTGCTCAATATTCAATGCTGCACACAGTAATTTAGTTACTTCATTTTTTAAGTGACTTCCTCCATCTGAATCTAAAGAGATTGGAAACCCGAAATGTGGTATCAGTTCCCTAAGCAGTAGTTTCGCTACTGTGAGACTGTAATTTCTTTGTGTAGGTTACGCTTCAATTCAGTGACTAAAGATGCAAACAATCACCAAAACATATCTCAAACCTCCACACACAGGCATCTCAATAAAATCCATCTGCATTCTGCTGAATGGACCTCCTGCTCTTCCGATGTGGCTCAAATTAACCACTGTCCCTTTCCCTGCATTGATTTGTTGGCAAATGACGCAATGATGGTAAACTGCTTCAGCAACCTGTCTAAACCTTGGGTTGAACCAATCGTGCTTGAACAAACGAATCATGGCATCCCTCCCAACATGTGCTTGACCATGATAATACCTAGCCATTCGAGACAACAGACTATTAGGCAAAACTAATTGACCCTCTTCTAAAACCCAAAATTAATCTTGTCGCTGTACACATTTGATTTTGCTCCATGAACATTTTTCCTCCCTGTCAACATTATTCTGCAACATTTTCAGTTCTTCCAACATGTTAATTACTTTCAATGCAAAACTTGGAAACGTTTCTTCTTCTTCATGTAACAGTTCCCATTTATCTGTGAACGATATACACTTCAATGTGTAAAACATTGCGACTTCATCCGCATATCCATTTCCTATTGACACGAAGCCCTGAGACTTCAGATGTGCACTGCATTTCACCACAGCAATCTTTTCAGGCATTTAAATAGCATGCAACAGATCTTTAATTCTTTCACCATTCCTCACAGGTGAACCAGAAGAGGTCATGAAACCTCTCTGTTACCATAACTGGCCAAAATCATGGACTATTCCAAGTCCATACTGGCTATCCATATAAATGGTAACTTTTAGCTGAGCAGAAACATGGCACGCTCTAGTAAGGGCTACAAGTTCTCCTACTTGGGCAGAATACACTCCTCAAAGCTAAGAAGCTTCCAGGATGCCAGTAATTGTGCACACATTCCTGCTCTCAGTGTCCCTGTATTGTCTCTTAGACAAGAACCATCAGCAAAGATAATTTGGCCATTCTCTTCCAATCGAGTATCTCTAACGTCTTGGTTTTGTGCACAAGCTAGTTACTTCAAGACAATCATGCACAATGTCTTCCAATTTTTCAATCTCAACATTTTCATTTGGAAGTAAGGTTGCCGGGTTGTGTGGAATCACATTTTACAATTCTTAGGTATGCTATGCCTGGTGGCCCCTGTGATACACAATGACAATCTCTGCACAGGCCTATCATTAAATAAAGAGGCCTACAAATGTAATTCGCTACTGCTAGGAACGCATTATGTTGCAAGGCTTGCTCTCTGAACAGCCATCATGAAATATCACCGTCATTGCATGCTAGCTGAAGCAATCTCCCTCCTGGAAAGTACCAGTCTGAGTACGTGATGTTCTCAAGTTCTGTCACAAGATGGACCATGTGATATTAGGCACGTAGGCCACCTTGTGTAAAATCCTTTTCTATGCTTTTTGTTACTATATATGGTATGATAGGAAAAACTACCTTCAGCCATAATGGAGAAATAGTCATACGTCAATCATACATCAATGCCAAAGAACCAATAAAACGTTGAATTATGTTTGTGGTTTAATACTATAAAAGATCGTGTATTACTTCCTTGTAGTGGGCTGTTCGTGTACAACTAGTACAGAGCATCCTCCATGTACATGTCTTTCTATTCTATCGATAATAAATTCTTTATGTTTATCTAGAAAGAGCTGGCTAACGGTCGTTTGTATCCTGAATGGGTGCTGAATAATTAGGCTTCTACATTTGGTAAAGAATGCGGTCTCGTCCAGCGGATGACTCCCTTCAGCCCAGCTCCTGCTTCGGTCGGGCATACTACTGAACAATCAATTGGACAAGGCCCCTCCTGTGACGCAGGCTTGGGCTGTCGTGAGTATCTATTGCTGCCTCGTGATCCTGCTCTCGCTGTTTGATTTCTTGTATTAAGTGTAAATATCACGAGACGGGAAGGTGACTGAGTTGTTTCGTTAATGTGTTTCCTGCATAGTGTTGGTGATGGATTTATGGTTAATATATATGTATATATATATATACCTCTTAGCCTGCTCTTTTTCCTTATTGCATTTGTTCTCTGTCTTCAGTGGCATGCCAAGGGCATTTCTTCCTCTATTGCGGGCTCCTCTAATACACGTTGTGAAAACATTCAGATGGTTAACTATAGCCGTCCACGGGCTGCTAGCATTCTGTGTTAATTTGGTCCTTCCATTGTATTACACCATTTCCTTCCTCCCTGTGCTGCAGCTGTATACTTAGATTAGCTTCCTGTATTTCATGTAGCTTGTTACTGTTAAAAACGAAGTCCGAGGAATAGAGGCAACTAGCGGTGTTGCTTTAGAACACAGCGCGAGTCGCTGTTTGCAGTCCCCAGCCGGAGGGGCTGGGGCGGATAACTCTGGACAGAGAGGGTGTTGTAAGCGCCAAGCCAACCCCAGGTTAAAAAGGCATTGCCCAGATGTGGAATGGTAGTGGTCCATTCCAGAACAACTGGCAGGTGGTGCCAGGGTCTGTGTGTCTATGTGTATGAGTATGAGAATTTAAGAGGAACTGGCAGGTGTTGTCAGTGTCCGTGTGTGTATAGGAATGATAGTGGTTCATTCCAGTATCAGGATGATAGTGGTTCATTCCAGTGGAGCAGGCAGGCGGTGCCAGGCTCTGTTTGTCGTGTTAAACAATTGTTATGTTATCTGTTTCCTGTGATATTGCAGCTCTTTGAACAATGCTTATGGCATATTGAACTATCGGCTACTCATGTGAAATGGTGTAAACTATAGATGCTGGTTTGATTACGTGTGTGTGTGAAAGTGTTTTTTGAGCTATAAATACGTGTGTGTGTGAAAGTGTTTTTTGAGCTATAAATACGTGTGTGTGCGAAAGTGGTTTTTGATTCATGAAGGAAGGGTTCACCACAAGGTGGTGTACTGTGATTTATTTTGACTACAAGCATTTGCGCTTTAGGATAAGGATTAAAAAAAATAAAATAAAACTTTTTAAGACTAGGTGGGTGGACTCCTGGGCGACGTAATACCGATTTTTATTACAATTGACTGATTTCATCTGCATACATCACACAGTACAAACACCCCCCTGCACTCACTACATATTGATACAAGGGGTGGGAGTAGGATCACCCCACAGGGCAAGTTGTACTGTGACCCTTGTCTATGGTTCTGCCGTCACATGTGGTTGCCTGACTTGTTCACCGCTATTGCATTTTCTGTGTGTCACTGGCCACGGATCTGGTCCAGATTCCAATATCATACAGCCGCACCCTGCCCCTGGGCAGGAAAGCAAGGGTGTGATATTCTTATTTTTCCCTCCTGACTATTCTGTCATCTCTTGATTCGCCCCAAAGGACGCCAGTATGGACGCCGTCACAAGCACCTTGGGTACTATCTGTTTTTAAACTTTGTGTAAGCTAAGGTGGACATGGCTGGCTGAAATTGTGGCATGAATGCAGACCGGCTTCCTGCTTTTATTAATAACTGATTGTGGTTGGCAGAGAAAGGCTCCGTGCATGAATGCACCCACTGTTATCCCTTCTGTGTCACAGGGTATGAGCGGTGTAAAGAACACACCGACATCCTACTGTTTTCTGGAGCGATTGTAATTGTCTTTGTGTTATGTAACAAAAGGCTAGGGTAAGACAGTCATGGCGAACCCTCTCTGTAAAGACAAATTGGACACGCAGCAGCCGAGCCCCCCTAAGGACAGTCCAGCATATCAAGTAGCTACTAAAGAAGGCTTACATGCACTATTGTTCTGAGAAAAATGGCATAAATTGACAGCTAAAAGACCAGACTTGCAGTTTCCCATTACTGGCACCTATGACATGAATAAAATAACATACCTGAGACAGATGTTGACTCTCAAGGGACGCAAGATTAGGGGTTTAGAATGGGACTCTTTTTTCGCATGGACCTCCTATTTAAAAGAATTACGGTTGACCAGCGATGTGAAAAATAAAGTACATAAAACAATGTTGGAATGGAAGAATGAGGGATGTGAGAAGAGTAAGAGGACTGGAAAAAGGGAAGAGTGGAGAGAGAAAAGAATGGAGGTGTTGGGTACATTCCTGTGTGTTCCTGTGGTAAGTGCACAACCACAGGAAGAAAGGGAAAAGGGAATGACAGAGGAGGAGGTTGAAGACCCACTCATTGAAGACCCACTCATTGAAGACCTCCTAACAGGGAGAATAAGTAGAACAGAAGCGCGGGCGGAGGAGCCAGCGCAGGCAGCAACAAAAATAACAGTAACACAACCCCAGGAGCTAACACTGGCACAGAAAAAGGCACAGACAAATGAAGCACGCCAAGTGGCACTGAGGTTGATAAGAGAGGAAATGACAAAAGTAGAATTAGATGGGCTAAATGAGCATGAAATATTGGAGGAAGTGAAAAATGAAGTGGTACATATGGTATTAAAATTGGATAAAGAAAATGAAAAACTAAAGGAAAAAGTAGAAAAGAGAAATAAAAAGATTAATTTACCGAAGACACAATGGAAACAGCAGTTTCAGGATACAACGCTAGATGAGGTTAGAAGCGTAACAGACTTGCAGGAAATAATATGGGATATATGTGTTTTCACTCACAAAACCAAACACAACTCCAAAATGTTAGAAGCAGCGCAAAATGAGGATACAAATGGAGGAAGGAGAAGAAATAGCTTATCAGGAAACATGTCACAAGGAGGGACGCCTAGTAGCCCCCCCAGCATGTAAAGAAAAACACCCAGTAGTTCCTCTGGTATGCAAAGAAAATATTTTTTTTTAAATCAGATGGGAAAGTGTGTAAGTCTTTAATGAAAGACCTGGTAGATGGGAGGCAAAAATTGGTGGACTTAAAGGACAAACTGACTAGGGCATACAGGGAAGAACTGGTGACCTTAGCACGCACAGAATTAATGACCAGGGGCCCACAAGTACACCAGAAATATACACAACAAATGGCAAAAGACCTGCCCGCAGAAAACCATTGGGACACCTCGCGAATGAGCTTTACTAATGAGGAACTTCAAGGGTGGGAGGATGAAAAATTGTACGGAATATTACAAAATGCTATACTAAAGTTACAAAATTGGGACACACTGCTACAAGGGCTAAATACAGAGCAGATACTATAAGAATTAGAGGAACAGAAAAATATAGTGCATCAGATGCCTCTGCGAGAGGTGCCCACAGCTACAATAGGGGAGGAAGGCCACGTAACAACATACGTCTACGTACCATGGCTTCGCATTGACCTGTATGCCTTCACCAAGGACTACACGAAACTACGTGAAGAGCCACAGAAATGGTACACAGAGTTGAACAGGATAGTGGCAATGGGGGAATTTCTGTGGAAGGATTTAAACATGTTGTTCAGCATAATAATACCACAGGATCTCTGGGAGGATTGTAAGAAAGTGGTACAATGGCCAACAGAGGAACCAGAAAGGGGTAAAGGAGGGGCACCAGGAAAAGCAGTGGAGAAAGCAAGAGAGAGGGTAATTAAATACATCAAAGAAAAGTTACCAGAGGAAAAGACAGACTGGTCAAAAATAATATGTACAAAACAAGAAAAGAATGAAAGTGTAACAAGTTACTATGACCGGTTACTCCAGGTGTACCAACAGAGCAGTGGGATGAAGAACCCACTAGGAGAGGCGATGCCAGCATTTGTAACTAACTTTGTGTATGGATTACAGCAACTCATACTGAGTCACTTACAAACTTCACTTATGTGCTGGCAACAAGAACCAATTGACAAAGTGTTAGCAGCAGCTAGGTACTGCACTGATTACCAGGAAAACATGCAAAAAACAGAGGAAGAAAAGGTAAAAAAGGATAAGGTGAAACTTATGGTGGCACAGGAGAGGTTTTACAACAACAGCCAGGGAAGGGGTAGAGGAAGAGGAAGGGGCGGGGGACGAGGGGAAAGGATACCTTTCACGCCCCGCCAGGCACTACCTGTTTCCACTGCAATCAACAAGGACACTGAAAAGCAGATTGCCCATGGCTAGCTGGAGGACAAGGGAGCATAGGACAACAGTGGCAGCAGCAGGAAATAGCACTACCACCCCCACCCTACACCAACAACGCATACGATGCCTACCCCTATGAACAGGCATGCGCTGGGTGGGGCACGCATCAAGACACACCACAAGCACCACAAAGAGGACACGGGTTTCCTCCTCCTCCCCCAGAGGCAAACTTCATGGGACCCGTATTATCAGTAGATCAAGCCGGCCCCTACGTGGAGGGGACGGTGATGAGCAATACAGTGCCATTCCTAGTAGATACTGGGGCCACTAGATCAATGCTGAGAGCCTCCGATATACCAAATGCACCACTTTCAAAAGTACAAATTACAGCAGTGGGGATGACAGGGCAACCCATGGACGAATTCCTTACACAGCCATTAACACTCATGGTAGGTCCTATCACCGTTAATCACCAATTCATTTTCACTAGATACTGCCCTGTAAATTTGCTAGGTAGGGACCTCCTATGCAAGCTACAGTGTACCATTAGATGCTCACCAGAAGGCATCTTCCTGGAAAGTAAGGAGAATGGGATAACATTACAGGCATTCACCCATTGCACCACAGTCAAGCAGGAGCAGTCACACACTCTTCCCTCTGAACTACAAGAAGTGGTCCCCAATGAGGTATGGGCGAAGGGGCCAAATGATGTAGGAAGAATTCTGGACTACCCACCAGTGTAAGTATTGCTGCGCCCTGGTGCAAAGTTACCACAAGTACCACAATACAAATTGGCAAAGGAAGGAAAGGAGGGTATAGCTCCAGTATATAAGATCTCTTGAGACAAGGAATATTGCGGGAAACTAGAAGTAGCCCATGCAACACTCCGATACTCCCTGTGAAAAAGGCAGCAACAGGGCCCAATGGAGCCCCGATATACAGGTTTACTCAGGACCTTAGAGAACTTAACAAGGCAGTAGTACCATCATTCTCAGTAGTTCCAAACCCAGCAACCATATTGTCAAATAGTCCAAGTACAGCCACCCACTTCACCGTCCTGGATCTCAGCAATGCGTTCTTCTCAGTGCCTCTACACGAGGATTCCCAAGATCTTTTTGCGTTCTCATTCAGATCGAGAAGACTCAAGGGGACACGGTTGCCTCAAGGCTTCTGTGATTCCCCTTCAGTCTTCTCGGACGCTCTGAGGTCAGACCTTGCATCACTACATCTGCCGGGAGGATCTACCCTGATACAGTACATTGATGACTTGTTATTGGCCTCACCATCACAGACGGCTTGCGTCCAAGACACAGTGGCTCTACTGTGCCACCTAGCAAGGAAAGGACATAAGGTCTCCCAAAAGAAGTTGCAGTTCCGTCAAACAAAAGTGAAGTACCTGGGACACGAGCTATCCCAGGGAGTTAGGAAATTGCTGCCTGATAGGATAGCCACCATAACACAACATCCAAGACCAAAGACACAAACAGAGGTTTGTGCATTCCTGGGGGTGGCAGGCTACTGTAGACACTGGATACCAAACTTCTCCCTGATTGCAAGACCATTGTTAAACTTAACTCACAAAGATGTGCCAGACAAGGTACCCTGGCCGGAACAATGTGAGGAGGCCTTCCAAGAGTTGAAGAAAGAATTGTGTGCCGCACCAGCACTCGGTCTCCCTGACTACACCAAGGACTTTCACTTGTTCTGTCACGAAAAGGGGGGCTGCTCACTAGGGGTCCTAGCACAGAAACACGGTACCTACTACCGTCCGGTGGCTTGTTATTCAGCCACCCTAGATCCAGTGGCAGCAGGCCTTCCCCCATGTTTAAGAGCGGTAGCAGCAGTGGCCCTCGCAGTAGAACAATCAGAGAACATTGTCTTAGCACACACATTAATATTACATGTTCCCCACGCAGTGGACACGTTACTTAACACCACCAAGACGCAGCACCTGACAAACGCCCGCCTCTCACGCTTTGAGCTAACACTGCTTGCGCCACATATTAAAATAAAGAGGTGCACTACTTTGAACCCCTCCTGCCTGCTACCAACTGAAAGAGATCACGATGACCCAACAATAGACAATTCCTTCCATGATTGTGTTGCAGCAACAGAGAGACATACCAAAGTTAGGCCAGATTTGAGAGACACCCCATTCCCCGAGGCAGAAGGCGATATATTTGTCGATGGTTCATGCATCAGAGACCACACTGGAACAGTACAGGCCGCCTATGCTGTAGGAACGGCTAGGAGGTTACTAAAAGGAGGGAGGTTACCATCAGTAACAAGCGCTCAAGCGGCAGAACTGATAGCACTGACTAGAGCATGCAGATTGGCAGCGGGACGGACAGCAAACATCTACACAGACAGTCAATATGCGTTTGGTGTCACACATGACTTTGGTCAGCTGTGGGCAATGAGGGGGTTCCTCACCTCAGCAGGCCAACGGATACAACATTAATCACTGATAGTTGACTTGCTACAAGCTTAACTGATGCCCAAGAAAGTGGCGATTGTAAAATGCGCAGCACACACCTCAGCAAAGGATTACGTTTCAATGGGAAACGCATTTATTGACAAGGAAGTACGAAAAATTGCACTTAGTGGGTGTGAATACGAAATGGTTCAGGTAACGCCTGACATAAGAAGTAAAGAGGAAAACACACACTTTGACCCAAAAAGCGTGCAGCTACAGGCACAAGGAAAGGAATGTGAAGAATGGGAGGGGGCAGGTTTTAAGAAAAATGAAGAAGGCATTTGGGTGGGACCAAATGGGAAGATATGCTTGCCCTCCCTGTTCCTGACCTCCATGGCACGGCTCTTCCATGGCCCCTCACATGTGGGAAGGGATGGAATGATACCACTGTTTTCACAGTGCTGGCTCAACCAAAAATTCCGACAATGTGCAGAACAGTTGTGTAAAAGGTGTACCGTGTGTGCACAATATAATACAGGAAAGGGCACCCCAAAAGCACCAGGCCACTTTCCACCACCTCACGGACCCTTTGAAAGTCTCCAAATGGATTTCATTGAAATGCCTCCGGTGAATAAAATAAGATATGTTCTGGTAATAGTGTGAATGTTCAGCAAATGGGTGGAGGCGTACCCAACAAAAAATTGTGATGCACAAACTGTCGCAAAGTGTTTATTAAAAGAGCTGGTACCGCGTTTTGGGGTGCCGACTCTTTTAAGTTCAGACAATGGACCAGGATTCATCTCCCAGGTTATTCAGGGCCTTTGCAAAGGCCTGGGAATAACTCAAAAGTTACATTGTGCATTTCACCCACCGGCAGCGGGAGCTGTGGAAAGAAGGAACGGGGTACTGAAGAATAAGATAGGGAAGATATGCGCAGTGACAGAGTTATCATGGATAGACGCACTCCCATTGGCACTCCTTGCCATGAGGAGCACACCTGACCGCGTCACAAAACTGAGCCCCCATGAAATAATTTTTGGTCGCCCCATGAACATACCAGGACACATGTCAGTTGCCCCATTGGCTATAACTGATGTTTTCTTGTTACAATACTGTAAAAAAATAACTGAGACACTCCGTTATCTTCACCGCCAGTGTTGCAGGCCTTACCAGAAGAAGGTACACCACCAGAACACGGACTGCATCCTGGAGACTGGGTGTGGACAAAGGCCCACACCAGACGTCACTGTCTTCAACCACGGTGGAAGGGACCACACCAAGTCTTGTTGACAACAGCCACAGCAGTCAAGTGTGAGGGCATCACATCCTGGGTCCATACCTCACACACCAAGAAGGCTACTGGACCAAAAGACGACCAGCCGCCAACAAAGTTGCCGATGAGAGTAATGCCAACTTCACCACAGCGGTACAACCTTTGTTCAACAAGCGCCACCAGCCAACACTGACGGAACTGCTCGTGCTACACTCCCACAGGAGTCGGAGAGTGTAAGCGGGTTCCCCAGTACACCAGAACATTGTTCTTTGACTGCTCGTGCTGCAACCCCACAGGAGTCGGAGGGTGCAAGCGGGTCCTCAAGACACCAGGATATTCTTTCAGAACTGCTCGTGCTACTCTCCACAGGAGTCGGAGAGTCAAGCAAGGCCACTTAAGTATTAAAGACATCAGGATATAAACTAACAGAATACTAAAAGTCCGCTAGAAAAATTTGCACCAAGAGGTACAGATCCCAGTCCTACGGAAACGGATGGTCACTAGGATCAGTGCGGCTTGTAGCCCCATTGGGAGGTGCCTCTTCCAATTAGGAATACAGCAAAAATAGGACAAAAGGGCCATCCCTCGGGTCAGTGGACTATCGCCCCCAACTCCCTTAGAACTGGACATTGGGATTCATCCCTTTATACTCTGCATAACTAAAAGTGTCAAATAGCATTCGACGTCGCCCCGAAAATATACCGAAGGAATAGACTACTCGTGTGGCACTCCTACAGCAATAAGGAGGTACCAAAGGTTACATACCAATAGAACTGGTTGCAAGTGTTAGCCACATCCGACCACACCCTATAAGGCGACATGGATTTCAGATTACAAAATAAGAAAAAGGAGCAGAAGAAGTGGCCTGTGGTGGTCACAGCATTACTCACCCCGGTAGCAGCTATAGTACTAACAACAATCCTGATAGTATATAAAGACGACATACATATTCCATGGCTCGACCAGGAACACTACATCCCCAAAAGTGGCCAAGGTGAAAGAGCAACCAGTGGTGAGAACAACAATATTTCAAAACAACATGAGTGGGTGGAGGATAAAACAAAATGGGTGAAATATACAAAATGGAAAGAAGATGGAGAAGATTATAAGGACAATACATTTGTGCAAATGGTATCAATGTACAAAGAACTAGCAAATGTGTCTGATTGTTATATATGTACCCACCTACCGACCACTAGCCAGGAGAAAAGAAATTACACTCAGGTGCCCCTCACAGAATTCGTGGCATGTAACATATTAGATAATATGTCAGGGGGAAATTTAAAAGAAATGAGAACAGGGAAAAGGAGAGAATAAGAGAAAATATAAAGATAGGAGAAATGAGGAGAAAAAGGGATGACTATGGTTTGGAAGACGAACCTTATGTAGGAAATATGCAAGAACAATTGGTAGAAAGAGTGTCAAATAAATTGAAGGAAGAAGATAGAAGGAGAAGAAATAAGTGTAGGAGATTAGATCCGAAGAAAGGAGAAGGGAATTTATTGAATGCATTTACAACAGAAAGAGGGAAGGGTTACACTGAAAGGGATCATGGCTCAGAACAACGAATACCATGCCTGGCCCTAGATACAGAAATAAAGGCACCATGGTGTTTCAAATACTCAAGAGGTAACGCAGACGCTAGCAACAACGGAATTGATGTGGGACATAGTATTTGCAATACAACATTGAGCCTGGACTACAAAAGAAATGACACAACAGGCTTGTCCATAGGCCTGACACCTCCCAAAGGAATATTTATTATATGTGGGACATCAGCATTTTTTAAATTGCCAGCAGGATGGCAAGGTACCTGCTACCTAGCATTCGTGCTACCAAAAATGGCGCATAGAACAGAATTACAGAAGGGGGAAAAGAGAACATTTGGCAGGGTGCGCAGGAAGAGGACACCAACATGGGTGGAGGAGGTAATAACAATAGAGGGGATCATAGTGACGCCATTAGGGATAGCACACTTACAATATGAAATTCACAGATTGGCTGAATTAGTGGAAGGGCTAGCTAGCAACACCGCAGCCGCCTTAGGGAACATCACTGAGGAACTCACAGACATGAGGGCAGTT
This sequence comes from Pleurodeles waltl, assembly GCF_031143425.1. Classification (NCBI taxonomy): domain Eukaryota; kingdom Metazoa; phylum Chordata; class Amphibia; order Caudata; family Salamandridae; genus Pleurodeles; species Pleurodeles waltl. Next base: position 834,611,314 of record NC_090442.1, on the reverse strand, counting down.
GTAATCCAGAATAGGCTTGCACTAGACACCATCCTGGCAAAAGAGGGAGGGGTCCGTGCAGTGATCCATCAGGAATGCTGCGTGTATATACCGGATAACAGTGGGAATATAAGAAAGGAAATAGAGGAAATAAAGAAGGTAGAAGAAGGAGCTGGGAAAGCGGCAGATGGGACAGACGTTGGAGGAATGCTGGATCGAATAGCAGCATGGTTCAGGGGTTGGGGTACCTGGTTGGTAGAGGTACTAGCGATAGGGATCGTGGCACTGATAACGATATGTGTGCTCATACCAGTTTGTCCATCCTTGCTGGCCCTACTCTTGAAAAAAACCTGTCACCAGAAACACACACATTACCAAAGAAAAAGATATAAGGATTACAACAGGGACAAACAAGAGGTAGAAATGAGAACAATACACCATGACCCTTAGATTTTTCATTGAGTATCAGAGGGTGGAATGTGGAATCACATTTTACAGTTCTTAGGTATGCTATGCCTGGTGGCCCCTGTGATACACAATGACAATCTCTGCACAGGCCTATCATTAAATAAAGAGGCCTACAAATGTAATTCGCTACTGCTAGGAACGCATTATGTTGCAAGGCTTGCTCTCTGAACAGCCATCATGAAATATCACCGTCATTGCATGCTAGCTGAAGCAATCTCCCTTCTGGAAAGTATCAGTCTGAGTACGTGATGTTCTCAAGTTCTGTCACAAGATGGACCATGTGATATTAGGCACGTAGGCCACCTTGTGTAAAATCCTTTTTGTTACTATATATGGCATGATAGGAAAAACTACCTTCAGCCATAATGGAGAAATAGTCATACGTCAATCATACGTCAATGCCAAAGAACCAATAAAACGTTGAATTATGTTTGTGGTTTAATACTATAAAAGATCGTGTATTACTTCCTTGTAGTGGGCTGTTCGTGTACAACTAGTACAGAGCATCCTCCATGTACATGTCTTTCTATTCTATCGCTAATAAATTCTTTATGTTTATCTAGAAAGAGCTCGCTAACAGTCGTTTGTATCCTGAATGGGTGCTGAATAATTAGGCTTCTACAGTTGAACACTGTACATCTTTTCAATGACACATTTGGTGACCCTAGAATACTCGTTTCGTATCTGGTCAATCTTGCACCTGTCAAATATTGGGTTTTCGTCTGTGTAAGTAGGATCTCAATAGAGTGAGGGACCATTATAGTCAAGGGATATCCCATCACAATGCCCTCACACTGTGTAAGGCTTTGTCCAACCGCTGCAACTGCACGAAAACAAACTGGTAAGGCTGTTGCAACTGAGCCCAACGTAGATTAAAAATATGCTACTGGGTGGTTTACACCTCCATGGACCTGCGTCAAGACAGACAAAGAACATGCATCACGCTCATGACAAAACAATGTGAAAGGTTTTGTGTAGTCAGGCATACCCAAAGCCGGAGCCCTGCACAGACTCTCTATCAATTCAGTAAAAGTCATTCCAGCCTGGTCTAACACTATGGGATCAGTGACTTCCTTATGAGTCAGCTTCTGCAATGGTCTTGAAATGACTGAAAAATTTGGAATCCATTGGCGGCAGTAGCCTACCATCCCTAGAAACATCCTGACATCTCTCTGTGTAGTCAGGGGATTCATTTGCAATATGGTTGTAACCCTTTCTCTGGATATATTTCTTGATCCCTTCTCAATCTGGTGACCCAAGTATTTCACTTCTTTCTGCCAATACTGCAATTTAAGTGGGGATACTTTATGACCATTCTTTCCCAAATGGTTCAGCAAGGCAATCGTGTCATACTTGCACTCTTCCATGGTTTTGGACGCAATCAACAAGTCATCAATGTACTATACCAAGGTCGATTGCAAAGGCAATTCCAACTACTCCAAATTATTTTTCAAGATCTGATTGAATGTGGAAGGTGACTCGGAAAACCCTTGAGTAATTTGACACCAACAGTAAACTCAGTCCAAAAATTTGAAACAAAAGAAATTGGCTGTCCTCATGAAGAGGCACAGAAAAGAAGGCTTGTGACAAATCAGTGACAGTGAACCACTCAGCATCACATGGAATCTGAAACCTTATCATAGCTGGATTTGGTACCATGGGAAAACATTTGACCACAATATAATTTACTTTTCTCAGATCCTGAACAATTCGAACTTTCCCACTGGGCTTTTTCAAACTCATTATTGGTGAATTACATGGGCTGCTCAATACTTCCTTAAAAACCCCTTGTTTTACAAATTCTGCAATTCTTTGGGTGACCTTCATAAGGACATCTTGTGGCATGTGGTACTGGGGACTTTGAGGAGACATAGCATTTGGCTTTACAGTAACTTTAACTGGCTCAACTCCTTTTATCAGGTCTATCTAATTTCCTGTCCGATCCTACACCTTATCCTTAACTGTTCCCTGTAAATCAGGATGAAGCTCCTTCACTGTGAATACTGGAAAAATTCAATCAGAGGGTATTCCTCATCTATTGTCTCACATTCTGTCTTTGGGGCTTGGTCATCTTCATCATTGCTATTCATTTGAATCTCTGTTCCATCATTTGAACAAGTAATCAAGCATCTTGTTTTACAAAGCAAGTCTTTCCCCAGTAGGGATACTGGACTTGAATCACAGACTACGAATTTGTGCAATCCCTGGAAGTTGCCAATTTTAACCTGAACTGGTTCTGTAATCATGTTGGTCAAATACTGATTCACTACTCCTACAATCTGAACTGTTTTACCAGAAAGGGGAATGTTTGGAACCTCAACTGATCTTACTATAGAATGTGTAGCTCCTGTTTCAACCAAGAATGAAACTCTGTGACCCATGACTTTTCCCTTCACATAGGGACCTCTCTGATCTACTTCTAAGAGGTTGCAAGCACACATGGCTCCTCATTGGAACTTTTGCTCACCCAATCATCGTTTATTTCATTCTCACTGTGTAACGGAAATTGGTGTACTGTGTTATTAATTTGGTTAAGTTTCTGACCTGAGACCTGTTGAGAAAGCATCATTTGCTGCTGCTCCATTGGGGCTTAAGGGATTTCAATTTGCTTTCTGGGTACCATGGGAACATGCTGCTGCATTGGCTGCAACTGTGTCATTTGTACATGTGGCATTTGCACCTGCTGCATTGGTTGAAAATTCTGTATTTGATTCACATTATTTTGAAAATTTGGATTAGGACCTCACATTCCTGGGCCTCTCATGTTCTGGAATGAATTGATGTCATTAGTTTGCTGAACAACGCCTTCCTGCACCAACATCGGACACTCCCATTTCCAATGTCCGACCGCTCCGCAAACGTTACAAGGCAACAATTTCTTCATTCTCTGCACATCATTCTGAACTACTACAGTACCCAAGTCTGATCCGCGATTCACATTACCTCCGTGACCTCTACGTCTCATCTGGGGCTGAAATGCCATGCTTCCCTGTTGCGTGTGTGGTAGCTGTTGTGGAAGATTTACTTGCATGCCTGCCTGAGCATCTTTAATCTGCATCACCATTGCCTTCTCTTTTCAGCTTTTTCTGCTTCAACTCAATTCCGTCACTACAGTACTTTAAATACTGCATCACCTCATCAATCAGCTTTGCATGCCAGCAAATCAAATGTCTCTTAATCATCTGGCTAATTTCAGGTCTCAATCCTTCCACAAATCTGAACACAAAATTAATCATGTCCTTCGCTTCAATTGTCTCTGTACGACTGTAATGCTTGAACGCCTGTAACAATGTCTCACAGTACACATGTATCGACTCCTTTGCTTCCTGAGCTGCCCTATCAATTCTCTGTCAATCAATGCTCTTGGGTGAAATTCTCATTTTCAAAAATTCAATCACCTTATAGTAATATTTAATTACCTCTGGAGATGGTGCGCCTGTAATTTTATCTCTCTGGTTCTCTTGTTGGCCAATCTATACTCCTCTTACACTCTATCCACAGATCACCTGGGACCACTATCTCTAATAAGGTGTTCAAATCCTCCCATAGGCACTTTGCAAGCTTTAAAAACCTATCTATCTGCTGGCACCACTCCACTCTACTCGCTTCTCTCTCAATTTTGGATAATCATTTGTAAATGATAGAATATCACTTCTGCTCCAAGGGACATGAACAAAATTCCTTCCTGGAATCTCTCTCAAGATGTCCTGAGTGCTGTAATATCTGGGGTAATTAGCAGTGCATGGTGAGGGCGTGTGGTATATTTACCTTAGGGCGCAAGTTATAGTTACTTGAAATAACTCTAACTATAATGGGTGAATTTCTGTGTGGTTTTCTATGCCTTTTTCTTGAGCCCCGCTTGAAGTTTCATCCTGAAACTTTACATACACAACAAGAATCACTGGTACACCTTTTTGAAAAATTGTGAAGATTCGTCAAATGAGGCCAAAGATATAGGCAAGCCAAACAATGCTTTTCCTATGAAAACATGGTCCTAACTATAACTACTTACTGACAACTGCCATATACACACTGTGGTTAGTACTGAAACAACTGCTACTGCCAATTTACCAAACCTGGATAAAAGCTGCAGATTACTGCAATTAAACCACATTAAATTAGCATCAGAACATGTGTGTTCAACTGGGATATCATTAGGATTTGGAGCATTTTCCCCAGAATGATAACTCAGAGTGAAATACCCCAAGTCATAATTTTGGGACTCGGGCTCAGAATTTTCAGCTTCAAAAACTCCAGACCTGGGAGTTCCGGACTTGGAGACATTGAGCCTGTCACTTAAAGTGAAGGGACAGGTGCTGCGGCCAGCGCAGCAGCATTGCCTGCCCCCACCTGCCCCCTTCGGTAGTGTGGATGAACATACAATGCACACGTGTGGACTGCACCCATGCACTCCAACATCACCCCTCATCCTGGACCGCCACTGACACTATTGCTGACACTTTCCACCTTCTCAGAGCAGGAGAATCACCAAAGAACATGATACATTTAGGGCCATATTTATACTCTGGTTGCGCCGAATTTGCGTCGTTTTTTTCGACGCAAATTCGACGCAGAACTAACGCCAACTAACGCCATATTTATACTCTGGCGTTAGACGCTTCGGGCGCCAAAGTGCCCGGAGTGTGCGTCATTTTTTAGCGTGAACCCCTTCCTTGCGTTAATGATATGCAAGGGAGGCGTTCCCGTCTTAAAAAATGACTCCCAGGCCTTTACGTGGTATTTATACTCCCGGGCAAAAGAGACGCCCGGGAGTGGGCGTGGCCAAAAACGGCGCATTTGCGCCGCTTTTTAACGCCTGGGTCAGGGATGGCGTTAAGGGACAAGTGGGCTCAAAATGAGCCCAGAGTGCCCTCCCCTGCCCCCAGGGACCCCCCCTGCCACCCTTGCCCACCCCAGGAGGACACCCAAGGACGGAGGGACCCATCCCATGGACATTAAGGTAAGTTCAGGTAAGTATTTGTTTTTTTATTTTTTGTGGCATAGGGGGGCCTGATTTGTGCCCCCCTACATGCCACTATGCCCAATGACCATGCCCAGGGGACATAAGTCCCCTGGGCATGGCCATTGGGCAAGGGGGCATGACTCCTATCTTTACAATGATAGGAGTCATGTTGATGGGGGATGGGCGTCGAAAAAAAATGGCGCAAGTCGGGTTACGACGATTTTTTCGACGCAACCTGACTTGCCCCATTTTAAGACGCCCATACGCCATTTTCCCCCTACGCCGGCGCTGTCTGGTGTACGTGGTTTTTTTCCACGCACACCAGGCAGTGCCGGTCTGCTAGCGCCGGCTAACGCCATTCAATAAATACGGCGCCCGCATGGCGCTTCAGAATGGCGTTAGCCGGCGCTAATTTTTTTGACGCAAAACTGCGTTAGCGCAGTTTTGCGTCAAAAAGTATAAATACGGCCCTTACTGTTTCAAAAAATTACAGATTCTACAACGATCCAACATTCTTTGACATATCCAAGAATTGTTTCGACTCACCTAAGTTCCCCTATAGTTCTGTTTGCAAACAGATTATAGGATGTCATTACAACATTGGTGGTAAAAGCCACTTACCGCCGTGCAGAAGACCGCCAACACACCGCCACGGAAGCGGAATTCCGCCACGGTCATTATGACCCACTGCTTGGAATCCACCAAAATTCAGACACCCACAGAAGTCCGCCACACCAAAGGTCAGTGATAAACTGGCGAAAACAAAACCTCCACCGTCACGCCAACAGAAATACGTACACACTATCACGACACACGCATTTACAAAACACTACCACATTGGACAATTCCAAATACACACACCTGATACACACACCACTCCCACACACCCATTACAAGATAACACACACACCCACATCACCCACAAACCCCTACGACAAAATTACAGAGAGAACGCCAGAGAGAGACACTACAAACAACTACCAAGCATCCACAGGCACACAATACCATCACCCACATAACTTCCACGCACCTCACACAACACACCACTACATATCACCCCACTTATCACTACACACACCACCCCACACATCACCCACACCACCCCATGGCATGGCAAAGACACCCCAGGTTCTCTGAGGAGGACCTCAGGGTCATGATGCAGGAAATCGTCTGGGTAGAGCCACAGCTATTCGGATCACAGGTGCAGCACACCTCCATAGCTAGGAAGATGGAGCTATGGCGAAGAATAGTGGACAGGGTCAATGCAGTGGGACAGCACCCAAGAAATAGGGATGACATCAGGAAGAGGTGGAACGACCTACGGGGGAAGGTGCGTTCCGTGGTCTCAAGACACCACCTTGCGGTTCAGCGGACTGGCGGCAGACCCTCACCTCCTCCCCCACAACTAACAACATGGGAGGAGCAGGTATTGGCGATTCTGCATCCTGAGGGCCTCGCAGGAGTAGATGGAGGAATGGACTCTGGTATGTCAAATCTTAACTATTACATCCCCCACCCTACTTGCATGCTCTCACATACACCCACCCTCACCCCCACCCCCATCACTCCAACTCCTCACAAATGTCCCACTATCACAAACCACACATCCTAACACCAAGCCCTGCATGCAACAACAAAGCATGGACACCCATCACCAACGCATGGCCACTGCACATACCCATACACACCCCTAAACCACCATCACACAAGGACCCACACAGGAATGCAAGCACTGGGGTACACGGTCACCCACCCATTGCACACCATGGCACACACAGATGTAATAAACATCCTTTTATACCCCTGCAGGACCCCTACCCAACGTCACCGGACAGGAGGGTCCACACATGTCCACACCACCAACAGAAGAGGCCCACAGTGATGACAGCACCTCTGTCCAACTGGATCTAGATGACCAGCCCGGCCCATCGGGGACCTCTGGACAGTTGGTTCCCCTGACACAGCCACAGGCCACCACAGAGCTTCCCCCCTCTGGAAACACCAGCACAGCACCCACCCAGCGGGCCCATACCTCTGTCCCCAGGACACGTCAATCAGCAGTGTGTCCACCACTACAGGGAACCTAGGCTAACCCACCACCCCAACAACAATAGGGACCTGGGGGCAGTGGCAGTGGGCACACGGTCCAGGGGACGGAGACCCAGGAACACAGGTGAACTGGGAGGGCTGCTGTGCGACAGGAGGAGGACAGGCCAAGGGAACCCACCCTCCACGAGGCTCTCTCCAACATCATGGGAGCCTACCACCATTCCCAGGAGACGATGGCAACGGTACTGGCCAAGTTTCAGGAGACCCAGCGCCTGCAGGAGGAACAGTATTTGGGCTTCAGGGAGGAACTCAGATCCATCAATTCCACCCTGGGTACCATGGTAGGGGTGCTGAAGGAAGTCCTCAACACCAGGAGGGACACTGTGGCACAACAAGGGGCCCCTGACACTAGCCTGGACGATGAAGTGCCCACCACCTCTGCCGGCGCTAGTGGACAGGAGGCACTGCCACAGGACCACCACACCAGCACCCCACCCCCTGCAGAGGGTGAACCACCCCACAAACGGTCCCTGAGATCCAGGATAAAGACAGAGAACGATGCCAAGACCCCCGTCAAGAAATGAGACCACCCTGAATGTCATCCTTCTGTCCCACTTCGTCACCCTGTCCATCCTCAAACTGCCCCAGCTCCACTTCCTATGCCCATTTGGGCAATGCACCTGTGAGACTAATAGACTGGACTCTGCCATGGACATTCCTCCACCTTCACCCCTCACCATTTTACAACCCCCTCCAATATTGAGCACTTAAATAAACACCCTTGAAGCACAAAACAATCTGGAGTCAGTCTGTGATTTCGAAATAGTGTATTAGCAACTACAGTGTCAAAATGCTCTTTCAAATGTAATGTCAACATACCTACGTCACACAGCTCTAGTCCATGAGGAAACAAAGCAGATGTCACACAGTGGGACCCACATCTGTGAAATCGTAAGGGAAAGTGACTACTCAGTGACCATACACTGGGTGAAAACGACAGACAGTTGAGAGGTAGTAGTGTTAAAGTACATGTAGTATGCAGGTTTGTATTCTTTCCTGTGTCTCACTGGAAATATTGCAGGATCACTGAGTTCCTGTTGTCGATGTCCTCTTCTTCTGCTTCCTCGTCTTCACTGCCCACAGGCTCCACAGCTGCAACAACACCGTCATCTGGACCATCCTCCTGCAGAAAAGGCACCTGTCGTCGCAAAGCGAAGTTGTGAAGCATACAGCAGGCCACGATGATCTGGCACACCTTCTTTGGTGAGTAGAATAGGGATCCACCTGTTATATGGAGGCACCTGAACCTGGCCTTCAGGAGGCTGAAGGTCCGCTCTATAATCCGCCGAGTTCGCCCATGGGCCTCATTGTAGCGTTCCTCTGCCCTTGTCCTGGGATTCCTCACTGGGGTCAGTAGCCATGACAGGTTAGGGTAACCAGAGTCACCTGCAAATGGCGAGGGACAACTGTTAGACACACACTAACCTGTAGGGATATCCCCAGACCCAGACAACCATTCCCACTGATTTGCTTCCAGGTGCTTACCTAATAGCCACACACTGTGCATCTGGAGTTGCCCCATCACATAAGGGATGCTGCTATTCCGCAGGATGTAAGCGTCATGCACTGAGCCAGGGAATTTGGCCTTAACATGGGAGATGTACTGGTCTGCCAAACACACCATCTGCACATTCATGGAATGATAACTCTTCTGGTTTCTGTACACCTGTTCACTCCTGCGGGGGGTACCAAAGCCACATGTGTCCCATCAATGGCACCTATGAGGTTGGGGATATGTCCGAGGGCATAGAAGTCACCTTTCACTGTAGGCAAATCCTCCACCTGAGGGAAAACAATGTAGCTTTGCATGTGTTTCAGCAGGGCAGACAACCCTCTGGGCAACACGTTGGAAAACAAAGGCTGGGACATCCCTGATGCTATTACCACTGTTGTTTGAAATGACCCACTTGCAAGGAAATGGAGTACTGACAGCACCTGCACTTGACGGGGGATTCCTGTAGGATGGCGGATAGCTGACATCAGGTCTGGCTCCAGCTGGGCACACAGTTCCAGGATTGTGGCACGATCAAGCCTATAGGTGATGATCACATGTCTTTCCTCCATTGTCGACAGGTCCACCAGCGGTCTGTACACCGGAGGATGCCGCCATCTCCTCACATGTCCCAGTGGACGGTGCCTATGAAGGACAACAGCGAACCCAGAGTCAACCAACTCAGAAGTATGTACCCACAGCTTACACAGAACACGAACCATAATCCGAAATTTGGCCTGGATGAGTGTTGCAGATGTTGTGACACAGATAAAAATTAAGCCATGTGGGCCCCTGAAATGGCGGCTGCCTGACCTGTAAAGTGGGACAATGGGATATGAGGTAACTGCGCTGGCGTTGTACACCGTCGCGGTAGGCGGTCGAAGACCGTGGCGCAATTCTGCATTGGTTAACATTGGACCCTATGGGTCCCAGGAGCCAATGACGATGTACGCTGGCGGTGACGGTACGCACCGCTGTGGAAATGACCACCATTTTCTATCTGTTCAATCACTCGATACCTGATCTTCGACAAGAGAGGACCTACACTGTAAGTGCTGCTGTGACCTCAGTCTGGAAGAGACAATGGCTCGTGCGTCTGGGGAAAGGGCCCCTGCCTTCACATCGGAGGAGTTGGAGAAACTCATGGATGGGGTCCTCCCCCAGTACACGCTACTCTACGGGCCTCCAGACAAACAGGTAAGTACACTGGGAGCATGCTGTATGGGCTATGCCTGTGTGGAGTGGGGTGGAGGAAAGATGGGGGGGGAGATTGAGGCATGCATGAAACGACGGTGAGTGCATGTGCCACATGGCAAGGGTAGGGATGGGGGCCAATGACTGTGATGGTGCAGTTGGTAATAACTTTTCTTTTCCCCCTGTACAATTCATGTAGGTCAGCGCCCACCAGGAAAAGGATATTTGGCGTGCCATCGCCAAGGATGTCCGGACCCTGGAGGTCTACCACAGACGGAGCACCCACTGCCGCAAGAGATGGGAGGACATTCGCCGCCGGAGCAAGAAGACAGACGGAGGCTCAGCTGGGGATGGCCTCCCAACGTGGGAGGGGTGCCCGTTGCACCATGACCCCCCTGATGTTCAGGATCCTGGCGGTGGCGTACCCGGAGTTGGATGGGCGCTTGAGGGCATCACAGCAGCCACAAGGGGGTGAGTACACTCTCATTCTGCTGATTTTGCGCGCAGTGGAGGTGTCTGGGTGGGGGAGGTGGGCTGTGGGTTTCCTTAGGCCAGGGCGAGTGTGCTAGTTAGGTCCCCTTGTTCTGGCAGACCCTGTGGCACCCCACCCCACCTGTGTACAGTGCCAGGTACACCTAGTCAGGCTCCTGTGTCATCCATGTGTGCAGATGTCGGCCATAGCCTTGTAGGCCATGTCCCAGGGATTGAACAGTGGAGCCCAAGGGCGCGGCGTAGTGCAGGGGGCTTCTGTGTCTGTCGTGTCCGCCAACGGTAGCGGTAATGCATGCACTCAACATGTCTTTCTTCTGTCGTCCGCCCCTTTTTGTGGTCTCCCTGTTCTTGTGTGCATTAGCATCATCAGGCGGAGGAGCAGTGGCACCGGAGCAGGAGGGAGCTGCATCCCACATGGCCCTGGAGGGCGAGACAACGGACTCGGAGTTCACAAGTGGAACAGAGGGCGAGGGGAGCTCCACGGCGGGGACAGGAGCTGACACCAGTGATACAGACTCGTCCTCTGATGGAAGCTCCCTTGTGGTGGTGGCAACATCTGTGCCCTCCCGCATCTACAGGTACAGCCGCCACCCCCCCCTACCAGCACCGCCCGCCCAGCAGCCCCTCAGCCTTCGCCCCATGACCGCTCACCTATGAGGGTGGGCATCACCTTCTCCCCAGGCACCTCAGTCCCTGCCCCAGTCACCCCTGCTGCCCTCAGTGAGGAGGCCGTTGACCTCCTCAGGTCCCTCACTGTTGGGCAGTCTACCATTTTGAATGCCATCCAGGGTGTAGAAAGGCAGTTGCAACAAACAAATGCATTCCTCGAGGGCATTCATTCTGGTCAGGCGGCCCTTCAGCAAGCTTTTCAGACTCTGGCCTCAGCACTGATGGCAGCCATTGTCCCTGTCTCTAGCCTCCCCCCTCCAACTTCCTCCATCCTACCCAATCCCCTCTACCTCAGCCTATCCCAAGCACACCATCAGACCTGCATGCACACACGTCAACACACAAGGGAAACTCTGCCAAACATAAGCACCAAACATCCCACAGGCACTCACGCAAGCATCACACACATGCAGACACACCAACATCCACTGCCCCCACTGTGTCCCCATCCTCCTTGTCTCCCTCCTCCCTCCCAGTCTCATCTACACTCACACCTGCATGCACTACATCTACAGCCACTACTTCCATCACCAGCACACACAACACCACACCCCGCTCATGTGCAGTCACCACCCCACTGCCATTCACATGTCCTCTTGTCCTCTCCCAGTGTGTCTGTGACACCACCTCCCAAGATACACAAACGCAGGCACACACCCACCCAACAGCCATCCACCTCACGACAGCCTCCAGCGCATGCACCTTTACCCAAAGTCACCAAACAAACACCTCCTACAACCACAACCTCTTCCTCCACTCCCAAACCCCCTCCAGCTACCCGTCCCAGTGTTCCCAAGAAACTTTTCCTGTCCAACGTTGACCTCTTTCCCTCACCTCCCCCACCCCGTCAGTCTCCTATGGCCCGACTCTCCAGGTTCCAACCTAGCCCCTCAGCCACAACATCTCCGGGACCAGTGGTGCCTGTAGTCACCGGAATCTGGAGTGCACCGGCCACCAGGGCAGCCAGTGTGGCACGGAGCCACAGCACGGACAGTCCCCCACCTGTCAAGCATTAAAAGTTGGCCAGTGCCCGGCAGGAGAGGGGGAAGACTCCAGCCACCAAAGCTGCTCCCAGGGGTACAGGTGGGAGTGTGGAGTCAGCTGCGACACCTTCCAAGGTGGGGAAGGGCCACAAGAAAGTCAGCAAGTCTGGGAAGAGCAGCACGGTGGAGAAGGCCGCCATCATCCCCACTGTCCAGGAGGCCAACGCCATCATCCTGCTGCCCAGGAGGCCACCACCACCAGCCCTGCTGCCCAGGAGGCCACCGCCAGCACCAGCCCAGCTGCCCAGGAGGCCACCGCCAGCACCAGCCCTGCTGCCGAGGAGGCCACCGCCAGCACCAGCCCAGCTGCCCAGGAGGCCTCTGCCAGCACCAGCCCAGCTGCCCACGAGAGGACCGCTAGCACCAGCCCCGCTGGGCCAGACTGGACCGCCAGCACCAGCCCCGCTGGGCCAGACAGGACCGCCAGCAGCTGAGTCACTGCCAAGGACCCCGCCGCCACAAGCACCGCTGAACAGGCACCGCCACCACAAACACCGCTGAACACCGCTGCCACAAGCACCGCTGAACAGGACACCGCTGCCACAAGCACTGCTGAACAGGACACCGCTGCCACAAGCACCGCTGAACAGGACACCGCCGCCACAAGCACCGCTGAACAGGGCACCGCCGCCACAAGCACCGCTGCCAAGGACACCGCTGCAACAAGCACCGCTGCCAAGAACACTGCCGCAACAAGCACCGCTGGCCCATGAGTGCCAAGGGCACTGACGCTACTGAGTCAGTCACGAGCAGGATGAAGCACTCTGGGCACAAGGCCCCCTCCAGAACCAGTGGAGAGATACATCCACTACCTCTGTCCTTGGCAGGAAGAAGCACTCTGGGCACAAGGCCCCCTCCAGAACCAGTGGAGAGATACATCCACTACCTCTGTCCTTGGCAGGATGAAGCACTCTGGGCACAAGGCCCCCTCCAGAACCAGTGGAGAAAGGCATCCACCTGAGAGACCGTGGCTTTACACTCCCCAGGATAATGCAGTGGGCAACCCACCCACTGGCGAGACTTGAGAGACTGTGGCCTTGCACTCCCCAGGATTTAACAGTGGGAAAACCACCCACTGTAGAGACTTGAGAGACTGTGGCTTTGCACGCCCCAGGACTGAACAGTGGGCAAACCACCCACTGTAGAGACTTGAGGAACTGTGGCTTTGCACTCCCCAGGACTGAACAGTGGGCATGTGGCCCCCTCGTGGATTTTACATTGTGCACTCAACCAGCTCAGGTGCCCCCCCTTTCCCTTCCCCCTGAGGTGCCTGTTTTATTGCTATCTGATGCCCCTGCAGTGTTCTTTTCATCATGTTCGGGGATTGAGTGTGGCCCTCGCCCATGCCGTGTGGGCCCAGTGTTCCACGGACTTCAATGGAGTACTACCTGGACTACTATTCTTGGTGTATATATTTGTTTATAGTGTATATATATTTTTGCGTCCTGGATTTTAATAGATTACAATGGTTACACTCATTTGCTTTTGTCTTTGCATTCTTCCGGGGGTGTGGGGGGTGTAACTGTAATGTGTCATGCTGTATTTGTGTGTGTGTTGTAGTGGGTGAGGGTGGGGGTGGGCGTGTTGCGTGTGTGTGTCCCTGTTGTTTCCCTCCCCTGTGTCGTAGGGTGTTCGTGCTCTTGGTAGAGGAGCAAGAAGATGAGAAATGGCAGGATCTGGAGCTCGGGTTCCATGGCGTTCGGATTCCTCGTGGGGTGTGTAGAGGTGAGCGTTTTCCCTTCGTAGTCCTGTTTCTGCCGTGTTTCTGTCCGCGGTGAATCCGCCCAGGAAAAGGTGGTGGATTGGTAGGTTGTGATACTGTGGGCGGTACATTGTCCTCCGCCTGTATGTTGGCGGTGACCGCCAAGCTGTTTCTTTGTACCGCCATGGCGGTCGGATTGTTAAAGTGGCTGTCTTTGTTGGCGGTTTCCGCCACGGTCGTAATTGCATTTTTTTTACCGCCGGCCTGTTGGTGGTCTTACCGCCGCTTTAACACTGTACGCCATGGTTGTAATGACCACCATAGTGCCTTGAAAAGGTGTGGCTGTATTTTCCTTAAATTATTTAAATACAAAACCAGCAAGTTTCTTTTAAAAAAAAATGCTTCACGTAAGCAGAATGTGGCATAATAATCAAACTGTATTTGTTTAAAAAGAAAAAACTCTCAGAAGTCCGTATGGCCGATTCATCCAAGCATTCTGTTAGAAGAAGAGACCATAGAGCATGTCAGGCTGTTACATCACTCGAAAACCCACTCCAAAGTATCCCTTGTAGGACATTCCTCTCTCCAGGTTTGACCCGGTGCCGGGAGAGCACCGCACAGGTAAAGCTAGGGGTAGTAGAGTCAAACACAGTTCTAGTCTTGGCTGTTTCTGTGATGTTGACTTTGGTGAATTATTACAATACCTTACAGTGCTCTAGATGTAGCCATTTCTATGACTTACCTGGGAAGGCCCCATGATCATAAATCAAAGATGGAAATAGCATGGGCCTGATTTCCCACCAAAGGAAAATAAAGGAAGGTCCTGAACGTTCTTTAAGACTCAACGTTCCTCATTTAAGTGAGTTTGTCTCGGTTTGAAGATTTTCTAAATGCTGATTATGGTTCTTCTGCTTAAATTAAACTCCTAATCAATATACAAGAAGTCACCTTTGGTGCGGAATATTCACTGAAGGGGCACATCCCTGGCTTTTTAAGTTATCTTCTGACTACAATGACTTTTGTTGTATCTATGAGGATTGTCATGTGATTCTGCCCAGCGTATAGCTGCAGTGCCAGAAACTGATGCAGGTCTTATCCAGCGAAGCATGTTGGAGCACTGGGATGAATTTTCCTCCCATAAACCACACAGATTGATATATTCTTCTCTAGGTCTGCCACATAGAGGCTATGTAACCAGAATGCACCCTTGTTCAAACCTCATCCTATTTGGGGTGGTCCTGGGCCATAGCACTTCAGAGCAACTGATTTCAATCTGTACCCAGTTTCTTTCCTAAACTTGGCAGATTGTGCTTACTAATGTCCCTCAATGACCAAACTTTGTAATTTTGAATATACTGTGGGTCTATCAACGCTGTTGAATGCCACTTTGAAGTTTATAAACAGGACATTATAACGACTGCCTCTGTGAACAGACTTTTTGACCAGCAGTGAAAGGGTGGTTTTGCTGGCTTGCTACCATACCTAATAACTCTTACATAAAACATGAGCTATGAACGCAGCATTCCTAAGAAGCCTTTGTACCCCTGAGCCTTCCAGCCATCAGTTTATTTTTGGCAGAATGTATAAAAGAACTCTTTGATGACTACCGTCCATTCTGTTGGATGTCCACTTTGGTATCCTGCCCCTAAAACAAGGGTTCTAACCTTTATTAAATGTTTTTTATGATGGACCTCAATGCCTTTGCTGAATTCCGAATCGAACATATACTCTGCTCTTCCTTGATTATTTTCCCTGCCAGACAAATTGATTAGGTCTGTGTAATTTAGCTTTACCCCCTTATCATACCACACTGCATTGAATCCCACAATGCACTTTTTCCACACTATTGTACTAATCTTTCCTTTATCATTGATTGCAGTCATTCCATAGCCACTGGCGTGAGCCTTAGCATCAGGCAGCTGTGATATTCACTGTGCTCCTGGAAACAGTTATACACTATAACTCTGACATCTTATTTCATACCAAGAACTAATTCTCTTTCTAGCATCCCTAGCGGGTGGGAAAGTATATACTATTGAGAGTGATACTGAAATGCAGACTAGTCATGCAATTCCCCTGTTTTATTCTATGGGGCTATGGATACTGTTTTCCTTTTGGTGGGTAACCTTGAGAAGCATCTCTATTGGGCATTCTCAGAGGAGCTAAGGCATTGAGGAGGAGGTCATGGTTGTAGGTAAAGAGGCTTAGCTGTAGCAGAGGCGGCTCCTCCACAGTGGGGGAGGGGCGTCGCCCCCCTGGATGAGCCAGCAGATGAAAAATAAAACGATAGCTTGCTATCGTTTGTAGCTTTCATTCTTCATCTGCTGGCTCAGCCAGCAGGTACAGGGAGGGGCGGGGCTGGGCCACGGGGAGGTAAGTGCACATGTGTGTTTGGCCGGCTGTCTCAGGCCAGCCAAACACACATGCAAACCTAGGTTTCTCCAACCCAGCTGTATACACAGCCGGGCTGGAGAAACAGCACAGACCCCAGGCTTGTGTCTGAGCGGCAGTGACTGCCACTCAGACCAATCCTAACGCTGCTTACATGCTATGTTTAGCACCAGAATTCCTGGGGAGCCTGTGCTGCTGTCCCGTTGAATGCTGGGACACCACAAGAGGAGCGAGGCAGCAGGAGACGGCGACGGGGAGATGGCCAGTGCAAGGTAAGTGGTTTCTTTCTTTTTTTTTTATGTTGTTCCCCCATCATCCATCCCCAAATGTCCCCCCTCCTTGACATATGTGGTGGAGGCCGCCGAGCTTTAGCTCAGTGATGGTTTGGGGTGGAGGTACCATGATAATGATATAAACAGAGCAGCAGGTCCAACCTAACTTCTCCATCCCAAAAGCGATTTCACTTGACCTACTGAAGACTTGTGAGTACAAAGAAACAGTGCTGAAGAAGTACAACGATGGTGGTCTCCAAAAGAAACTGCCACCTGGGCAGAGCGCATAGGTGCTGATGAAACTCAGACACCAAGCCCAGCATCCCTGATTCAGAGGCCTAACTAATCTAACCCCTCACAGTAGGCTTGACACTTCTCCGGCTACACAACAACCCAGGGCCACTAATTACAGAGGATTCACACATAACATTCCAGGACACAGAACTCAGCCTGCAGAATTTATTTCCCCAGTTAGGATTACTTGACTAAATAGACGTAGTAACATTCGCCTCCCTTTTAGCTGCCCATCACCTTGGGATATTCTCCTACCAGGAATGGCCTGGCCTTTCTGTTTCAACATCTCCTGTCACTCTGTCTAGCCAGGTGACTTCCAGCTATATTTTAGTGGGTGGAAAAGTACTGTTGTCCTATGTTCATAGTATGGAGTCGGCACAGTAGGTGAAGTCTTGGTGCATCTTGCTCACCCTGTATTGACCATCAAGCTGTGGCCCCTGGACTGGTACCTTCATTACCTGTATACAATGACAACCATTCTCCGCTGTACTTGTCCTACCTGGAGTGACTCACACATCTGACAGTCAAGCTGGCATA